>NC_053040.3:415573964-415918439 GCF_002575655.3 Aegilops tauschii subsp. strangulata | reverse complement strand
GTTTTCGGAGAGATGAACCGGAGGGGGAAAGTTGCGTGTTCGATATGTTAGGGGTGTGTGGTGAACGAACGGGCTGCGTATCCGGATTCCTCTCGTCGTTCTGAGCAACTTCCATGTAGAAAGTATTTTCATCCAAGTTACGGATTATTTTATGATTTTCTAAAGTTTTAATCACTTTCTGATTTTAATTATTTATTTAAATCCAACATTATCCAGAACAGTATGGGATGACGTCAGCATGACGTATGTGTGATGCCAGCAGTCAATAGTGCGGTTGACTGGAGTCAAAACTGACTTGTGGGTCCAGTGGGACCCACCTGTCATTGAGCCAGAGTTGAAATAGGATTTGTTTTAAACTAATTATGATTAACTACGTGTGGGCCCCATTAGTCAGTGACTAATTAGCCTAGATTAATTATTTTAACTAATTTAATTAGCTTATTGAGTGGGGGCCACTGGTCAGCTGCTGGGACCAGCCCAGTCAGCATGTTGACCATGGTCAACTGGGCCAACCGGGCTCCTGGGGCCACCAGGCAGTGACCCTGCTGGACCCCAGTGGCAGGCCACGTCGGGGGCCGGCGCCGGAGCGACTCCGGCGCCCAAAACAACGGCGGCCCCTCGCCGGAGTTGGCCGGAATCGCGCTACGGGGCTCGGGGGCAAGCGGGGCTAGGTGCGTTCGAACGAGCTCACAGCACCGCGTCCAGTGGTGGCCGTAGCATCACCGGACTTGGCCAGAATCGGCGCCGGTGAGCGGCGGAGGCGGCGGCGTGCACGGGTGTTCGACGAAAACGGAGCTGCGGCGCGCAAGCGAGCAAACTGAGAGGCTGGGGAGTTTCTACGTGGCGTGCGGAGTGCAACGGGGTTGAGCCCGTGACCAAAAGGTCACCGGAGCATTGCCGGCGGCGAGCTCCGCGGTGATGCGTTCGGGCGCTCATCGGGGATGGCGTCAGGAGGCACGTGAGGGAGCGTGCGCGGGCGCGTTGGGCTCCTAGGAACCCCAGGAGCACAATGGTGAGCTCGGGCAAGCGTGACGGCGGCTTTGGCCACGGCGGCGAGGTACACCACGGCGACCAGAGCCCGAGCACGATGACGAGGTAGCTATAGTGCGAGCTAGGGGAGCTAGAGGGCAGAGGAGGGAGGCAGCTCACCGTGCGGCACGCAAGATGGCCCGTGGTGGTTTAGTAGCAGCAGGGGGCGTCGCCGGGGTTGGTGAAGAACGGCGGCGACCGGAGATGTGGAAGAAGGGGACCGTCGCAGCAGCGCCTCCGAGCTCCAGCTGCGGCCACCGGTCGACGAGGAAGACGATGGAGGAGACGACGAACACGCTAGCGAGGTGGGGCGGTGGCTGTAGCCGCGCGTTTCACGGCGGCGGGTCCATGGCGGCGCTCGGATGCGGGCGGGTCTGGAGCACAAGGGCGAGAGGGAGGAGGAGAGGGCGAGGGGAGCGGGGACCGAGTGGGAGAGGGGATCGAGGGGGCGCGGCTGTCGCCCTTATCCCCTCGGGACGGCGCCGACGAGGTGGTGTGGCGGGGACGTGCGGGAGGAGCCCTGGTCGGATGTACAGGGGAGGAAGAGAGCGACCGGGGGAGGTGGGCCATCTTGATTGGGCCGGTGGCCAGTGGGCTTGCCAGCTGGGCCAAGGCCCAGCGCGGGGGGCGGGGGGTCCTTTTTATTTTGTTTTGTTTTGTTTTATTTCTTTTCTTTTTATTTATTCTTTCCCGTTTTATTTTAGTTGCATTTTATTTTAGTAAAATGTACACTTAGTATCTAAATTAGTATTTCAACTTAGTCCACAGTCAGAAAAAGTCTAGACCCCAAATAACTTAGTTTGACATTTTAATAATTATAAAAGGTATTTAAATAATCATTTTTGCTACTGCTTTATTCATCTCATAGTATTTAAACATTTTATAAAGGTGTGGTTTCTCCACCATAATTAGCTTTGCAATATTTGGTTCACTCCGAACATTTTAGTTTTAATGTTTGAAAACTTTTATTGCTTGCTTGATTTTGGATTTGAATTAAAATCGGATTCGAACTAACGCGAGATTAGCAACAGTAATCGAAGTGACGTGGCATAATTAGCAGAGAATTACTGTAGCTTAAATATCCGGGCGTCACAATTCTCCTCCACTACAAGAAATCTCGTCCCGAGATTTTAAGAGGCGGAGTAAGGGGAAAGATGTGGTTACTAAATTCTAACGATTCTTCTCGGTCTTAGTTGCTCTTCTCGAAGCATTACGTTGATGTCTTCATTTCTCTGCTTCAGATCATCATGATGAAGTCGGCATCCTTTCTTTGGGAACTCCATCGTACTTACGAAAGAATAAAAAGAGGGAGGGTATTCCGGGAGAACGAACCTCTACAAGGTTGACTATCTGGTCGATAACATCGGGGAAGGTGGCAGAAAATAACTCTTGAATTGAAACTTAAGAAAATATCGAGAGCAAAGTAATGAGGTTTCATGGGAAGTTTCGAGCGAGCAGGTAACCGTCCGATGCCTGAAACAGGACGTGAAAGGGGCTCAAAGCAATCGGGAATAAGTATTGCGTCCGGTAACAGATATGATGATCCCTCGGAAGGTGGCTCGTGAATTACATACGAGGCTACACGCGAGGAACAACCTTGGGAACAGGGGGTGCAGGAGAGTCAGGTTTCGATCCTATGGAACTGTGGGTTATGGGCCCACCATGTGGGTTAAAAATAGGAAGGCGGTGATGTCTTGCACGATCATGCAAGCAAGGCATGTCAGAGGATAGCCGGTCAGTTATGTCGGCAACAACATCGGTACCAAGGGCGAGGGACGATGAGAACCATTCTCCTGCTCGTTGAAACGAGGCGGACCAATAGGCGAAGTTCTCGTCCATCGGTGGTTACCGGAATGTCATCAAAGATAGTAACAGGGTCTGACTGATAAGGTGGTACACCGAGGTGTTTTCATAAGCAGGAAAATATTACTGCTTAGATCATATAGATCACAAGAAAGGTTAAACCAAACAATGGAAAGGAAAATATGATTATCAGAGTAAACAGAACAATGGAAAGGAAAATGTGTTTAAACACATATTTCGGGGATATATCCTTCCCAAGGACAAGCGGGGCATGATATCCGTGGCAGGATACAATGAAGAAAACCTTTTAGGTAAGGGGAGAGAAATTTCATGACATTACCCATACAACGGTGTTTGGATAATTGAGCAAGAAACATTTAGCATTGGGCTTCAAATGTTCTTGTTGAAAAACGGAGTACCATAGACATGCTTCGAGATAGCATTCACATGGTCTTCAAGCAAAGGTCGTACTTTGGATACACGAAGGATTCATCAGGAACAACTTGTAGAATAAGCCTTACAGTTTCCTCATGGAAGAATGGATAACATTGCTAAAGGGAACTATAACAATAGGGCCTCCGGCCAGGTGGGCTAGGTATGACACCACCTTACCGGGTCATATAAAGACCATCGTTATAACTCTTGGAAATATGTTCCAACCATCATATCTGACCGAGATTCAGTTCTGATAGGTGGCAGGATACCTCAGACTCAGGATGCCTGAGAAGGAAAGGTGCAACACAAATTGACAAGACGACATTGTAAGATTCTCGGGAAATGTACTATGGAAGCCAGTTTCGAAACAAGAGCTCTTCATTAAACAAATGAAGGGATAAGGAGGTAGCTGATGAACTCAGCGACAATTCATCGAGACTTCCAAAGATGGGTTTCCACAATTATGTGAACAAGGAGATATCATTAGTCAGATCAAATGATATAATGATGTATGCTCGAGGAAAACATATCGATTAAACATTGGTTGATAGGTGCGCCCGAAATAGGGGTATAGGTAGCCTGATCAATTGTTAGATGGTGATCCAATAACTGATAGTCTAAGAATGAACTATCGATCATTAACTTCAAAGCAATAGGGTTGCTAGGAGTACATAATCCAAGCAGCATCGTTCACTTGTTGGTATTCCGGTTATAATCAACATGGGGACCAAAAAAGAATGGTGATTGTGAGAAATATCACTATACCAAGAATTTTTAAGATGTGGAGAAATTCTCACGACCTTCTTGACATAAAAGATGGTAATCCTCCAAGGTAAAGAAGAACAGATGTTAGATAGCAAGGAACTAAAGATTCAATCCAAAACATGAACACATTTGTGTTGAGGGAAGACAAGGATGTTGTCGATGATAACACAAATCATCAAGGGGCAAGGATGGTATTTCTCAACATGAATTCGGTCGATATCCTTGAAGAGCTCAGGATGTTGATGATGATCATGACACATTTGTCGAGAGATTTCATGAAGATGTAATCAATCGGCGACGACATCAAGTCAAAGGAATGATGAAGCAAAAGGTTTTTGGAACCGTGGGTACGACATCAGCTCGGAATCAAGCTCGTTGTTCGAAGTGAACGATAAGACGAGGAAGATCGACGTAAGCTCAGCTCATCGTCAAAAGCTGTGCTCTGGGAATAAGGACCATGTAGCTCAGTTAAAATCATCACGACAATGATATAGCCATACAGGCTAGGAATGGTGTGATCGGGTACAAACTCGTACTTAAAGGAGATTATCAAGAGTTGTTGAACCGTAGTGCAGACTCGGTTCAGTTATCGGTGTCTTTGAGTGTTTAATAACTCAGAGCCCATGAAAAATGGTAACCGGTGAGCATGTAGTACTTGATGAAGAACTCATAAGAAGTTATGCAGTGCCAAGATAATCTCGAGATACCAGGGGGTAATACTCGACGATAGATCAAAGTAGAGGTTGGGCTAGGGTATTGCTCTGCAGAAGACAAGTGCTTAAACTTGCACGAGAAATGGTATTTAAAGGAGAACATGGCCAGAACCACGATTGCAAAAGGTTGGATCCCAAATGTAAGAACTTATACCAAGGGAATAATAAATTTAAGAGAAGCTTTAATGATAAGATCTACATCGTGTCCATGGGCATGAACACAAAGTTCAAGGTCGACTCCCACTTCATCAATGCATAACCTTTCATTCACTACTCTACATAAAAATGATTTCAGTGTCAAAACGTACCTGGTGAATTACCAGAGGAGTATGACACATGAAAACTTTCAAGTTCATACATATCAAGGAAGACATTGGTTCAATCCATTGGGGGATCTTAGGAACATATACCACAACTTTGGAGTAAATAATACAAGCTCGAAAGCAAAGCATGGTTGGCCAAATCAGAGAATAGGATTTACCAATGGCATTATGTATCAGAGAAGAGCTTCTTGAGGTTTTTGTATATGAAGGACACTATCATATGATAATTCAACAAAGGATCTGACGGTTCATAACGGGGCTGACGTGAGTATCGGTACTCAATGAGAGGAAGAAAGAATGCAAAGGCATCAGATTATGGGAATAACTAACTAATTCAAATCTCAAATGCAAAGGAATTGCGATTTCCAAATCAAGGGATCAGAAGCAAACGCTCTGATTAGGGATGGATAAGTTGAATACCCTTAGGGGTACAATCGACGGCAATTGGATTGGTTGAGAACCAGCTCATGTTCAAAATGACGTCTGAGCCGGAAAGATAATTTAAAAGGATCAACTGATGATTGCGTGCATTCGCACTCATGTTGAATCAATAGGATCAAAATGACGGTGCCTAAGGATACTAACGAATATTGCCAGACATATGGAAAGCATCCATAATGCAAGCAGACAAGTATTTGCACAGCAACAGCTGGCGGAGAATTACCGGAAAACCGGATAGTACATCAATGTACCTTGTGGATCATATGATCAACTAGTAATGAACAGTTCCTCGATAAGGGTGAAGAATTATTCGTAGGGGTATTCATGCGGCAAGGAACTGCGGGGTAGTAAGCATAAAAGATGCTTGGAACATCGGAGAGTATTTGAGGGCACCTTGTAATAACAAGGGCAAATGGGGACGAAGTTATGAACGACAAAAGTATGTAGTCATCCATAAAGATTTATCGGTGGTAGGGATCGCAACGGCGAAGGGCACAAGGGTCTCGGGAAAGCATCACAGAGTGTCTTCAGAATCTTCTAGTGCAGCAGGCGATCATCTGGCCTGAAGGGGCTCTCCGGGAGGAAGTATTTTCGAGAACCTAAAGTTAGATTTTAGCAAAATCATTTAACCCGAATAGAAGAGAGTTCAAAGTCCCAGAGTAAAGGTCGAGGAATAAAAGATCCTACTACCACCCAATGGCAACGTGGGCCCGTAAGCCACACAGCCATGTTAGTAAAAGTTTTTCAATGACTAGACTCGACTTCGGCCAAGGTGTTGCAAGGGGGATTCCTACAGGCAGTCGGCTCTGATACCAACTTGTGACGCCCCCGATTCAATCGTACACTAATCATGCATGCAAACGTGTATGATCAAGATCAGGGACTCACGGGAAGATATCACAACACAACTCTAAAACATAAATAAGTCATAGAAGCACCATAATACAAGCCAGGGGCCTCGAGGGCTCGAATACAAGTGCTCGATCATAGACGAGTCAGCGGAAGCAACAATATCTGAGTACAGACATAAGTTAAACAAGTTTGCCTTAAGAAGGCTAGCACAAACGGGGATACAGATCGAAAGAGGTGCAGGCCTCCTGCCTGGGATCCTCCTAACTACTCCTGGTCGTCGTCAACGGGCTGCACATAGTAGTAGGCACCTCCGGTGTAGTAGGAGTCGTCGTCGACGGTGGCATCTGGCTCCTGGGCTCCAGCATCTGGTTGCGACAACCAGGTAGAAAGGAAAGGGGGAAAAGAGGGAGAAAAGCAACCGTGAGTACTCATCCAAAGTACTCGCAAGCAAGGAGCTACACTACATATGCATGGGTATATGTGTAAAGGGCCATATCGGTGGACTGAACTGCAGAATGCCTGAATAAGAGGGGGATAGCTAATCCTGTCGAAGACTACGCTTCTGGCCACCTCCATCTTGCAGCATGTAGGAGAGAGTAGATGGTAAGTTCACCAAGTAGCATCGTATAGCATAATCCTACCCGGCGATCCCCTCCTCGTCGCCCTGTTAGAGAGCGATCACCGGGTTATATCTGGCACTTGGAAGGGTGTGTTTTATTAAGTATCCAGTTCTAGTTGTCATAAGGTCAAGGTACAACTCCGGGTCGTCCTTTTACCGAGGGACAAGGCTATTCGAATAGATAAACTTCCCTACAGGGGTGCACCACATAACCCAACATGCTCGATCCCATTTGGCCGGACACACTTTTCTGGGTCATGCCCGGCCGCGGAAGATCAACACGTCGCAGCCCTACCTAGGCACAACAGAGAGGTCAGCACGTCAGTCTAATCCTAAGCGCGCAGGGGTCTGGGCCCATCGCCCATTGCACACCTGCACGTTGCGTGGGCGGCCGGAAGCAGACCTAGCAACCTCCATTTCAAAGGAAGTCACGTTACGCGGTCCAATCTGACGCGCGCCGCTCAGTCGCTGACGTCACGAAGGCTTCGGCTGATACCACGACGTCGAGTGCCCATAACTGTTCCCGCGTAGTTGGTTAGTGCGTATAGACCAAATGGCCAGACTCAGATCAAATACCAAGATCTCGTTAAGCGTGTTAATTGATGTAACCACGGACACCGACCAGGGCCAGGCCCACCTCTCACCTAGGTAGTCACAACCTGCCCTGTCGCTCCGCCACAAAGATCCACCCAGAGGGCCGTCGGGACAAAGGTCCTTTCAGCCCCCAATCCGTGAATCACTCGCGGGTACTCCTCGAGCCAACCCGACTTTAGTCACCGCATGTATCATGTATAAAGTATATAAGTATATACCCGTGATCACCTCCCAAGTGATCACGGCCCGATAGTATAGCACAGCAGACGGACAAGAATGTAGGGCCACTAATGGAAAACTAGCATCCTATACTAAGCATGTAGGATTGCAGGTAAAGGTAACAACAGTAGTGGCAAAGACAGGCTATGCAGCAGAATAGGATTAACGGAAAGCAGTAACATGCTACACTACTCTAATGCAAGAGTGTAGAGAAGAATAGGCGATATCTGGTGATCAAGGGGGGGCGCCTGGTTGCTCTGGCAAGAAGGAGGGGTCGTCAACAGCGTAGTCGGTCGGGGCACCAGCAGCGGCGTCGGTCTCGTATTCTACTGGAGAGAAGAGGGGGAAGAAACAATGAATACAATGCAAACAGATGCATAAGGATGCATGACATGACAAAGCGTGATGCTAGGTGTGCCCAAACGCGGTAGTAGGTGATACCGGCGAAGGGGGGGGAACATCCGGGAAAGTATCCCCGGTGTTTCGCGTTTTCGGAGAGATGAACCGGAGGGGGAAAGTTGCATGTTCGATATGTTAGGGGTGTGTGGTGAACGAACGGGCTGCGTATGCGGATTCGTCTCGTCGTTCTGAGCAACTTTCATGTAGAAAGTATTTTCATCCGAGTTACGGATTATTTTATACGATTTTCTAAAGTTTTAATCATTTTTTGATTTTAATTATTTATTTAAATCCAACATTATCCAGAACAGTATGGGATGACGTCAGCATGACGTATGTGTATTGCCAGCAGTCAACAGTGCGGTTGACTGGAGTCAAAACTGACTTGTGGGTCCAGTGGGACCCACCTGTCATTGAGCCAGAGTTGAAATAGGATTTGTTTTAAACTAATTATGATTAACTAAGTGTGGGCCCCATTAGTCAGTGACTAATTAGCCTAGATTAATTATTTTAACTAATTTAATTAGCTTATTGAGTGGGGGCCACTGGTCAGCTGCTGGGACCAGCCCAGTCAGCAAGTTGACCATGGTCAACTGGGCCAACCGGGCTCCTGGGGCCACCAGGCAGTGACCCTGCTGGACCCTAGTGGCAAGCCACGTCGGCGGCCGGCGCCGGAGCGACTCCGGCGCCCAAAACAACGGCGGCCCCTCGCCGGAGTTGGCCGGAATCGCGCTACGGGGCTCGGGGACGAGCGGGGCTAGGTGCGTTCGAACGAGCTCACAGCGTCGCGTCCAGTGGTGGCCGTAGCATCGCCGGACTTGGCCAGAATCGGCGCCGGCGAGCGGCGGAGGCGGCGGCGTGCACGGGTGTTCAATGAAAACGGAGCTGCGGCGCGCAAGCAAGCAAACGGAGAGGCTGGGGAGTTTCTACGCGGCGTGGGGAGTGCAACGGGGTTGAGCCCATGACCAAAAGGTCACCGGAGCCTTGCCGGCAGCGAGCTCCGCGGTGATGCGTTCGGGCGCTCATCGGGGACGGCGTTAGGAGGCACGGGAGGGAGCGTGCGCAGGCGCGTTGGGCTCCTAGGAACCCCAGGAGCACAATGGTGAGCTCGGGCGAGCGTGACGGCGGCTGTGGCCACGGCGGCGAGGTACACCACGGCGACCAGAGCCCAGGCACGATGACGAGCTAGCTATAACGCGAGCTAGGGGAGCTAGAGGGTAGAGGAGGGAGGCAGCTCACCGTGCGGCACGCATGATGGCCCGTGGTGGTTTAGTAGCAGCAGGGGCGTCGCCGGAGTTGGTGAAGAACGGCGGCGACCGGAGATGTGGAAGAAGGGAACCGTCGCAGCAGCGCCTCCGAGCTCCAGCTGCGGCCACCGGTCGACGAGGAAGACGATGGCGGAGACGACGGACACGCTGGCGAGGTGAGGCGGTGGCTGTAGCCGCGCGTTTCACGGCGGCGGGTCCATGGCGGCGCTCGGATGCGGGCGGATCTGGAGCACAAGGGCGAGAGGGAGGAGGAGAGGGCGAGGGGAGCGGGGACCGAGTGGGAGAGGGGATCGAGGGGGCGCGGCTGTCGCCCTTATCCCCTCGGGACGGCGCCGACGAGGTGGTGTGACGGGGACGCGCGGGAGGAGCCCCGGTCGGATGAACAGGGGAGGAAGAGAGCGACCGGGGAGGTGGGCCATCTAGATTGGGCCGGTGGCCAGTTGGCTTGCCAGCTGGGCCAAGGCCCAGCGCGCGGGGGGGGGGGGGGTCCTTTTTGTTTTATTTTGTTTTGTTTTATTTCTTTTCTTTTTATTTATTCTTTCCTGTTTTATTTTAGTTGCATTTTATTTTAGTAAAATATACACTTAGTATCTAAATTAGTATTTCAACTTAGTCCACAGTCAGAAAAAGTCTAGACCCCAAATAACTTAGTTTGACATTTTAATAATTATAAAAGGTATTTAAATAATCGTTTTTGCTACTGCTTTATTCATCTCATAGTATTTAAACATTTTATAAAGGTGTGGTTTCTCCACCATAATTATCTATGCAATATTTGGTTCACTCCGAACATTTTAGTTTTAATATTTGAAAACTTTTATTGCTTGCTTGATTTTGGATTTGAATTAGAATCAGATTCGAACTAACGCGAGATTAGCAACAGTAATCGAAGTGACGTGGCATAATTAGCAGAGAATTACTATAGCTTAAATATCCGGGCGTCACAGCCCTCCCCCTCCTTGGGTCCGAATTGGACTAGGGGAAGGGGGCGGCGCCCCCCTTTCCTTCCCTTCCCCCTCTCCCTTCCTTCTTCCCCTTCCTCCAGGTGGAATCCTACTAGGACTTGGAGTCCTAGTAGGACTCCTCTCTCCTGGCGCGCCCTACAGGGGCCGGCTGGCCTCCCCTCCCCTCCTTTATATACGAGGGCAGGGGGCACCCTAGAACACACAAGATCAATTGTCTTAGCCGTGTGAGGTGCCCCCCTCCACAGTTTACCACCTCGGTCATATCGTCGTAGTGCTTAGGCGAAGCCCTACGCCCATAACTTCATCGTCATTGTCGCCACACCGTCGTGCTGACGGAACTCTCCCTCGTCCTCAACTGGATCAAGAGATCGAGGGACGTCATCGAGCTGAATGTGTGCTGAACGCGGAGGTGTCGTACGTTCAATACTTGGATCGGTTGGATCGCGAAGATGTTCGACTACATCAACCGCGTTATTAAACGCTTCCGCTTTTGGTCTACGAGGGTACGTATACACACTCTCCCCGCTCGTTGCTATGCATCTCCTAGATAGATCTTGCGTGATCGTAGGTAAATTTTTTGAAAATACTGCATTCCCCAACACATTATGCTAAGCTAACGGGTGGGTCTTGTCCATCACATCATTCTTCTAATGATGTGATCCCGTTATCAAATGACAAGACATGTCTATGGTTAGGAAACCTTAACCATCTTTGATCAACGAGCTAGTCTAGTAGAGACATACTAGGGACACGATATTTCTTTATGTATTCACACATGTATTTAAGTTTCCGGACAATACAATTCTAGCATGAATAATAAACCTTTATCATGAATAAGAAATATAAAATAACAACTTTATTATTGCCTCTAGGGCATATTTCCTTCATGATGGTCCACGCAAGTATGTGACTTTTGGAGACAACTCCAAGGGTAAGGGTACTTGGCCTTGGCAAGTTGGCCATATCCAATGATAGCTCTATTCAAAATGTTATGCTCATTGAATCTCTTGGTTACAATCTTCTTTCCGTATCTAGACTAGCCGACTTTGGTTTAATGTTCTATTTACCGAAGTAGATTGCCAAGTGTTTCATTGAGATAATCATAATATGGTCTTTACCGGCATTCGTAGAGGTGATCTATACATTGTTGACTTCACTAAAAGAGTCCAACCTCGTACATGTCTTATTGCAAAATCTTCTAAAGGTTGGTTATGGCATAGAAGGTTAGGACATGTTGGCATGTGAAATCTTGACAAACTTGTTAAAGGAGATCATATTCTTGGTGTGAAAGATGTTATCTTTGACAAGGATAGACTTTGTAGTGCTTGCCAAGCAGGAAAAGAAGTTGGAGGAAGTCATCATGTGAAGAATATCATGACCATAAGGAGACCACTTGAGCTACTCCATATGGATCTCTTCGGTCCCAATGCTTATAAGAGCCTTGGTGGCAACTCCTTCAGTTTGGTCATTGTTGATGATTTTTCCAGATTTATGTGGGTGTTTTTTCTTGATGACAAATCACATGCACAAAAGATCTTTAAGAACTTCGCTAGGAAGGCCCAAAATCAATTTGAAGTGAAGATCAAGAAGGTTTAGAGCGACAATGGAACGGAGTCCCAGAACGCCAATGTGAATACTTTTCTTGACGAAGAAGGGATCTCACCTGAGTTCTCGGCTATGTACACACCTCAACAATATGGAGTTGTTGAGAGGAAGAATCGTATCCTTATCGAGATGGAAAGAACAATGCTAGATGAATACAAGACGCCAAAGCACTTTTGGGCGGAAGCGGTTGAGACGGCTTGTCATGCTACAAATCGACTTTATCTTCACAAGCTTGTTGGTAAAACGGCGTACGAGCTACTCACCGGTAACAAGCCACAAGTTGGGTACTGTTGGGTATTTGGCTCAAAATGTTACATTCTTGATAAGCATCATCGTTCAAAATTTGCTCCTAAATCACATGAAGGTTTTCTACTCGGTTATGGATCGAACTCTCACACTTACTGTGTCCAAAACAACTTCACTCGAAAAGTTGAAGAGACGGTAGATGTGAAGTTTGATGAATCTAACGGCTCGCAAGTCGAGCAATTGCAAATTGATGTAGGAGACAAAGACCCTTTGAAAGCAATCTAAGATTTGTCTATTGACAAAGATCTTTCAAAAGCAGTTATAATTTATCATATAGGTGATAGTAGATAGGTAAGTCATGTTCATTGTGTCCCTAAGAAAGTTAGCATTATTGTTGTTCCTAATGATAAAAATGAACTTATTTCACAAAGAGTTGTAAGTGGTTATAGATTTGAAAAATTGACTACTAGAAAAAATTATTATCCTTTGCCTTTTTATCAAATGTTAGAAAGATAATCTAAGCACACACATTTTTGTTTCTTTGATGGCTATTATAATTTCTCTCAAATACATGTTCATCTTGATGATTAAGAGGAGACCACATTTACTTGTCCTTTTAGGACTTTTGCTTATAGACGTATGCCTTTTTGTTTATGTAATGCACCTACTACATTTCAAAGATGCCGCCGTCGTCCGCTCTCGGGCGACTCGGGGGCCAAACCCTAGGCGCCGCCGGTCCCCCGCCCCCCTTCTCCTCCTCCCCCGCCGCCGCCGGCAGCCGTCGTCGGGCTTGCCCGCGCGGCGGTAGGCGGCGGCGGGGGCTTCCCCGCGCGCCCGCCTCAACCTCTGGAGGGCCCTCCACCCCGCATCGGGTGCCGCCACCCGCTTCCCCTGCTCCCTGGTGGCCGCCGAGGCCGGCCCTCTGCGGCGGCTGCCGCCGGCGTTGTCGCCCCGCGTCTGGTCGCCGGGGACGGCTCCGCCAGTCAGATCTGGCCGCCTCGGCCCTGGGATCGGGGCCATCTCCGATCTGGCGGCTGGTGGGCCGGGGTTCGCCGGATCCACCAGATCTGGCCAGCGTGGCCTTGCCTCGTCTTGCCCGGCTTGGGTGTTCGCGGTGTGGTGCTCCCTGATGGCGGCGGTGCGGGTCGTTCTCCATGTTTTGACGGGATGTGTGCGGTGGGTGGATGCCGGGGCGGCGGCCTCGGGCGGTGTGGACGGCGTTGCCTCTTTGGCGGGCGACGGCCGTGGGTGTTGGTGGTCCGCGACTTCGGCCGTGCGGGCGGCGAGGTCTCGGTGGACGTCTACTACAGTGGGTCGGGGTGCCCCGTCACCCGGCGTGCCTGCTTCGATGAAGTCGAACGCCTTCTTCAGCTGCGTGCGCTCCTCTGGCCAGGTCTTTGGCCGAGTGGATGGGATGGGGGCGGGACCGGGGGAAACCCTTGGCCGTCGGCGGAGGCCACAACAATGGCGGCGCCTTTGCTGGGCGTCGGTTCCCTTCTTGGAGGCCTTGTCGAGGTCCGCTCCCATCTTTCACTGTGCTCTTCTTTTGGGCGAAAGCTCTAGTTCCCCTTGTGGGCGACGGCGTCGTACCCTCGTCGTGCTCCTTCTTGAAGGCGTCGCCTCGGGTTCCCGGAATCACGGTGGGCGCTTTGCGGTGCGTGTGAGGTGTTTGGCGGCGGCAATGTGTGCAACGTTTCATCTATTCTACCGCCAGTCTTCATCTTGTGGTAGCGCTCCTTCGGCTTGGAGATGGACTGGCATAGGTGGTGGTCGTCATTTGGCGTCATGGTGGCGTCGATGGCGGAGCAACCTGCCAAGGTTGGTACCTCAATCTGCTCTGAAGATGGACAAGTGGAAGATGGTGGCGACGACACATGTGAGTGCGTCGGACTGGATTGTGCCCCGGACCCGGTATGTGGCTCGGTCGGGGCTTCCAGCTTTAGATGTTAGGCTTAGGTGAGAGGCCTGGGTATGTGGCCCAGCTTGCACCCCTTCATCAAATGGATAGGAGTAGCGGCATATGTTGCCAAGATGGCGGATTCAGGCATATTACTGTATACTTTGTAAGGTCCTCGAGAATAATCAATAAAATGGCCGCATGCATCTCCCTGATGCAGAGGCCGGGGGTCATCCTCCTTTTCTAAAAAAAAAACCATTTCAAAGATGCACGATTGCTATATTTTGTGACTTTTGCGAAAAAGTTATTAAAGTTTTCATGGACAATTTTCTCCGTCTATGAAACTTCTTTGGATAACTGCTTGCACAATCTCGACAAAGTTTTGCAGAGATGTGAGAAAACCAGTCTTGTCTTGAGCTGAGAAAAATGTCAGTTCATGGTACACGAAGGCATAGTCCTTACAGAGAAGGAGAATTGAGTGGGAGAGAGGCACGCCTGTGTTTTGTTTTTTCCCATCTCCCCCACCCTACGCAAATGTGATGTTTCATTAAAGGACAATGACCAAACCCCCGCGCCTACATGGAGCTCGTGGACCGGTGGACGCCCCTTCGTACAAGCGCAATACGACAAACGGTTGTCGTACAATCATGTCCCATTGTACATGATTGTAGTGATCGTATTTTAAAAATACAGTGATTGGAGTGAAATTTGGGCGCAAGTTCACATCTTACTCTTCTTTAGGAACATTGAAATTAAAATAAATAAAAATTCTCCTTGTGCGGTCGCGCGAAGGTGATTAGGAATCCATGCCTCCCGCTAGCGCGGCCGCAGACCGATTTTGTCTTCCGTGGTCTTAGGCCACGAAGGCGTAGTGGATCTCGGCCCTTACCGATGGGAGGGTTCTTACTTTGTCTTTAAGTGTTTTTTGTTTATGGTTTTTGTCCTATTTAAAAAGACGAGACGACGACGATGACTCCCTGAAATTGGAATAAGATTCTCCCCACCTAGTTTTCGTTCGTCTAGCATCTTCAGAGAGCATGTGGAGATTTGTCTCCGACGGATCTCACGGGATTCGGTCGGCGTTTGTCTTCGGTGGATCCACTTGGATCCGGTCTTCGTTCGTATGTGTTCGTGGGATTTTCAGGTCTGATCCTTCCGGTCTATGCTTCTCTTCATCGGCGGCGGCTGCTGTTCTAGCACGCTGGTCCTATTGAGCCTTAGCACGAAGATTCCCGACTGTCTACTGCAACAAAGTTTGCCCGGTTCCGGTGATGGAGGGGCGATAACGGCGCCGCTTCTTCGGCTCGCTCTAGTGCTTGTAGACGTCGCTAGGTGGTTTATGGACCTGGATGTAATTTTTACTTCTAGTGTTCTTTGTACTGTCTTGACACCGAAAAAAAATTCACCGTGTACAATTCCGAACTCCACCCTACTTTACAAAAGAGTAAAATGCATTAGCGGTCACTGTACTTTGGTCACTGTATATAAAAATACGATACGGTCACTGAATATGACTTGAGGTAATTATACGGTCACTGATCACTGTATAACTCTGTATTTTTCCTACTTTGACCAGTCAAACTACCTTTAGGGCATATAATGCAGCCTAGTCAGCCAACAATCTCTCTACCTTTATGTGGGTCCAACCTGTCAGTAGGTAGAAATAAACAAAGTAAATTAAAATGCACCGGATCAAACCTGAGATCTCAGAGTGGGAACCCGCATGCTCAAGCAATCTTAACTGAAACATTTTGGTGTTCGTTTGCATGTTCTTTTAGACAGAGAGTGCACGCCGGGTGCACGCAGCATGTAGCAGCACGGTTGCACGCAGCAGCATGTAAGGGTGCACGCAGCACACACGCATTGCAGCCATCTACACACCGAAATCTCTCCGGTACCTCGCCATGCAACCCGTGGAGTCCTGCCTCGCCAATGTGTCTGCCGTCTCTCAGGTTCCGAGCCCTCGCGCCATGTCTTCCACGTGCTCACCACAGCCATGTATCTCCGGGCCTTCAGCGTCTGGTTTACACGCAGCGTGCGGCAGCTTGGCGCGCCTGTGCAGCCTCTCACCATTCTCAACGTACACACACAAGCAAGCACAAACAAAGCTCAGTACGCGCGCACAGCAAGCGGCAGCCGCCTGGCATGGCTAGTGGGATTGGACGGTGCCGGGGTGCACGTCGTGCTACCGGTTATCCGGTACCGGGCCTCACGAGCGCTCGCCGCGTCGCAATACCGATCGATGCCGGCGGATGTATACTCTTAATAATAAGGTCGCCTTCTAATTATTTAGCGCAACGAGCGGCTGGTTTAATTGGCTAGATCTTTCTGGCGGTAGCGACAAGACCCTAGTTTAAATCCTCACTGTCGCATAGTTTTTCCTATTTTTTTATTATTCAACCCACTGACAGATGGGACCCACGTAAAGGTCCAGAGGATAGGCAGTTTGACTGGTCAAAGTAGGCAAAATACAAAGATATACGATGAGCCAGTGACTATATAATCATCTCAAATCGTATTCAGTGACCGTATTAGCCTTATTCTTATGTACAGTGATCAAAGTGAGCTTTAGACCCAATACAGTGACCGTCAATGCATTTTACTCTTTACAAAAACCCCCCCTTCTCCCCTCGCTCGCAAAGAAACCAACGGCCAGCTCCCAAAAGAAGCAGAGGAAAACCAACGGCCTTTCCCCCTCCCCTCGGCGCCAGCTCCGCCTCCGCCCCCCCCTCCCCCCCCCCCCCGCCTGGCTTCCCTTCCGCCTCCCCGCACCGCCGCCATGAAGCTTCCCGGAGCCGCGACGCGCGCTTGGCTAGTCGATTTCCTGCGCCGTCTGTTCTCTGCCCTGCGCCAGAGAACTTTCTGGGCGGAGGCGGCGGAGGGAAACAAAGAATCCAAGAAACGGCGGCGCCGACGAGTCAACCGCGCCGCCGCCGAAGCAGTCCTCATCCACCCCGCGCCTATCGCCCCAGAGGACCTAATGCCGCCACTCGGCACCCTCGCAGCCACCGACGTGGCGCTCCTCCCTCCCGCGCCTCTCGCCGCCGAGGCCGAGGGCCTCACGCCGACACGCGGCGCCCTCTCCCCCACCAGCACCATCGTCCTCGACGGGTTGCTGCTGTTAGAATTAATGGGCTAGGCCCATAGCAATTTCTGAAATCCCAAAGCCCATGTGTAAAATGGCAAGTGGTGGTGCTAAGTTTAGTCCCACCTTGGAGTTGAAGAAGAGTTGGACCTCTTTATATAGTGGGTTCTCTCCACCACTCTAAGTGGTGTGTGAGAAGAGAAAGGGAAAACCACACGCGCGCGCTCGCTCGCCTCGCCTGGCCGGGCCGGGCCGGGCCGGGCCGTGCCGTGCCGTGCCGTGCCGGCGCGTACATGCGACATGCGCGTGAATGGTCCGCCGAAATCCGGTCCGTCTCCTTGCAGGAGCGCAGCTTCCTTTTGCCGTTTTATTTTTATGTCTTGGCAGACAAGTTTTTGATTTCTTGTCCGGTAAGTATACGAATTAGAAACCGAGTCGGTTTGGGATTGTGGTCGCGACAAAATACCGCCTCTGGTCCTAATATATATATATACAGCTACCGGCTGCGGCCAGAGACACACCGAAAAACACCTAGGGTTTTGCCTCATCTCACAACTTGCGCCGCCATCGTAGTCTACTCCATCCCAAACGCCGGCGTGCATCGGCGCGTGGGAGAGCAGGTCTCCGGAACCGTTCGTCTTTGCGATCCTGCACCGGGAGAGGACGAATTAGGTTTTTGGGAAGCACTGTGCGCGACTGCTCAAATTCGTCATCACGGGTCGTCTTCCGTCCAAGTCGGGCGGTGCTACTCATCGTCGTATTCATCGCCGTCAGCAGCAGATCATTGCCAACATCGTCATCAACCCTGTCGCACCCATAATAGCTAACGATCAGTACGTCCAACATCCTCTGTTCATGTCTGTTTCTACAGCTATTGTTACGTGTTTGCTGCTGTTATGCATGTCTTGCTGTTTTTCTAGTTTGCTAGATTTTTGCATGCTAGTATCTCTTCTAGTCATGAATTATTTACTGGAATTAATCATGAGCTTGCCTAATATTCCAACAATCCAAAAACCTAATTATAGGCAATTTCCTGAGTTAACTATGGCTGGATTCGCTGATGCACAGAGGCCGGATAAGTTTACCGGCGTGCACTTTAAGAGGTGGCAGGTGAAGACCACGCTCTGGCTTACTGCTCTGAAAGTTTTCCATGCTAGTGTTGGTGCTCCAGAGGGAATGACCGACGAAGATCGGAGAAAATTCCAGGAAGCCAATACTATGTTTGTGGGATGCATTCTGAGTGTTCTTGCTGACCGTCTGTGTGATGTGTA
The DNA here is from genome assembly GCF_002575655.3 of Aegilops tauschii subsp. strangulata. Classification (NCBI taxonomy): domain Eukaryota; kingdom Viridiplantae; phylum Streptophyta; class Magnoliopsida; order Poales; family Poaceae; genus Aegilops; species Aegilops tauschii. The sequence goes on along the minus strand of NC_053040.3, from coordinate 415,899,910 downwards.
CATGCACATAAATGACGGAAAGATTCTGTGGGATGCACTGAATGCAAAATTCGGTGCAACAGATGCAGGCAGTGAACTGTACATCATGGAGAGTTATCATGACTACAAGATGGTGAATAATCGTTCTGTGGTTGAACAAGCTCATGAGATACAGTGCATTGTGAAGGAACTTGAACTCCTTAAATGTGTTCTACCCGACAAATTCGTGGCTGGGTGCATGATTGCAAAGTTGCCTCCTTCATGAAGGAATTTCGCCACAACTCTGAAGCATAAGAGACAGGAGATATCAGTTGAAAATCTGATTGCATCTCTTGATGTTGAGGAAAAAGCTCGGGCTAAAGATACTACTGAAAAAGGAGGTGAGGTTCAGCCTACTGCTAGCATGGTGCAGAGGTACCCACGGAACAAGAACAAAGGGAAGAACAAACCTGTTTTCAACAAGCCTACCAAGACTACTACCTTCAAGAAGAAGAAGTTCAACAAGGCTGAGCTAGAGTGCTACGCCTGTGGGAAGCCTGGACACTTTTCCAAGGAATGCCCTGAACGTGCAGACCGCAGAGGGAAAACAAGCTCCAAGACTGTCAACATGGTGACCGCTAGCAATACTGATGGGTATGGTAATTTACCTATTGTGCTTTCAGTATTTCAATCATCTTCGTGGTGGATTGATTCGGGTGCTAACGTTCATGTGTGTGCTGACATCTCCCTGTTTACTTCTTATCAGGTCGCAAGGGATTCTTCCGTCCTAATGGGGAATGGGTCACATGCTTCTGTTCATGGCATTGGCACGGTGGATCTGAAGTTTACTTCGGGAAAGATCGTGCAACTAAGGAACGTGCAGCATGTCCCTACTATGAACAAGAATCTAGTTAGCGGCTCCCTTCTATGTCGAGATGGATTTAAGGTAGTTTTAGAGTCCAATAAAGTAATCGTGTCAAGATTTGGACAATTTATAGGAAAAGGCTATGAGTGCGAAGGCTTGTTCCGCTTTTCTCTTTCAGATTTTTGCAATAAGTCAATAAACCAAATTTGTGCTAGTGTTAATGATGATGCAAGTATTTGGCACTCTCGTTTATATCATATTAATTTTGGTTTAATGTCTCGGCTATCCAGCATGAGTTTAATTCCGAACTTCACAGTTGCCAAAGGTTCTAAGTGCCATAGTTGTGTGCAATCTAAGCAACCTCGAAAGCCTCATAAGGCTGCCGAGGAGAGAAACTTGGCACCTCTAGAACTCATACATTCTGATCTTTGTGAGATGAATGGTGTGTTGACAAAAGGTGGAAAGAGATATTTCATGACTTTGATTGATGATGCGACTAGATTTTGCTATGTTTATTTGTTGCAAACTAAAGATGAAGCGTTAGACTACTTTAAAATCTATAAAGCTGAAGTTGAAAATCAACTAGAGAGAAAGATCAAGCGTCTTAGGTCCGATCGTGGTGGAGAGTATTTTCCAAAAGTTTTTGATGAATTTTGTGAGGAACATGGTATTATTCATGAGAGGACGCCTCCCTATTCACCTCAATCAAATGGAGTGGCCGAGAGGAAAAACCGCACATTGACTGACTTGGTGAATGCCATGTTAGACACTGCTGGTTTATCTAAGGCATGGTGGGGGGAGGCTCTACTGACTTCATGTCATGTCCTGAATAGAGTTCCCAACAATAATAAAGAGAAAACCCCTTATGAGGAGTGGGTTGGGAGAAAACCATCACTTTCTTATTTGCGCACTTGGGGATGTTTGGCAAAGGTCAATATTCCTATTCCTAAGAAACGCAAACTTGGACCAAAGACAGTGGATTGTGTCTTTCTAGGGTATGCTCAACGGAGCATTGCTTATAGGTTTTTAGTGGTAAAATCTGAAGTACCTGATATGCATGTTGATACTATAATGGAATCTCGTGATGCAACATTTTTTGAGAACATATTTCCTATGAAAGATATGCATAGCATTGCTAGATTTTCTTCTGAGATAATTCCTGAATCTAGTACAACTGATGAATATTTCGAACAATCACATGAGGAAGTCCTTGAGAAGGATAACAATGAAGTTCCTAGAAGGAACAAGAGACAAAGGATTGCAAAATCCTTTGGTGATGATTTCATTGTATACCTTGTGGACGACACACCCAAGACGATTGCAGAAGCATATGCATCTCCGGATGTAGATGATTGGAAAGAAGCTGTTCATAATGAGATGGACTCAATTCTTTCTAATGGAACTTGGGAACTAACTGATAGACCATATGGTTGTAAACCTGTGGGCTGTAAGTGGGTGTTCAAAAAGAAGCTAAAGCCTGATGGTACTATTGATAAGTACAAGGCGCGGCTAGTGGCCAAGGGCTACACTCAGAAAGAAGGCGAAGATTACTTTGACACCTATTCACCCGTTGCTAGAATGACCACCATTCGAGTGTTACTTTCCTTGGCTGCCTCTTATGGTCTTATCATTCATCAAATGGATGTAAAGACAGCTTTTCTCAATGGAGAGTTGGAAGAGGAGATCTATATGGATCAGCCTGACGGGTTTGTGGTAAAGGGTGAAGAGAGAAAGGTGTGCAAGTTGTTAAAATCTTTGTATGGTCTGAAACAGGCACCTAAGCAATGGCATGAGAAGTTTGAAAGAACTCTGACTTCTGCAGGATTTGTCATTAACGAGGCTGATAGGTGTGTTTACTATCGCAATGGTGGGGGCAATAGTGTCATATTATGTTTGTATGTGGACGACATACTGATCTTTGGTACAAACATTAATGCAATTAATGAGGTCAAGTCTTTTCTATCAAAAAGTTTTGACATGAAAGATCTGGGAGAAGCCGATGTAATTCTAAACATCAAACTTATTAAGGATGAGAGTGGGATTACATTAACGCAATCTCACTATGTTGAGAAGGTCTTGAACCGATTCGGTTTTATGGATAGGAAGCCTTCTCCAACACCTTATGATCCCAGCGTGACACTCAGAAAGAACAAGAAAGAAACGAGATCAATTAAGATACTCTCAAATTGTCGGTTCACTCATGTACTTAGCTAGCGCTACAAGACCAGATATCTCTTTTGCTGTGAGCAAACTGAGTAGGTTCATGTCCAACCCGGGTGATGATCATTGGCATGCACTAGAAAGGGTCTTGCGCTATCTGAGAGGTACTATGAGTTACGGAATTACTTATTCAGGGCATCCTGCTGTGCTAGAAGGATATAGTGATTCAAATTGGATCTCCGATGTTGATGTACTTTACGCAACAAGTGGGTATGTATTTACTCATGGTGGTGGCGCAGTGTCATGGAGGTCTTGCAAGCAAACCATATTGACGAGGTCAACTATGGAAGCAGAATTAACTGCTTTGGACACAGCTACTGTTGAGGCAGAATGGCTGCGTGAGCTCTTGATGGACTTGCCGGTTGTTGAAAAACCTGTACCGGCTATTCTTATGAATTGTGATAACCAAACGGTTATCGCTAAAGTGAACAATTCTAAAGATAATGCAAAGTCATCAAGACACGTGAAAAGACGTTTGAAGTCTGTCAGGAAGTTGAGAAACTCCGGAGTAATAACTGTTACGTATATACAAACAGACAAAAACCTGGCAGATCCCTTTACAAAGGGACTATCACGAAATGTGATAGATATTGCATCGAGGGAGATGGGTATGAGACCCATAGATGTTACACCATAGTAGTAACCCAACCTTTATGATCGGAGATCCCGTGAATTAGGATCTGGGAAGAACAAGCTATTGGTTAACTGAGGAGAGTAATAACTTATGATCGTCTCCAAGTGAAGATGCAAAACTCTCAGAGCTGTAAGGCTCAGATCTGTAAGGCAGGTTGGCAACATGCCTTAATGTGGTTCTATTGGCTATAATTAGCAAAGATGCTGTCCTACAGAGCAGTCTTGAAAGAACACACTTATATGAGTTCTGACTGTAAACGTCGCAGTCTATGAGGTTTGGGTGATCTCTAGTAAGCTCACGAAGAGACCAGGGAGTATGACGTATAAGCTCCAAACCGCAGGGTAGCCTACTGGCGGTCAGGTACTGGTTAAGACTTTGAGTGAAACCTGTTCACACAAAACTAGAAATTCAAGGCATAGTCCATTGTCAAGTTGTGAATGGATGTAGCTTAAAGTTCTAGGCAGAAGTTCAACTTAACAGTCTCTGGTGAAACACTGGTATATTAAACAAGTGGTGAGAGAAGGCAAATCTCTAAATGGGTATTTGAGATCTGGTGGGGGATTGTTAGAATTAATGGGCTAGGCCCATAGCAATTTCTGAAATCTCAAAGCCCATGTGTAAAATGGCAAGTGGTGGTGCTAAGTTTAGTCCCACCTTGGAAGTTGAAGAAGAGTTGGACCTCTTTATATAGTGGGTTCTCTCCACCACTCTAAGTGGTATGTGAGAAGAGAAAGGGAAAACCACACGCGCGTGCTCGCTCGCCTGGCCTGGCCGGGGTGTGGCGAGGCGAGGCGTACATGCGACATGCGCGTGAATGGTCCGCCGAATCCGGTCCGTCTCCTTGCAGGAGCGCAGCTTCCTTTTGCCGTTTTATTTTTATGTCTTGGCAGACAAGTTTTTGATTTCTTGTCCGGTAAGTATACGAATTAGAAACCGAGTCGGTTTGGGATTGTGGTCGTGACACAATACCGCCTCTGGTCCTAATATATATACAGCTACCGGCTGCGGCCAGAGACACACCGAAAAACACCTAGGGTTTTGCCTCATCTCACAACTTGCGCCGCCATCGTAGTCTACTCCATCCCAAACGCCGGCGTGCATCGGCGCGTGGGAGAGCAGGTCTCCGGAACCGTTCGTCTTTGCGATCCTGCATCGGGAGAGGACGAATTAGGTTTTTGGGAAGCGCTGTGCGCGACTGCTCAAATTCGTCATCACGGGTCGTCTTCCGTCCAAGTCGGGCGGTGCTACTCATCGTCGTATTCATCACCGTCAGCAGCAGATCGTTGCCAACATCGTCATCAACCCTGTCGCACCCATAATAGCTAACGATCAGTACGTCCAACATCCTCTGTTCATGTCTGTTTCTACAGCTATTGTTACGTGTTTGCTGCTGTTATGCATGTCTTGCTGTTTTTCTAGTTTGCTAGATTTTTGCATGCTAGTATCTCTTCTAGTCATGAATTATTTACTGAAATTAATCACGAACTTGCCTAATATTCCAACAGCTGCTCTCCTCCGAGGACCCTACCCCACCGGACGGCTTCCTCCGGGACACCAATGACATCATCCTCCACCCGGCGGCTGCCGTCCCCACGGGCCCCGCGTTGTCGGTCCCAGCCACCGGCGGGAAGCTGGAAGATGACGGTGGCTTTACCCTAGTCGTGGGCAGGAAGAGGAAGCGGGGGAATGCCCAGGCCACCCTCGGCCCTGTTGCCCCGCCACCCGCTCCGCGCCATGGTCCGCCGAGGGGCTGGTTTCGGCACCATGCTCGCCCCGCTCCTCCTCCTCCGAGCCGCCGTATTCCGCCCGCAGCCCGGGTGAGGCCTACTGCCACGGCCAGCGGCCCAGCTTCTTCTCGTGCACTTGCTCCCAGCATCCCTGCTGCCACGGCCAGCCCAGCTTCGTCTCCTGCACCTGCTGCCAGCATCCCTGCTGCCACGGCCAGCGGCCCTGCTGCGACCCCTTCTCCCATCATCCCTCAGGTGCAAATTATGGACTGTTTTTTTTGCCTTGTCATGTGCTGTTTTGGTTTCAAGTCCTGTTCATTTGCTATAGATTCAGTTTATGTTCGATGCATTGATGGTGTACCTTGAGTAATTGAAGATCCCTTTCCCCCTCTCTTCTGGAATTGTATGCTTACACTTCTTTTATATCCTGATAATTATCACTTTGCGAGTTCTGGTGACCTGGCTGTTTAAGGATTCGTATTGGGATCATGATTCCATGATCACCTAATTTGCAGAATTTAAGCAACAAATACACCTTATGTACTTTGCAAATGGGAGATTGTGTCTCTTGCAAGTTTTGATGATCCCACTTTTTTATGCTTCGGACTAGGATGATGGGTGCATAATCACCCTAATTTGCACAACTTAAGCAACAATTCCACTTATGCCATTTGCAAATAGGTGATTCTGCCTAATTTTTAGTTGCTGGATTCTTTGGGAGGTAACAATAATTATATGCCTTTTGCAAATAGGTGATTCTGCAAATAGGTGATCAGTAGCCTTAGTATGTTGTGAGTCAAGTAAGGGAGTCTGTTACTAGAACAACTGGGTTTCTTTATATGAAATCGGAGAGGGAAAGCCTCTCTTTTGCTCCAAAAAAATAATAATTAATTGCTTAAGCAATGGAACTTCTGTGGGTGAATGAGAGAAACTATGTCGCATGCAATTCCTGCTCCCTCATAATTCAATTTTGCTCCAGTTTGCTTGTCCAGTAATGCTTGTTGTCTTGTCCTTACTTTTTATTGGAGCTAATTTGATGCATCTGGAATCCTATTGTAATCTTTCTTGTCACTTCTTTTCTGATACATGAAGGAACCGGACGACATGGAAAAGGAGCGATCCCTTCACTTACAGTTCCGGGAGGAGATGTCAAAGCTGAAAGGCAACAAGATATACTGTCTGATCTGCTATTTGAAGCGTGACCAAAAACTAGTGACTATGCAGAATGATCGGGATGATATCAACCATCACAATAGTGCATCTCACAAGGGGCGTCTTGTAGATTGTCCAAGTAAGGGCTGCCTTTTGGTGGCAACTAACAGACACGACATTGGCATTCATGCCATTTGTTGCCACCCTCACATGCTCTGAAGGCCAAGGATTTGCTCAAGAGGTACATCGACCGTTGAGGAGTGTGTTCTGCGGCTTCCGGGTGCTTATGAGACTGCCTGTGCAGGGGGAATGCTTCCTTGAGTTGAACGATTTACTCTTGTTGGTTTGTTGTTCATTTTCTGCTTTATAGACCTTGCTGGATGATGCCTGCTACTAAGACTGCTTGTTAATGTTACCGATTTGGTAACCTATCCAGCTTTTTCTTTGGTATGCGAAGATCTATCCTCGTTTGTTAAGTACACTGGGTCTTGAAGTTGCTGCATAATTCTGTTTTGAAATTGTTGCAAGAGAAGAGAATGATGTATTTGCATTGTTGCACCTGCACCAACTATGATATGAATACGGCTTTTCCTATTTTAACTTTGCATAAAGTAACTTTGGAGAAATCATGGGAGCTCTTGAGAGCTCAATTCATGAATTTCAGATCAGAAGGATTTGGAAGTCATGTATGAAGGCAGTTATTGAACTTGTGGCTTTGCTGGGTACAGGAGTAGAGAAGGTCTGATCTGAAAGATGGCAGGAAAATATTAGGAGGAGCAGCTCTATTTGGTTTCATCTTATTGAGTTTAATTAGTTGTTTCTACTCTATTTTCCAAGACTCTGTTTTGGTTCCTGGTGATAAGTTTGTTTTCTTAACGAACTGGTGACATTTGTAGTCTATGTGGTAGTTTGAAACCTTCTCTGCTAAACTGTGTTAGTACTATGATGCCATCGATCCTATTAATTTCACTGTTCTTTCTTACCCGCGTGTCAAGCCCAGGCCCAGCGATGTTGTGTGGAGCCTGATTGGAAAATGCATTTGTGTATCGAGCTCTGGCTAATTTCTGTTTTTCTCAAGTGCATCTGCAGGTTTTCAAAATAAATCTCAGGCGTGGGATTGCACTCTGAACAAAAAGAAAAGAAAAAGGTTTTATGTTTCTTCTGGGCTGTGATGCAAACATGACTTGGTGGTTTCATTTCAATGAAACCCCTCACTGTTCTTCTCTTAAAGCAACACGAAAAATATTTTACAATGATAAATAGGACCAAATAGTGTTGCTGCATTTTTTTTCTCATTTTAGATCATACCGTAGTATTTGTGCTGCTTGTTCAGCTCATGACTGAATTGCTTCCTCCTATATTTTGCACAAATTTCCTGCCAGCCCATAGTGTATTCCCAGCAAGCCCGTGATCCAATTTGTTTGAATCTTTTGAACCCTACAAATACACTTGAGAATTTTTCAAATAAACAGATCACTCAAAACCCCGCTGTCTGACCATCAAACGCAGGAGAACTGTTCTGGATACAAGGTGCCCCATGTGCTCTCGGCTAGATGAAGATGGGGGACACATTTTTCTCAAATGCAAGAAGGAGCAGCAGACCTTGGAGCCCAGAGAGTGATCTTTGAAGCTGTCTGTCAAACAATGGCGATGGCTCTGAAAGGTAGGGAATATGATGCAGCGAGCACCAGGTTTAAGTGCAATATATTTTATTGCTTTAGAAAAAATGGTGTACCAAAATAAATCTCATATGTCATGTGTGTGGGATTGCACTCTGAAACCAAAAAAAAAAAGGAAGGGAAGAAAAGGCTGCTGGGGCTTCATGTTTCTGCTAGACTCTGCTGTAAACATGAATTGGTGGTTTCATTTCAATCATTCAATGTAATGGAGCTGGGGAGCTCCCACCCTTTTGTGTGTGTGTGTGTGTGTGTGAGAGAGAGAGAGAGAAGCCCCCTCCTTGTCCTTCTAATAAATTGAGAAGAAAAATATACGATGATCCATAACACCAGATAGCGTTGCCGCAATTTTCTCATTTTAGATCATATTATGACTGTTGTATGTTCAGCCCGTGACTGAATTTCTTCCTTCTATATTTTGCGCAAATTTCGGCAAACCAGGAATTTCTTCCGGTAAGTCCATGGTCCAATTTGTTTGAATTTTGTTTTGAAACCTATAAATACACTTCTGAAATTTTCAAATAAATAGACCACTGAAAACCCCGCAGTCTGAAGCCTGATGTGCCGCCTCTATCCTGTCATCGTTGCACACGGTCATCCATTTCTTATCCACCTCATCCCACCACAGGCCACACATCTCCGGCCACGCGGGACGCCCACGACCCCCCTCCGCCGTCCGATCTCTCAATCACCCGATCCCACCCGTCCATTGCCCACCCAAACCCCTCTTCCACTCTCCTCTTCCCAGCAGACCAGAGCCAGCCAAGCCAGCTCCCGCACCACTCCCCACCCCACGCTCCACGACGCGAGCCATGGCCGCCCTCCGCCTCGCCTCCTCCATCACCCTCTGCCCGGCGGCCGCGGCCGCGTCGCCCTCGTCCGCCGCCGCCGCGCCCCGCGCCGCCTCCTTCGCCTGCGCGGTCGCGCGCGGGCTCCCCTCCCTCCGCCTCGCCGCGCCCCGCCGCCGCCGCGGCGACCTCGGCAGGCCCAGCGCCGCCGGCGCCGAGGCCGCGGCCGAGAACTACGCGACCGCGCTCACGGAGGTGGCCTACGAGAGCGACTCCCTCGACGCGACCGTGGCCGACATGGAGAAGCTGGAGAAGATCTTCGCCGAGGAGGCCATCGCCGAGTTCTTCGACAACCCCACCGTGCCGCGCGAGGAGAAGACGGCGCTCATCGACGAGATCGCCAAGTCGTCGGAGCTGCAGCCGCACACCGTCAACTTCCTCAACGTGGTCATCGACAACACCCGCGCGGGCCTGATGCCGCAGATCGTGCGCGAGTTCGAGACCGCCTACAACGCGCTCACCGGCACCGAGGAGGCCGTCGTCACCTCCGTGGTGCAGCTCGAGTCGCAGGACCTCGCGCAGATCGCCACGCACGTGCAGAACATCACCGGCGCCGCCAACGTCCGGATCAAGACCCGCCTTGACCCGGAGCTCATCGCCGGATTCACCGTGCAGTACGGCCGCGACAGCTCCAACTTCATCGACATGAGCGTCCGCAAGCAGATCGCGGAGATCACCTCCGAGTTCGAGATGCCCTCCGTCAACCTCGAAGTCTGATGCTTAGGTCCTCTTTTTTTCTGCCGTCTCTATACATCTTTTCTGTATCATTATTATCCGGTGAAATGTTAAAATACATAACTTGGTTCCAGCATTTGTAGCTTGTGTCAATTCCTTTTGAAGTTCACAGGAGAAATTTCTGTATTATGTGTTGTGCAGAGGAGGGAAACAAACTTGCAAATCAGATTGGAACTAGGACCAAAGGGGAAATTTTCTGTTAGATTGTTGTCAGTAGAGTCAAGAGGTCCATGCACACATATGCGCTGCATAACCTCGACGACATGCATTTATACATTGTAATTTGGAGAGCACCGTCTCTTTAGAAGTCAGATAAATTCAGTCCACATCAACACCAATGTTGCTAACTTTAACCGTTTGCAGTTGCAAAGTTTGCTGCATTAGGAATGTGCAGTCGTAGTAGAAGAATGTTCTTAAGCCTGAAATTCAAATCTGTTAGTTTAAATTCGGTGAACTCCCGGTTTATCTTTTGAGAACTACTCTATCTACTTAACATCTTAACCTGTGTTGATTTTCTGCAGTAATTGCTGTCACAAGGATTTGCAACACCCAGTAAGGGCGTTGATCTTCTTCAGACCTGGAGATGTGACGGAGGGAGGAAGGCATTCTTTTCTGCAAAATATAGTAATGACATAAATCATTTTTTCGGCAGGAGCCAGCCCCTGTAATTTCTTTTTTGCCTTTGTGCTGTTGAGATCTTGTAAAATAATATGCTCCAAAATACTCAACCATAGCAGAGTTTGCTCCTCCATCTTCAGGCGATAAAGTTAACATCATGTAATGTATAGCTATGTATCCGCCGATCAAGTTGTGTGCAGACGTGTATAGCAGTGGCATTGCTATCAAGTGGCAACCAAGATCATGTTGCATTCTGTACTTCCATTTCGTCGTGTCCATCCATGACTTATGCTCAAAAAGGCGTCGGGTGTGATGTGTTCCTACAATTACGCAGTTCTGCGTCTTTATCACTCTGCTGTGTAATTGTTCTGAAATCACATCCCCAATCAGTATTGTTTCTTCCTGCATTGCTTAGCCATGGCCACACCCTTCAAAGGAGTTCTGTAAATTGTAATCGTGCACTGAGTATTTTATGTAGTAACTTCTATTTGCTGGTTTCTGTCATCAGAAGTAAGGCATGTGGCTTCTGAGACATGTCGGAGATGTTTAAGCCCACTCTATAACAAGATGTTGGCTCCTTAACCATGTGTCATGCCTGCATAGGACATGGATAACACGTACAGGCTGAGTGTGATTATCTTCATATGTAGCCTAATTAAAGATCAGCAGCACACCGGATCCGTGGCGCAATGGTAGCGCGTCTGACTCCAGATCAGAAGGTTGCGTGTTCGATTCACGTCGGGTTCAATACCCCGATCCTAAACCGGTTCTTTTTTGGCCCTCCTTTTTCCTCTTAATTTCCTGCACATTGCACATCAGCTGACCACTGCTCCGGTGCTTCCCCATCGGCCCATTTGCCACTGGTCCACACAAATTGCTTCCAGTGTAAACATTTGTCAAGCTGCTGAACCTAGGCGGCTACGCATGTAGTGCTCGTGGCGGCTAGGCATGTAGTGTTCGTGTCTCTTTTTCAATTCTACTCGGATGGTAATAAGTAAGGGTATCTCCAACGTCCACCCTTAAACCGGCACAGTATTTGTCTGTGGGTATTCTCTGGGATGAAGTTTACTCTGACTATTCTCTAAGGTGAAAACCTATGATTTGACCTCAGTAGTCAGATATAGCAATGGCGGTGCTCGCACATCATTCCTTTCCGGAAGCGCCGTTTAGGAGCACACATCATGGTACATGTGGCTGCCGTCATTGATGGTTACTGTTGTCGTTTGTTTCACCCAATCTGTTCATCGTATTTTCTACTTCTTTTGTTATAATTTTTGTTTTGCATTTTTTATATCTTGAGTAGTTCGTGAGATCGTGTGTTCTTACACCTCTCTTTAGATCGTTCTGATGCGAAGGTCGGTTGTAATTGATATCTTCTCGATATTTGTATTATTTTTCTCAAAAAATATAGTGTTCATTTAGTAAAAATCAGTCAAATGTTTGGTATTATTCAGAGTAACTAGATGATTTGCAATCTATCTCTATGAGATTTAATTGTGTGAAATGTAAATATTTTGATTAATAAGACGTGAAGAAAAAAAATAAAAATACACACGTCTTATTATATTTGATTATGCATAGTTTAAAAATATTTATTAAATAAAGTAGAAAAATAGAATGAAAAATATATTCCCATGCATGGTTGCATGTTGATGTGGGCCTTATCCCATCCATAGTTGCATGATGATGTGACATGCTTGCATGTCGAAATAAATAAGTTAGTAAGGATAATTTTTTTTTACAGAATAACTCTCTTAGGTATACAAGATACGTGAGTACAAATCCGAGAGTTGATTTGTTGGGATAAGGTGACAAACACGGTGATGATTTATTCCATGCGTCGAAGTATCTTATACTCCCTCCGTCCCATAATATAAGAGTATTTTTGACACTAAACACTCTTATATTACGGAACCGAGGAAGTTTTTGTTTACAAATGGAGTACATATTTGAGAGTTGACTAGCCTCTAGCCGCGAGGATGCCAGGAGCATGCCACCTCCCGCGCGGCATGCGAAACAACGGAAAAAAATTCCGTGCAGACCGGTTGTAAACTGGCTCCCGTGCGTACCTGAGGGGATCTGCTGCCACGTGTCCTTCCGATGCATCGCACGTCGATCGTTCGCCCACTCCTGACTACCTCCCTCAGCTCGTTTGTATCCCCACACGCTCGGCTCCAAAGCCTGGGACTTGTGCTTCGGCGGCCATGGCGGACGAACCATCTGCTCCTGAGACATGCTGCCATGGCGGACGACCCATCCGCTCTCCAGTACTCAACCATCTCCGCCGCCGCCGTCTCCAGGTCCAGCCGACGCACCCGCACTGCTGATACAGCTGTACGTCCACCCTTCCTACAACAAAAATCCGTACACCCGTACGTCCACATGCCAGTCAGGGGTGGCGTCGATGCATGCGATCATGGCAGATAGCTCGTCGCCCTGCATAGGGTTTCTCAGCTTGCTGGCGGGAGTCTTCTAGCTCCCCCGTGTGATGCTGCTGTCGTCAGTTTCAATCGAACAACTTGAACACGTGTGCCAGATCCGCGTGATCTGTAGTCTTCCCCGACGAATCTTGTAGGCGACGGTGACGGTGGAAGAAAGTGCCGCCGCCGGCACTCTGTTCGCCATCCGTTGAGCCGCCTGAGCCGAGGAACAGTGAGTCGAGGGGAAACGAGCTGGGAACATTACGATCTAGAGCCGAGCGACCCACGGTCAAGCCGACGGAAGAAGCGCTTGGAGTGCGCCGTCGGATTTTCTGGCTGGACACGTGGCAGCTGATGGCTCCGAGTACGCACGGATGGAGGTTTACAACCGATATCCACGGAATTTTTTCCGGAAACAAATCTTTCTGCCGTGCATGCGCTACAACGTGCAAGCAATCACCGTCAAATGCAGTGTTTCCTCTCGGCCCTTCTCGCCGGTTCCTCATGCATGCTTTGTATTCTCCTTATTTGTGATTAATGATACACGTGGTTACCTCCAAAAAAATGCAGTGATGATCTATTCCATGCATTGATATCATCATCAAACGCAGGGCGACTCCGATATGACAGCTGATTATATTTTCCCTCATTGCAATACCAGAAACAAGGCAATATATATGGGTATCAGAAGGATGAATTGATTAACAAAGCCCAGCGTAGGAGAGCAGATTCGCCTGTCTTTTTATTCCATAATAATAAGCACAACACGGGTGCAGTACAATACATCCGTACACTGACCAGTACGTCTTTCGAACAAGCACACCATAAGCACACATCAACACATAGCTTGCAACAGAACGACTACGTGAACCCACACTCACACGGATAGATCAACTGATCAAGGGCGGCACCATGGATGCAGATTCTTGTGCAGCCGCATACTAGTTGGAGTAGGTATTATCATCTTACGTATGCTTTTCCGACGGCGGTTCCGTGGGGAGGCGGTGGCGAGGAGGAAGAGACGATTTCACCGCCTTCCACGACGACGAAGAAGGGGGCTTTGGCACCGGGAAGGGCTCTGTAGGGAATCTTGGAGGGAGCTGCCACACCTTGGCCGGTGCCGTCGTTGCTGAATCGACACCTGCTGCTGCCGATGCTGATGACGCCGTGGTCAGCAGCAGCAGCACTATCGCCGGCGCAACGGCCCACCGACCAGCAGACCTCGCCATGGTCGACCGGTCGGCTCTCTCGATCTTGATCGATGTCTGCGTCAGGGGATGGATGATGGATCGACTACGCAAGTTCATATGCGATCCTCTTCATTTATAGACGGCCGGTGAGGCGGTGACGCGAGATCCAAGTGCAGTGGTAAATGGCGCTTCGTATAGGCATGTGCCTGCTGTTTGGCAAGAAAGATTTGCCAGTTAATTGAAATACGCATTCATCGAGAGTCGGTGCATGCATGCCCGGCCGTCTCCATGCAACCTGCCGTCCAATTTATTCCACGCTCATTACTAGTACTAGTACTCCCGAACTGGTTTGGTTGTTCATTCACTCGAACTGGTTTGGTTGAGCTAGCTTAGCTAGCAGCCCGGCCGGCCGGATTTTTTGTCCAAAAGGACCCTCTGTCCAATAGAATTGTCAAAAAAGACTACCCGTGTATATATTTGACAAAAAGGACCTCCTGACAGTGGCGGCAGGCGACACGTGGCACCTGCCGCCGCGCGAGGAGGCGGCGGGCCCTGCCGTGTAGCGACTAGACCTCAAATGGCCTGTGCTGCTGTGCACCAGTGTCATCCCTGGATCAGTAATGCTGACACGCACAGTACAAATGGAGGATTTATAACAGAGTAGCAATCACACACTTATTACATCGAATATCTCTAAAGAGATTAAGTATGATAAACATGGCTTAAGGCCATCTAATAACGATAACAGCGGAAGGCTTGGAAGATAAGTGAGTCCATCAACTCCAGCGGCATCACTGAGTATAAGACCACGACCTAAGGCACCTTACTCGTCGTCTGAAAAGTCTGCAACATGAAACGTTGCAGCCCGAAAACGGGTCAGCACATAGGATATGCTGGCAATGTAACACATAGAGAACAATGAACAATAATAATGCTATTCTATATGCATTTATGGCTGGTGGAAAGCTCTATGGTTACAGTTTTGCGAAAAGCCAATTTTATCCTACTACAAAGGAATAAATTTTATTTAACTATCATGGTGGTTGTGAAACATTGAGATGGTTGACAGCATCTCAATCCCAATTAAAAAGTCATCAATAACCCAACAAAATTAATTAGAAGTAACATAGTGTTGAGATTCACATGATCATCCAAGTACTAGATACTCAAGTTGTCCATAACCGGAGACACGGCTAATCATGATCAGTTTGTACACTCTGCAGAGGTTTGTGCACTTTTCCCACAAGACTTGATCTCCTCCGTTGGATTACTCGCACTACATGGTGTTTGAGTAACGGATGACCAAGACACAGTCTTTCAGAAGTGTTTGCACCTTACGTATGGGTAGACCGTTACACCTACTTTCCCCTACATCTGCTAGTCTACCACTGTAAGAGTTCACACAACTTAAACAACTATGCTAGAGCCCATAATAGCTTGCGGCTGCACACGGAAGTTTCTAGCATGAAAAATCTCATGATCCCTTTGAACCTGGGTGGCGGTCCAAAAGAAAAATAGGCAATCCTGGAATACCCAGGTACCTCAATCCACCCAGATGTGAGTTTAAGTTGCCACCTTAAGTAAACCATTATTTAACAATCTCACATCTGTCATGAATTTCACTCAAACCCAATCCACGTCTACGAGCATAGCATGGCAATAATAAAAACAACGTAGAAGTAACTCCCAAGGGTTTGATAGAAAAACAGGTAATAGGTACTACCTCAACTACTTCCCAATACCCACAGTTTATTAGATCCTAATCATGCAATGTGTTTGAAGGAATAGATCTAATGCAATAAAACTGGGTATGAACGGGGTATGATCAAAGTGTTACTTGCCTTGCTGATGATCCGCAAAACCTAGCGATTCGAAGTAACAAGCGGCACACTCCGGGTACTCTATCGCAAACAAACAAGCATACAATCAGTACTTAACTAATGCACCGGTAAAACTCGAATGAAAGATCCAACCAGAAAGTTCAACTTAAGAACTCCGGTTTGCAAAAAGAATCAACTTGAAAGAAGCAACGAAAGTCAAACGGCGGAAGAAAGAAACTTCGTTTGCTAATCTGGATCTAGGTCAAATTTTACTGTGGCAAAATCTTGTTCGAGTAGGTTAAACGGAAAGAGTATTTCGAGACGAAACTCCAGGCGCTTGAATCACCTGATTCCGATAAACGAGCGAGAAGTTAAACAGAAACGAAGATTCGATCAGAAATCGAATCTGAGAAAATAACGGGAAAAATCCGCCGAAAAGAAAAACGGACGGACGGTTAAAGAACGGACGTTCGTTAACAGAGAAAAACCGACGAACGCGTTCGTTAAAACGAACGGTTCGGTGAACGCTCGTGAAATAAGAAAACCGAAAAAAACCGATCTAGGGTTTTTTTAAAAAAAACAAAAGGTTTTTTTTTCAGAAAACCGGTCAACTCGACGAACGGCGGCGGCAGTACCTCGACGGGCTCGCTCCGGCGAGGGCTCCGGCGGGCGCGGCTCGGCGGCGGGGTGCGGGGCTCGGGGGCGGAGGCTCCGGCGGCGAGGGCGGGGCTCGGGCGCGGCTCCCGGCGGCGGGGTGCGGCGGTGGCGGCGGCGCAAGGCGGCGGCGGCGCGTGCGGGCGGCGGGGTGCGGCGGCGTTCGGGGGGAGAGGGAGAGGCGGGGGGGGGGGGGGTATATATGAGGGTGGGGGGGATGCTTGGAGGAGGGGCAAAGGCGGCGGCGGGCGGCGTGCTGCGCGGGCCGTCGGCTGGGCCTTTGGCCCAGTCGGCGCGGGCGTTTTTTTTTAAAGTTCCGCGAAGAAAATTGCATAGAAAAATAAATAAAAATCAGAAAAATATGAAATAAATTTTCCCCGTCTAGTTAGAAAATCTAGAGTAGGGTGAACAGTTTTAAAATCAAAAATAAATATTTTGAAAACATGCATATTTTTTTTAATGCAATAAAAATTGCAAATAGAATCCAATAAATTCCAAATAATGATTTTAACATTTTTCCTCCAGTATTTCAATTGTTTTGGAGAAGTCATATTTTCTCCTCTCGTTTATTTTAAAAATGAAATATTTATTTTCGGAGAGAAAAATAATTAAAATCCCAATCCTCGCTTGGAAAATCAAATAAGAAAATTCGAGAAAATCCCCAACTCTCTCCGAGGGTCCTTGAGTTGCTTAGGATTTATCGAGGATTTGTCAAAATGCAATAAAACATGATATGCAATGATGATCTATGTATAACATTCCAAATTGAAAATTTGGGATGTTACAAACCTACCCCCCTTAAGATGAATCTCGCCCTCGAGATTCGGGTTGGCTAGAAAACAGGTGGGAGTGGTTTTTCCGTAGATCTTCCTCTCGCTCCCAGGTGGCCTCATCTTCTGTGTGGTGACTCCACTGAACTTTGCAAAACTTGATGACCTTGCTGCGGGTAACTCGGCTGGCATACTCGAGAATCTTAACTGGCTTCTCCTCATAAGTCAAATCACTTTCCAACTGAATCGCTTCCAGTGGCACAGTATCTCTCAGTGGTATCTCAGCCATCTCTGCGTGGCACTTCTTCAACTGCGAAACATGAAATACATCATGTACTTCAGACAATCCTTCGGGCAATTCCAGCTTGTAAGCAACTTCTCCCATACGTTCCAACACTTTGTATGGTCCGATAAAATGGGGCGCTAACTTTCCCTTAACTCCAAAGCGCTTCACTCCTCAAAGGGGTGATACTCGAAGATACACTCGGTCTCCGACTTTGTGAACTGTCTCCTTTCGTTTAGAATCAGCATAACTCTTCTGCCTGGACTGGGCTACCTTGAGCCTATCGCGAATCAACCTTACTTTCTGTTCATACTCCTTAATCAAATCTGGTCCAAACAACTGACGGTCTCCAACTTCGTCCCATAGCAACGGTGTTCTACACCTCCTTCCGTACAAAGCTTCGAAAGGGGCCATCTTCAAACTGGTTTGATAACTGTTGTTATACGAAAACTCTGCATATGGCAAATTGTCGTCCCAACTAGATCCATAATCTAGTGCACAAGCTCTCAACATGTCCTCCAAAATCTGGTTGACTCTCTCGGTCTGTCCATCTGTCTGTGGATGAAAGCTGTACTAAATTCCAGCCTGGTTCCCAATGTTTCATGTAACTGCTTCCAAAACTTCGAGGTAAATTGGGTTCCTCTATCTGATACAATGGTCCTCGGAACTCCATGCAAACATACGATCCTGGTCATGTATATCTTAGCCAACTTAGCACTGGTGTAAGTGGTCTTTACTGGAATTAAATGAGCCACTTTCGTCAAACGGTCGACTACAACCCATATCGAGTCATAGCCTGAACGAGTCCTTGGTAATCCTGTGATAAAATCCATGCCTATTTTATCCCACTTCCATTCGGGTATCGGCAATGGCTGCAGCAATCCTGCTGGCTTCTGATGCTCTGCCTTCACTCTCTGACATACATCACAAATTGCTACATACCCCGCAATATCCTTCTTCATTCCGGTCCACCAGAAAGTGTTCTTCAAATCCAAATACATCTTGGTATTCCCTGGGTGAATCGAGTACGGTGAATCATGGGCTTCCTGCAAAATCAACTTCCTGATCTCCGGATCATTTGGTACATATACACGGTCTTCAAACCATAAGGTATCGTGCTCATCTTCACGATATCCCTTGGCTTTTCCTTTGCTCAACTTCTCCTTTATCTCTTTAATCTTCTTGTCTGACTTCTGAGCTTCTCTGATCCTTTCCATCAAGGTAGACTGAATCTCCAATGTCGCTAAATAGCCTCTCGGGACTATCTCCAAACATAGCTCGCGTAGGTCCTCGGCTAACTCCTGAGGTAACTCTCCTGTCATGAGGGTGCTGATATGACTCTTGCGGCTCAACGCGTCTGCTACTACGTTAGCCTTTCCGGGGTGATAATGCAATCTCATGTCATAATCCTTGATGAGCTCCAACCATCTCCTCTGTCTGAGGTTTAACTCCTTCTGCGTGAAAATGTACTTCAAACTCTTGTGATCCGTGTACACCTCACAATGGTTTCCGATGAGAAAATGTCTCCATGTCTTCAATGCATGCACCATGGCTGCTAATTCCAAATCATGCGTAGCATAATTATTCTCATGGGGTTTAAGTTGTCGTGAAGCATACGAAACAACTCTTCCTTCCTGCATAAGCACTACTCCAAGTCCTCGACGAGAAGCGTCGCAATAAACTTCATAGTCCTTGCGTTGATCTGGCAGAATCAACACGGGTGAGGTAACCAATCGCTTCTTCAACTCTTGGAAACTAGCTTCGCAATCCTCAGTCCAATTGAATTTGGTGTCCTTCTCCAATAGCTCAGTCATGGGTTTAGCAATCCTTGAGAAATTTTCGATGAATCTCCGGTAGTATCCTGCAGTCCAAGAAAACTCCGGATTTCTCCAACTGTAGTGGGCGATTCCC
This sequence comes from Aegilops tauschii subsp. strangulata, assembly GCF_002575655.3. Lineage (NCBI taxonomy): Eukaryota > Viridiplantae > Streptophyta > Magnoliopsida > Poales > Poaceae > Aegilops > Aegilops tauschii. The sequence goes on along the minus strand of NC_053040.3, from coordinate 415,880,429 downwards.
AACTTGTCACTGTGTCAACCTTGGCGGGGTCTACTGCTATTCCTTCTCCAGAAATAACATGTCCAAGGAATCCAACTTTCTTCAACCAAAACTCACATTTGCTGAACTTGGCATATAGCTGATGTTCTCTGAGCTTCTCAAGTACCAATCGCAAATGCTCCTCATGCTCTTCCTCATCCTTGGAAAAGATTAAAATATCATCAATGAATACCACGACGAACTTATCCAAAAACTCCATAAATACTTTGTTCATCAGGTTCATGAAATAGGCAGGTGCGTTAGTCAGTCCAAATGACATAACGGTATACTCATACAATCCATATCTGGTGGTAAATGCCGTCTTGGGTATATCTTGCTCTCGAATCTTTAACTGATGGTATCCTGATCGTAGATCGATCTTGGAAAATACTTTAGCTCCTTGCAGGCGGTCAAACAAATCATTTATCATTGGCAGTGGGTACTTGTTTTTGATGGTCACTTCATTCAATCCTCGGTAATCGACAACCATCCTTAGTGATCCATCTTTCTTCTCCACTAGAAGTACTGGTGATCCCCAAGGTGACGAACTTGGGCGAATATAGCCTTTATCCAGTAACTCCTTGATCTGCTTCTTAATTTCCTCCAAATCCTTAGCGGGCATCCTGTACGGTCTCTTAGATATTGGCCCGGTGCCTGGCAAAAGTTCAATCAAGAACTCAATGTCTCTATCCGGTGGCATGCCTGGCAACTCTTCTGGAAATACACCCGGATAATCCTTCACCACTGGTACTTCCTCCTGTACAACTCCTGATAAGGAATTCACTTGAGTCCTCTTCGGCATATGCCTGGATACATACTTGATCCGTTTTCCTTCTGGGGTGGTAAGCAAAATCGTCTTGCTGGCACAATCGATGTTTCCTCCATACAACGATAGCCAATCCATTCCCAGAATCACATCCAAACCTTGCGATTCCAAAACAATGAGATCTGAGGGGAAAACATGCCTACCAATGGCCAATGGTATCTGAAAACATCCTTGGGTGGCCATATACTTTGCTCCTGGCGAGGTTACTAACATAGGGTTTCTGAGAACTTTGGTGGACATCTTAAACTTATTCACGAATCCCCTTGATATGTATGAATGCGATGCACCAGTATCGAAAAGAACAGTTGCAGTAAATGACTTAACCAAAAACTTACCTATTACTGCATCAGGCTGAGCTTCAACCTCCTCCACGCTCACGTGGTTCACATGTCCTTTGTTGAACGGGTTCGGCTTCTTCCCAGAGCTTCCATTGCCATTTCTATTTTGGGCTTCGGGACATTCATTGGCATAATGTCCATTCTTCTGGCACTTAAAACAAGTGACTTGGCTCAGGTCCCTCTTGGCTGGGGTAGATGGGTTGGTGCGGTTCTGTCCGTTGCTTCCTCCATTCCCACTACCATTCTTGGAGCCATTATGGTTGTGCGAACTACCTCCTCCACGGGTATGCTAAAACTGTCCTCCCGGCTTCGGGGTAAAACGTGGCTTCTGCTGGGCTCCAGAATTATACTTCCCTTGTCCATACTTCCTCTTACGGTTTTCAATCTGCTGTTGCTTCCCTTCAATCATGAGAGCTCTATCTACTAGCTCCTGGTAGTTGTTGAAGGTTGCTACCATCAACTGCATACTCAGCTCGTCATTCAGTCCTTCCAGAAACTTTTCCTGCTTGGCTGCATCCGTAGCAACGTCATCTGGTGCATAACGTGCTAGCTTACTGAATTCCTCCACATACTAGCCTACGGTGCGACCTCCTTGGCGTAGGTTACGGAACTCACGCTTCTTCATAGCCATAGCTCCTGCTGAAACATGAGCTGTACGGAAAGCTTGCTGAAACTGGTCCCATGTGACAGTGTCAATGGGGTGCGTGGCTGTATAATTCTCCCACCATGATGCTGCGGGTCCATCAAGCTGATGTGCGGCAAAACGCACTCTTTCCGCATCTGTGCATCCTGCGGTGGTCAACTCCCTTCCAACTTTGCGGAGCCAATCATCTGCAACAATCGGCTCGGTGCTACTGGAAAACACCGGCGGGTTTAGCCTTAAGAAACGGGCTAAGTGATCAACAGGTGGTGGTGGCGGTGGGTTGTTGTTGTTGTTGCCTTGGTTCTGAACTAACACTTGCATCAAGGCATTCTGTTGCTGAATCAACTGGGTGATCTCTGGCGGGAAAACAAATCCGGTGTCGCGTCTCGGAGGCATCTGATGGGTTTAGAAAAGATGAGAATTAAGAATAGAATGAGGTCTAGAGAGAAAACACTACCCATATGCTCATGAGACAAATTCAATCAATATCACTCAATCAATCCAAACAAGGCAAAACAATCGATCTAACTAGCGTTACAAAGTGCTTGAACTATACTACTAAATGGGGGAAAACTACTACTGATATGGTGGTCTACTAAAAATTCTGATCCGTTGAAGACTCCATGATGTCTGCTCCAGCTTCATCAACCCAATCGTCTTCACTTGGTTCCGAGTCGGTGTCGTCGATGATGATGTAGTTATCCGGACAAGTGCATTCGTCGACTTCTGCTTTTGGCGCTGGATTTCCCACGAATGATCCAATTTTCTTCTCCAAATCGTCAATCTTCCCGACAAGTGCGTTGATTTCCTCCAAATAATCTTCGCGTGTAGTCTTGAGTTCTTCTTGGAGCTCCTTGATCTTCGTGAATGCCTTCTTTAGTTCTTCCTTGTCCGTGCACATCTGGTTCTCCTGGCGTCGAATATGTTGGTTCTGCTCCTGGATGAAAGCTGCAATTGATCCATCCTTCTTGGTCTTGATCATCTCCCATTGTGCGTCTCGACGTCCACAAATTTGATAAATTGTATCTTTAAGCTCCTGGTGGTAGACTTCTCCAATGCGTCCCATGGCGATGTGTGCGGCCATGCTCTTCCCTAAACTCCAAGTTGGTGCTTCGAAAACCAATCTTATGGGTTCCATAATTGGCGCAAACGTCCTTCCTGGAATGATAACTTGAATCTTCCAGCTCTCCTCTTCAGGTAAGGTAGCGTTGCAGGTTCCGGTGACGCTTGGAATTCCTATATTCAAGTACTTGGTGACTTCCTTCAAATGTCGTCCAAATGGCGTGTCTTCGTCGGGTTGCATGAACTTGCCCCTTGCATTCGCCATTCCTAAGAGAGTAGAAAGTGGAGAGGAGTCAGAAATAAGAAGAGAGAAGCTTTCTAGGGCTTAAGCTTAGTGGTCGTGTCCTATAGTCAGCGTGTGCTCTGATACCAACTTTGTAGCGACCAGACCTCAAATGGCCTGTGCTGCTGTGCACCAGTGTCATCCCTGGATCAGTAATGCTGACACGCACAGTACAAATGGAGGATTTATAACAGAGTAGCAATCACACACTTATTACATCGAATATCTCTAAAGAGATTAAGTATGATAAACATGGCTTAAGGCCATCTAATAATGATAACAGCGGAAGGCTTGGAAGATAAGTGAGTCCATCAACTCCAGCGGCATCACTGAGTATAAGACCACGACCTAAGGCACCTTACTCGTCGTCTGAAAAGTCTGCAACATGAAACGTTGCAGCCCGAAAACGGGTCAGCACATAGGATATGCTGGCAATGTAACACATAGAGAACAATGAACAATAATAATGCTATTCTATATGCATTTATGGCTGGTGGAAAGCTCTATGGTTACAGTTTTGCGAAAAGCCAATTTTATCCTACTACAAAGGAATAAATTTTATTTAACTATCATGGTGGTTGTGAAACATTGAGATGGTTGACAGCATCTCAATCCCAATTAAAAAGTCATCAATAACCCAACAAAATTAATTAGAAGTAACATAGTGTTGAGATTCACATGATCATCCAAGTACTAGATACTCAAGTTGTCCATAACCGGGGACACGGCTAATCATGATCAGTTTGTACACTCTGCAGAGGTTTGTGCACTTTTCCCACAAGACTTGATCTCCTCCGTTGGATTACTCGCACTACATGGTGTTTGAGTAACGGATGACCAAGACACAGTCTTTCAGAAGTGTTTGCACCTTACGTATGGGTAGACCGTTACACCTACTTTCCCCTACATCTGCTAGTCTACCACTGTAAGAGTTCACACAACTTAAACAACTATGCTAGAGCCCATAATAGCTTGCGGCTGCACACGGAAGTTTCTAGCATGAAAAATCTCATGATCCCTTTGAACCTGGGTGGCGGTCCAAAAGAAAAATAGGCAATCCTGGAATACCCAGGTACCTCAATCCACCCAGATGTGAGTTTAAGTTGCCACCTTAAGTAAACCATTATTTAACAATCTCACATCTGTCATGAATTTCACTCAAACCCAATCCACGTCTACGAGCATAGCATGACAATAATAAAAACAACGTAGAAGTAACTCCCAAGGGTTTGATAGAAAAACAGATAATAGGTACTACCTCAACTACTTCCCAATACCCACAGTTTATTAGATCCTAATCATGCAATGTGTTTGAAGGAATAGATCTAATGCAATAAAACTGGGTATGAACGGGGTATGATCAAAGTGTTACTTGCCTTGCTGATGATCCGCAAAACCTAGCGATTCGAAGTAACAAGCGGCACACTCCGGGTACTCTATCGCAAACAAACAAGCATACAATCAGTACTTAACTAATGCACCGGTAAAACTCGAATGAAAGATCCAACCAGAAAGTTCAACTTAAGAACTCCGGTTTGCAAAAAGAATCAACTTGAAAGAAGCAACGAAAGTCAAACGGCGGAAGAAAGAAACTTCGTTTGCTAATCTGGATCTAGGTCAAATTTTACTGTGGCAAAATCTTGTTTGAGTAGATTAAACAGAAAGAGAATTTCGAGACGAAACTCCAGGCGCTTGAATCACCTGATTCCGATAAACGAGCGAGAAGTTAAACAGAAACGAAGATTCGATCAGAAATCGAATCTGAGAAAATAACGGGAAAAATCCGCCGAAAAGAAAAACGGACGAGCGGTTAAAGAACGGACGTTCGTTAACAGAGAAAAACCGACGAACGCTTCGGTGAACGCTCGTGAAATAAGAAAACCGAAAAAAAACCTATCTAGGTTTTTTTTAAAAAAACAAAAGGTTTTTTTTTCAGAAAACCAGTCAACTCGACGAACGGCGGCGGCAGTACCTCGACGGGCTCGCTCCGGCGAGGGCTCCGGCGGGCGCGGCTCGGCGGCGGGGTGCGGGGCTCGGGGGCGGAGGCTCCGACGGCGAGGGCGGGGCTCGGGCGCGGCTCCCGGCGGCGGGGTGCGGCGGTGGCGGCGGCGCAAGGCGGCGGCGGCGCGGCGCGTGCGGGCGGCGGGGTGCGGCGGCGTTCGGGGGGAGAGGGAGAGGCGAGGGGAGGGTATATATGAGGGGGGATGCTTGGAGGAGGGGCAAAGGCGGCGGCGGGCGGCGTGTCCGAGCCGGACTCCGGCGGCGGCGGGCGGCATGCTGCGCGAGGAGACGACGGGCGGCGCAGGCCGTCGGCTGGGCCTTTGGCCCAGTCGGCGCGGGCGTTTTTTTTTCAAAGTTCCGCGAAGAAAATTGCATAGAAAAATAAATAAAAATCAGAAAATATGAAATAAATTTTCCCCGTCTAGTTAGAAAATCTAGAGTAGGGTGAACATTGTTAAAATCAAAAATAAATATTTTGAAAACATGCATATTTTTTTTAAATGCAATAAAAATTGCAAATAGAATCCAATAAATTCCAAATAATGATTTTAACATTTTTCCTCTAGTATTTCAATTGTTTTGGAGAAGTCATATTTTCTCCTCTCATTTATTTTAAAAATGAAATATTTATTTTCGGAGAGAAAAATAATTAAAATCCCAATCCTCGCTTGGAAAATCAAATAAGAAAATTCGAGAAAATCCCCAACTCTCTCCGAGGGTCCTTGAGTTGCTTAGGATTTATCGAGGATTTGTCAAAATGCAATAAAACATGACATGCAATGATGATCTATGTATAACATTCCAAATTGAAAATTTGGGATGTTACATGCCGCCACGGCAGGAGGCGGCCAGCCGGCTAAAACGGATTAGGTAGAGTGCCCCGAGCCGTGACGGAATGGGCCAGGCATGGAGGGCCAAGCCGCCACTGGAGCAGGCGGCCGCTGCTGGCCATGTCGCTCGCAGGCCGACAAAAGCAGCTGCACGGAAGGCGAGGTGCGGGCCAGGCCGCCACCGCAGCTGGCGGCATCGCTAGCCGACATGAACACTGCGGCAGATGGCGCTCATTCCCATGCTCTCAAAAATTGCTGCTGCAGCTGAGGTGACAGCACCCAAGAGCGTGATTTCCGCTTTGTTTTGCTTTCTGCAGCGGAGGTGACACCGATGCCTTGTAATCTGGAATCCGATTCCTGCCTGCGTGATTTCCGCTTCCTGCCGCACACCCAAGAGCGTTGATATTGCAGCGTGTGATGAGACACCACGATGCTGGAATCCGAGGCCAAGGTAGGTGAGTTCTAGCTCGTCCTGCCGACAATGCAGTGCTCCTTTTCTTTTTATACGCACAACCGCGTCTCCGTGCGCATAGACAGTCTCTCAAATATCTTTAGTTGCCTTCAGTGCCTCTCTGCTCTCTCTAAGTCTACAAGAATACACACAAAGAAAAACTTGGTAGCCACTTTCACTCGTGATTTTGGCCGATTTAGAGTTGGATTTAGAAGATGGTGAAGTTGAAGAAAAGTTAGATTAAGGTAAGATATATCCATTTTTGTTGGTTTCGTTCGCATGCATGATGTTTTTGTTCTGTTTGATTAGTTCCTAAGTGTGTATTCTATGTTGTTTTAGGCATTATTCCAGCACTTGGAGGAGTCATTTGGAGTTTCTGGAGTAGGATTTGCCGTGCAAAGTGAAGTACGAAGGGGGAGATCAAGGTATGAGCTTTGCAATACATGGAATTTTTTATGCATGCACGGTGGTAATTAGTTAGTCTTTTAGCTCGTCATTAGCTATGCGATGTTAGTGCTTACAGGTTAGAAAAAATTCCAGACGACAGATACAACATATATACTATTTTTTTTAGAGAAGAGTAGGTTGAAGAGGTTGTATCAATGTTAGTTGCGTCCATTAGTATTGACATGCAAGAAGATCTTAATACGGTAATTAAGAAAAAAATTGCACTGTAATTGTTCATTGCATATGGTATGTTTATTAATAAGTCTATAGTTAGGAAACCGTAGGTCTACTTTGTTATGTGTTATTTTCATACTTTTGGTAGCAGAAAGAAAAATCCGTGTGTAATATTGATGTTCATGTGATAATAGGTTGACTCCGTTCATATAGTACTGGTGACGGATATTTATTCGAACTATTTTGACGCTTAATTGCATTCGCAAGCACATCCATATTGGAGCTAAGGTATAAATGAAGCCGTAATTTTATTAATATTTTTTATATTGATGTACTGTTGTGAATAATCTCCATGCCGCTGCAAATATTATTATTTGTAAATAAATGATTGTTATCGTATGACATGAAAAATTTATATAAAGCCGGAAGAAATTAAATGTTTTAATCATATGATATTAAAATGTTATTATCGTACTATTATGTTTAGTGGTTGTTTGGATAGCGAGTAATTACCCTCGGTTTTGTCATAACCTGTTGTAAGAAAATTAGTTTTTACTAATAGTCGTTTTTCCAAAAGCTCAGTTTTTGCATGTTACGAGAACCACTTTAGGATATTTTTGGGGTAGTTAGAGAAAAGCAAACATAGTTTTAGTTTGTGACGCTCATAGACGAGTTTGAGAAAAAATAGATCTCTAAATACCCGTTAACCAAACACCCCCGGAAAGTCTAAGCAAATGATTCTAAAAACAAACCGAATATTTGTAACGAAAATACGATTATTATTTTAGTTGTATGATATGTAAATGTTGTCATCGTACTACTACAAAATGTTCAGTTACTAATTGTTTGAAATGTAAACATGTATGTTGGTTAGGTACTATGGAAAATTTAGTAGTGTACTATGGGAACGTCTTACGCGACGGTCCTTTCAGGGTGGATGTGTCCTTGTGTGAGTCGACTACAGTTGTAGTGAGAGACATGGTCAACGTGGGTTACGCAGCAGTCAGAAGGTGCATCCGAGCGGTGTTTGGCCCAGGGATGCAGGGGGAAAAAATGACAATGGAGGCCTTCGTCGTTGACGGAGGAAATGATGGGACAGTTGCCGGTTGGGGTTTGCGGCCTGTCACAGGTGATCAGTCGTGGGGGTCGTACATGAGGTTTGCAAGCAATCCCAATAACTCAATGTATGGTCAGCCGATGGTGTATGTGGAGTTCATTTCAGTCACTAATGTTGCCGGATGCAGTAGTAGGGGTGGTGAGGTTGAGTTGGCCATCACATCAGCCCCTAGCGTCGGCCCATCGGAACCGACAGACGGCCAGCCTGTGTATGACACAGGATATTGGTCTACGGCCGTTGACATGAGCGAACACGTGGAGGGATTGCCGGAGGCGCTAGATGATGATGATCATTCTTCTGCGTCTTCGGAGTCAAGCGAAGAAGAAGATGTTCCTCCTCAGAGGACGGTCGCGGCGGCACTGCAACCTGGGGTTTTACAGGATATGAGCATCACCAATGAATTTTACTCTGTTTCTGGCCTAGGAACGGGGAGCCTGGAGGTTGGGTAAGTTTTCCCGGACAAGAAGTCTGCTTACCAGGCAATGGGTAGCTATGCAATCGCCATCCACCGTCAGCATAGAGTGAAGCAGTATGATAAAACAGAGTTGAAGGTCATATGCATCCACACCGCGAAAGGTTGCCGCGGAAGCGTTCTCGCTAGACTGAAGCCTGGGGTATGTCAGTCATGGCATATCACAAAAATAGAGGAGCATAGCTGTGAGCAAACTGGGACTCTTCCAAATCACTGCAATGTGACAGCAAGATATGTGACACAGACGATGGAAACGATTGTGCAGGGAAGTCTCGACATTAGTGTTAGGGATCTACAAAAAGATGTAGAAGATCAAATTGGCTTCCCTGACAGCTACAGTAAGGCTAGGCGTGCGAAGGAAAGTATATTCAAGAACTTGTATGGTACCTATGAGGAGGCCTATTCTTATGCCCCCAGAATGCTTCATCAGATAGAAAGTGCTAATAGGGGGACTCAAGTTTGGCGGAGAGAACGTCCAAACCCAATGAACCCGGGTGAGCTAATCCTGGACCGCTATTCTGGGCATTCGCCCAGACTATACAAGCCTTCAGGCACTGTCGCCCGGTATTATCAGTTGATGGTACCTTTCTCACTGGAAAGTACAAGGGCACACTATTGGTGGCGATTGTAGCGGATGCAAATAATCAGCTTCTTCCTATTGCATATGCACTGGTCGAGAGCGAGAACAAAGATAGCTGGTTGTGGTTCCTGAGCTGCATGAAGATGGGTGTCGTGAAAGAGCGTGAAGGTGTTTACATCATCTCCGATCGCAACACTAGACTATTAAGCGCTCTTAACATAATTAAGGGGTCGGAAGAAGAGTGGGGCTGGCCCGATCTAGAGGGTGAAGGAAATATGCCCTAGAGGCAATAATAAAGTTGTTATTTATATTTCCTTATATCATGATAAATTTTTATTATTCATGCTAGAATTGTATTAACCGGAAACTTAGTACATGTGTGAATACATAGACAAACAAAGTGTCACTAGTATGCCTCTACTTGACTCGCTTGTTAAATCAAAGATGGTTAAGTTTCCTAGCCATAGACATGAGTTGTCATTTGATTAACGGGATCACATCATTAGAAAATGATGTGATTGACTTGACCCATTCCGTTAGCTTAGCATTTGATCGTTTAGTATATTTCTATTGCTTTCTTCATGACTTATACATGTTCCTATGACTATGAGATTATGCAACTCCCGAATACCGGCGGAACACTTTGTGTGCTACCAAACGTCACAACGTAACTGGGTGATTATAAAGGTGCTCTACAGGTGTCTCTGATGGTACTTGTTGAGTTGGCATAGATCAAGATTAGGATTTCTCACTCCGATTGTCGGAGAGGTATCTCTGGGCCGTCTCGGTAATGCACATCACTATAAGCCTTGCAAGCAATGCAACTAATGAGTTAGTTGCGGGATGATGTATTACGGAACGAGTAAAGAGACTTGCCGGTAACGAGATTGAACTAGGTATTGAGATACCGACGATCGAATCTTGGACAAGTAACATACCGATGACAAAGGGAACAACGTATGTTGTTATGCGGTTTGACCGATAAAGATCTTCGTAGAATATGTAGGAGCCAATATGAGCATCCAGGTTCCGCTATTGGTTATTGACCGGAAACGTGTCTCGGTCATGTCTACATAGTTCTCGAACCCGTAGGTTCCGCACGCTTAACGTTCGGTGACGATCGGTAATATGAGTTTATGTGTTTTGATGAACCGAAGGTAGTTCGGAGTCCCGGATATGATCACGTACATGACGAGGAGTCTCGAAATGGTCGAGACATAAAGATCGATATATTGGAAGCCTATATTTGGACATCAGAATAGTTCTGGGTGAAATCGGGATTTTACCGGAGTACCGGGAGGTTACCGGAACCCCCCGGTAAGTGTATGGGCCTTATTGGGCCATAGTCGAGAGAGAGAGAGGAGACCAGGGCAGGCTGCGCGCCCCCTCTCCCTCCAGTCCGAATTGGACTAGGAGGGGGGCGGCGCCCCCTTTCCTTCCTCCCTCTCTCCCCCTTCCTTCTCTCCTAGTCCAACTAGGGAAGGGGGGGGGAGTCCTACTCCCGGCCTCCAGGGCGCGCCATAGAAGGGCCAGCCCTCCCCCTCCTCTACTCCTTTATATACATGGCCAGGGGGCACCCCATAGACACACAAGTTGATCAGTTGATCTTTTAGCCGTGTGCGGTGCCCCCCTCCACCATAATCCACATCGGTCATATCATAGCGGTGCTTAGGCGAAGCCCTGCGTCGGTAGCATCATCAACACTGTCATCACGCCGTCATGCTGACGGAACTCTCCCTCGAAGCTCTGCTGGATCGTGAGTTCGTGGGACGTCACCGAGCTGAACGTGTGCTGAACTCGGAGGTGCCGTGTGTTCGGTACTTGGATCGGTAGGATCATGAAGACGTACGACTACATCAACCGCGTTGTCATAACGCTTCCGCTTACGGTCTACGAGGGTACGTGGACGACACTCTCCCCTCTCGTTGCTATGAATCACCATGATCTTGCATGCGCGTAGGAATTTTTTTGAAATTACTACGTTCCCCAACAGTGGCATCCGAGCCAGGTTTATGCGTAGATGTTATATGCACGAGTAGAACACAAGTGAGTTGTGGGCGATACAAGTCATACTGCTTACCAGCATGTCATACTTTGATTCGGCGATATTTTTGGATGAAGCGGCCTGGACCGACATTACGTGTACGCTTACGCGAGACTGGTTCTACCGACGTGCTTCGCACACAGGTGGTTGGCGGGTGTCAGTTTCTCCAACTTTAGTTGAATCGAGTGTGGCTATGCCCGGTCCTTGTGAAGGTTAAAACATCACATACTTGACGAAATATCGTTGTGGTTTTGATGCGTAGGTAAGAACAGTTCTTGCTCAGCCCGTAGCAGCCACGTAAAACTTGCAACAACAAAGTAGAGGACATCTAACTTGTTTTTGCAGGGCATGTTGTGATGTGATATGGTCAAGACATGATGCTAAATTTTATTGTATGAGATGATCATGTTTTGTAACAGAGTTATCGGCAACTGGCAGGAGCCATATGGTTGTTGCTTTATTGTATGAAATGCAATCGCCATGTAATTGCTTTACTTTATCACTAAGCGGTAGCGATAGTCGTAGAAGCAATAGTTGGCGAGACGACAACGATGCTACGATGGAGATCAAGGTGTCGCGCCGGTGACGATGGTGATCATGAAGGTGCTTTGGAGATGGAGATCAAAGGCACAGGATGATGATGGCCATATCATATCACTTATATTGATTACATGTGATGTTTATCTTTTATGCATCTTATTTTGCTTAGATCGACGGTAGCATTATAAGATGACCTCTCACTAAATTTCAAGGTATAAGTGTTCTCCGTGAGTATGCACCATTGCGAATGTTCGTCGTGCCGAGACACCACGTTATGATCGGGTGTGATAAGCTCTACGTTCACATACAACGGGTGCAAGCCAGTTTTGCACACGCAGAATACTCGGGTTAAACTTGACGAGCCTAGCATATGCAGATATGGCCTCGGAACACTGAGACCGAAAGGTCGAGCGTGAATCATATAGTAGATATGATCAACATAGTGATGTTCACCATTGAAAACTACTCCATCTCACGTGATGACCGGACATGGTTTAGTTGATATGGATCACGTGATCACTTAGATGATTAGAGGGATGTCTGTCTAAGTGGGAGTTCTTAAGTAATTCGGTTAATTGAACTTTAATTTATCATGAACTTAGTACCTGATAGTATTTTGCATGTCTATGTTGTTGTAGATAGATGGCCCGTGTTGTTGTTCCGTTGAATTTTAATGTGTTCCTTGAGAAAGCAAAGTTGAAAGATGATGGTAGAAATTACACGGACTAGGTCCGTAACTTGAGGATTATCCTCATTGCTGCACAGAAGAATTACGTCCTGGAAGCACCGCTAGGTGCCAAACCCGCTGCAGGAGCAACGCCATATGTTATGAACGTCTGGCAGAGCAAAGCTGGTGACTACTCGATAGTTCAGTGTGCCATGCTTTACGGCTTAGAACCGAGACTTCAACGACGTTTTGAACGTCATGGAGCATATGAGATGTTCCAGGAGTTGAAGTTAATATTTCAAGCAAATGCCCGGATTGAGATATATGAAGCCTCCAATAAGTTCTACAGCTGCAAGATGGAGGAGAATAGTTCTGTCAGTGAGCATATACTCAAAATGTCTGGGTATAACAATCACCTGATTCAACTGGGAGTTAATCTTCCGGATGATAGTGTCATTGACAGAATTCTTCAATCACTGCCACCAAGCTACAAGAGCTTTGTGATGAACTATAATATGTAAGGGATGGATGAGACAATTCCCAAGCTCTTCGCGATGCTAAAGGCTGCAGAGGTAGAAAACAAGAAGGAGCATCAAGTGTTGATGGTCAACAAGACCACCAGTTTCAAGAAAAAGGGTAAAGGGAAGAAGGGGAACTTCAAGAAGAACGGCAAGCAAGTTGCTGCTCAAGTGAAGAAGCCCAAGTCTAGACCTAAGCCTGAGACTCAGTGCTTCTACTGCAAAGGGACTGGTCACTGGAAGCGGAACTGCCCCAAGTATTTGGTGGATAAGAAGGATGGCAAGGTGAACAAAGGCATATGTGATATATATGCTATTGATGTGTACCTTACTAATGCTCGCAGTAGTGCCTGGGTATTTGATACTGGTTCTGTTGCTAATATTTGCAACTCGAAACAGGGACTACGGATTAAGTGAAGATTGGCTAAGGACGAGGTGACGATGCGCGTGGGAAATGGTTCCAAAGTCGATGTGATCGCGGTCAGCACGCTACCTCTACATCCACCTTCGGGATTAGTTTTAGACCTGAATAATAATTATTTGGTGCCAGCGTTAAGCATGAACATTATATCTAGATCTTGTTTGATGCGAGGCGGTTATTCATTTAAATCAGAGAATAATGGTTGTTCTATTTATATGAGTAATATCTTTTATGGTCATGCACCCTTGAAGAGTGGTCTATTCTTTTTCAATCTCGATAGTAGTGATACACATATTCATAATATTGAAGCCAAAAGATGCAGAGTTGATAATGATAGTGCAACTTATTTGTGGCACTACCGTTTAGGTCATATTGGTGTAAAGCGCATGAAGAAACTCCATTCTGATGGACTTTTGGAATCACTTGATTATGAATCACTTGGTACTTGCGAACCATGCCTCATGGGCAAGATGACTAAAACGCCGTTCTCCGGAACAATGGAGCGAGCAACAGATTTATTGGAAATCATACATACTGATGTATGTGGTCCAATGAATGTTGAGGCTCGCGGCGGGTATCGTTATTTTCTCACCTTCACAGATGATTTAAGCAGATATGGGTATATCTACTTAATGAAACATAAGTCTGAAACATTTGAAATGTTCAAAGAATTTCAGAGTGAAGTGGAAAATCATCATAACAAGAAAATAAAGTTCCTACGATCTGATCATGGAGGAGAATATTTGAGTTACGAGTTTGGTCTTCATTTGAAAGAATGCGGAATAGTTTCACAACTCACGCCACCTGGAACACCACAGCGTAATGCTGTGTCCGAACGTCGTAATCGTACTTTACTAGATATGGTGCGATCTATGATGTTTCTTACTGATTTACCGCTATCGTTTTGGGGTTATGTGATACGTCTCCAACGTATCTATAATTTTTGATTGTTCCATGCTATATTATATTCTGTTTTGGACATTAATGGGCTTTATTATACACTTTTATATTATTTTTTGGGACTAACCTATTAACCGGAGGCCCAGCCCAGAATTGCTGTTTTTTGCCTATTTCAGAGTTTCGCAGAAAAAGAATATCAAACGGAGTCCAAACGGAATGAAACCTTCGGGAATGTGATTTTTGGAACGAACGTGATCCAGAGGACTTGGACCCTACGTCAAGAAAGCTACCAGGAAGGCATGAGGTAGGGGGGCGCGCCTACCCCCCTGGGCGCGCCCTCCACCCTCGTGGGGCCCACGTTGCTCCACCGACGTACTTCTTCCTCCTATATATACCTACGTACCCCCAAACTACCAGATACGGAGCCAAAAACCTAATTCCACCGCCGCAACCTTCTGTACCCGTGAGATCCCATCTTGGGGCCTTTTCCGGAGCTCCGCCGGAGGGGCATTGATCACGGAGGGCTTCTACATCAACACCATAGCCTCTCCGATGATGTGTGAGTAGTTTAACTCAGACCTTCGGGTCCATAGTTATTAGCTAGATGGCTTGTTCTCTCTTTTTGGATCTCAATACAATGTTCTCCCCCTCTCTCGTGGAGATCTATTCGATGTAATCTTCTTTTGAGGTGTGTTTGTTGAGACTGATGAATTGTGGGTTTATGATCAAGTTTATCTATGAACAATATTTGAATATTCTCTGAATTCTTTTATGTATGATTGGTTATCTTTGCAAGTCTCTTCGAATTATCAGTTTGGTTTGGCCTACTAGATTGATCTTTCTTGCAATGGGAGAAGTGCTTAGCTTTGGGTTCAATCTTGTGGTGTCCTTTCCCAGTGACAGTAGGGGCAGCAAGGCACGTATTGTATTGTTGCCATCGAGGATAACAAGATGGGGTTTATATCATATTGCATGAGTTTATCCCTCTACATCATGTCATCTTACTTAAAGCGTTACTCTGTTCTTTTGAACTTAATACTCTAGATGCATGCTGGATAACGGTCGATGTGTGGAGTAATAGTAGTAGGTGCAGGCAGGAGTCGGTCTACTTGTCGCGGACGTGATGCCTATATACATGATCATACCTAGATATTCTCATAACTATGCTCAATTCTGTCAATTGCTCAACAGTAATTTGTTTACCCACCGTAATACTTATGCTCTCGAGAGAAGCCACTAGTGAAACCTATGGCCCCCGGGTCTATTTTCCATCATATTTAATCTGCCAACACTTAGCTATTTCTATTGCCTTTTATTTTACTTTGCATCTTTATTTCTTTGTATCATAAAAATACCAAAAATATAATCTTATCATATCTATCAGATCTCACTTTCGTAAGTGACCGTGAAGGGATTGACAACCCCTTTATTGTGTTGGTTGCGAGGATTTTATTTGTTTGTGTAGGTGCGAGGGAATCATGCGTGGCCTCCTACTGGATTGATACCTTGGTTCTCAAAAACTGAGGGAAATACTTACGCTGCTTTACTGCATCACCCTTTCCTCTTCAAGGGAAAACCAACGCAGTGCTCAAGAGGTAGCAAGAAGGATTTCTGGCACCGTTGCCGGGGAGGCTTACGCGAAGTCAAGTCAAGATTTGTCTCAAGCCTCTGTAGCCACCAAAAACCAATCGGGCCCCTATTCCGGCTCCGTGCCGGAGGGTGGATCCCTCACTGGTGGCCATCTTCATCATCTCGGCGCTCTCCATGACGAGGAGGGAGTGGTTCACCCTCGGGGCTGAGGGTATGTACCAGTAGCTATGTGTTTGATCTCTCTCTCTCTCTCTCTCGTGTTCTTGAGGTGGTACAATCTTGATGTATTGCGAGCTTTGCTATTATAGTTGGATCTTATGATATTTCTCCCCCTCTACTATCTTGTAATGGATTGAGCTTTCCCTTTGAAGTTATCTTATCGGATTGAGTCTTTAAGGATTTGAGAACACTTGATGTATGTCTTGCATGTGCTTATCTGTGGTGACAATGGGATATCACGTGATCCACTTGATGTATGTTTTGGTGATCAACTTGCGGGTTCCTCCGATGAACCTATGCATAGGGGTTGGCACACGTTTTTGTCTTGACTCTCCGGTAGAAACTTTGGGGCACTCTTTGAAGTACTTTGTGTTGGTTGAATAGATGAATCTGAGATTTTGTGATGCATATCGTATAATCATACCCACGGATACTTGAGGTGACAATGGAGTATCTAGGTGACATTAGGGTTTTGGTTGATTTGTGTCTTAAGGTGTTATTCTACTACGAACTCTATGATAGATCGATCTGAAAGAATAACTTTGAGGTGGTTTCGTACCCTACCATAATCTCTTCGTTTGTTCTCCGCTATTAGTGACTTTGGAGTGATTCTTTGTTGCATGTTGAGGGATAGTTATATGATCCAATTATGTTATTATTGTTGAGAGAACTTGCACTAGTGAAAGTACGAACCCTAGGCCTTGTTTCCTAGCATTGCAATACCGTTTACGCTCACTTTTATCATTAGTTACCTTGCTGTTTTTATATTTTCAGATTACAAAAACCTATATCTATCATCCATATTGCACTTGTATCACCATCTCTTCACCGTGATATGAGAGGAATTAAGGAGACACAAAAGTTCAAGCTTGGGGATGCCCAAGGCACCCCAAGATAATATTTCAAGAAGTCTCAAGCATCTATGCTTGGGGATGCCCCGGTAGGCATCCCACCTTTCTTCTTCAACAATTATCGGTTAGTATCGGTTGAGCCTAAGTTTTTGCTTCTTCACATGATGAGTGCTATCCTTGAAATGTCGTTTTATTTTGTTTTGCTCGCTATTTGAATAATATCCTAAGATCTGAAATTCTTAAATGAGAGAGAGTCTTCACATAGCTACATAATTATTTAACTATTCATTGATCTTCACTTATATCTTTCGGAGTAGTTTGTCATTTACTCGTGTGCTTTGCTTATATCCTATGAGTAAATGGTTGAATGATTTGAATGTCATAAATCTGAAATTATATATGTTTCATATGCCTTTCCCATGGGGAGTAATGCCTTCACATATAAGAAGTAGAGGTGGTAATTTTTTTGAAGGTTAGCAAGCATTGTATTGGTCACTTGAACAATTCATGAAAGAATATTGACGGAAGAGAGATTTCACATATAAATATACTATCTTGGACATCTTCTATGATTGTGAGCGCCATAGTTATTTTCAAACCTGAGCAAATTAGTTGAAGTTGGACAAGGAAGACAACATAATGAGTTATGCTTGGGTATATTTGTATAGAAGTTATATTGTTATGGATCCTCTAGCATGTGGTGCTTGCTATTTAGAATCCTTTGCTAGCCAAAATATTTGTACTAAGCGGGAATACTGCTTGTGCATCCAAATTCCTTGAACCAAGTTTCTTCCATGAGTGTCCACCATATCTACCTATATGCGGTATTTACCTGCCGTTCCAAGTAAATTTGCATGTGCCAAACTCTAAACCTTCAAATAATAATCTGTTTTGTATGCCCGAATCGCTCATGTAGCGACTAGGGGCTGTCAGTATCTTCCATGCTAGGTGGGTTATTCTCACGATGAGTGGACTCCGCTCATCATTCACGAGAAAATGGCGTGGGATGCCCAGTCCTGTGATCAAAAGATCAAAAACAATTTCGCAAATAATTTAAACAAAACTCCCCCAGGAATGTTGATAGTTGGACGGCACCCGTTGTATCGGACAAGCCGTGGAGTGTGAATGTTGGTGGAGGGGGAGTAAAAACTTTACCTTTCTGCGTGGGAACCGCCTATAATGTATCTAGTATGGAAGATATTGGGAACTCTTGGTCGTTATGTTGACAATGAAAGCATACCTCTCAAAATTATTTTCATCTCTGTTTTAGCTTCGAGCTCTGGCACCTCTGCAAATCCCTGCGTCCCTCTGCGAAGGGCCTATCTTTTACTTTTATGCAAGAGTCAGTAGTATTCCTTCTCATTCCAACCTACTCTTTAGTTGGCAAGCATCATGTGGTGGAGAAAGATCTAAGCATATATGGCTATTCAAATATATTTGAGCATGAATTATTATTGTTGACATTACCCTTGAGGTAAAAGGTTGGGAGGTGAAACATTAAGCCCCTATCTTTCTCTGTGTTCGATGAATACTATTTGTTCTAAAATATGCTTTGAGTGGTAGCAATCATGGAAGACTAAATGATAGTTGAGTATGTGAAGTTTGCGGAATCAAAGCTCTGACATAGACTCTTCCTGAAAATAAGATGAATTGTAATTGTTTGATGACTAATAACACGGTTTGTTAGTTTTCAAGAAAGTTTATGATCTATACTTTAACATTTGAATAGTTTGTTACTTGATCATGCAAAGTTTTATGACATGAGCTACTGTTATGACATATAATGATGCTAGAAAAGGTGATTGAAATTATCATTGATCCAACTTGTGCACCTGCTAGCATTCACACTTCATAAATTCTTTCTTTTATCATTTACCTACTCGAGGACGAGCAGGAATTAAGCTTGGGGATGCTGATACGTCTCCAACGTATCTATAATTTATGAAGTATTCATGTTATTATATTATCCATCTTGGATGTTTAATGGGCTTTACTATGCACTTTTATATTATTTTTTTGGGACTAACTTATTAACCCAGAGCCCAGTGCCAGTTTCTGTTTTTCTCCTTGTTTCAGTGTTTCGCAGAAAAGGAATATCAAACGGAGTCCAAACGGAATGAAACCTTCAGGCGAGTTATTTTTGGAACTGAAGTAATCCAGGAGATTTGGAGTGCACGTCAGGGGATCAACGAGGAGAGCACGAGGCAGGGGGGTGCGCCCTCCACCCTCGTGGGCCCCTCGTGGCTCCCCTGACCGGCTTCTTTCGCCTATATATCCATATACCCTAAAAACATCAGGGAGCAGAATAGATCGGGAGTTCCGCCGCCGCAAGCCCCTGTAGCCACCAAAAACCAATCGGGACCCTGTTCTGGCACCCTGCCGGAGGGGGGATCCCTCACCGGTGGCCATCTTCATCATCCCGACGCTCTCCATGACGAGGAGGGAGTAGTTCACCCTCTGGGCTGAGGGCATGTACCAGTAGCTATGTGTTTGATCTCTCTCTCTCTCTCTTGTGTTCTTGAGGTGGTACGATCTTGATGTATCGCGAGCTTTGCTATTATAGTTGGATCTTATGATGTTTCTCCCCCTCTACTCTCTTGTAATGGATTGAGCTTTCCCTTTGAAGTTATCTTATCGGATTGAGTCTTTAAGGATTTGAGAACACTTGATGTATGTCTTGCATGTGCTTATCTATGGTGACAATGGGATATCACATGATCCACTTGATGTATGTTTTGGTGATCAACTTGCGGGTTCCACCCATGAACCTATGCATAGGGGTTGGCACACGTTTTCGTCTTGACTCTCCGGTAGAAACTTTGGGGCACTCTTTGAAGTACTTTGTGTTAGTTGAATAGATGAATCTGAGATTTTGTGATGCATATCGTATAATCATACCCACGGATACTTGAGGTGACAATGGAGTATCTAGGTGACATTAGGGTTTTGGTTGATTTGTGTCTTAAGGTGTTATTCTAGTACAAACTCTATGATAGATCGATCTGAAAGAATAACTTTGAGGTGGTTTCGTACCCTACCATAATCTCTTCGTTTGTTCTCCGCTATTAGTGACTTTGGAGTGATTCTTTGTTGCATGTAGAGGGATAGTTATATGATCCAATTATGTTATTATTGTTGAGAGAACTTGCACTAGTGAAAGTATGAACCCTAGGCCTTGTTTCCTAGCATTGCAATACCGTTTACGCTCACTTTTATCATTAGTTACCTTGCTGTTTTTATATTTTCAGATTACAAAAACCTATATCTATCATCCATATTGCACTTGTATCACCATCTCTTCGCCGAACTAGTGCACCTATACAATTTACCATTGTATTGGGTGTGTTGGGGACACAAGAGACTCTTTGTTATTTGGTTGGAGGGTTGTTTGAGAGAGACCATCTTCATCCTACGCCTCCCACGGATTGATAAACCTTAGGTCATCCACTTGAGGGAAATTTGCTATTGTCCTACAAACCTCTGCACTTGAAGGCCCAACAACGTCTACAAGAAGAAAGTTGTGTAGTAGACATCACTATGCTCAATTTTGTCAATTGCTCAACAGTAATTTATTTACGCACCGTAATACTTATGCTCTCGAGAGAAGCCACTAGTGAAACCTATGGCCCCCGGGCCTATTTTCCATCATATTTAATTTTCCAACACTTAGCTATTTCTATTGCCTTTTATTTTACTTTGCATCTTTATTTCTCTTTATCATAAAAATACCAAAAATATTATCTTATCATATCTATCAGATCTCACTTTCATAAGTGACCGTGAAGGGATTGACAACCCCTTTATTGCATTGGTTGCGAGGATTTTATTTGTTTGTGTAGGTGCGAGGGACTCGTGCGTGGCCTCCTACTGGATTGATACCTTGGTTCTCAAAAACTGAGGGAAATACTTACGTTGCTTTACTGCATCACCCTTTCCTCTTCAAGGGAAAACTAACGCAGTGCTCAAGAGGTAGCATTATGCTTTAGAGACGGCTGCATTCACGTTAAATAGGGCACCATCTAAATCCGTTGAGACGACGCCTTATGAACTGTGGTTTGGCAAGAAACCAAAGTTGTCGTTTCTTAAAGTTTGGGGCTGCGATGCTTATGTGAAAAAACTTCAACCTGATAAGCTCGAACCCAAATCGGAGAAATGTGTCTTCATAGGATACCCAAAGGATACTGTTGGGTACACCTTGTATCATAGATCCGAAGGCAATATATTTGTTGCTAAGAATGGATCCTTTCTAGAGAAGGAGTTTCTCTCGAAAGAAGTGAGTGGGAGGAAAGTAGAACTTGATGAGGTAACTGTACCTACTCCCTTAGTGGAAAGTAGTTCATCACAGAAATCTGTTCCTGTGACTACTACACCAATTAGCGAGGAAGCTAATGATGATGATCATATAACTTCAGATCAAGTTACTACCGAACCTCGTAGGTCAACCAGAGTAAGATCCGCACCAGAGTGGTACGGTAATCCTGTTCTGGAGGTCATGTTACTTGACCATGACGAACCCACGAACTATGAGGAAGCGATGATGAGCCCAGATTCCACAAAATGGCTTGAGGCCATGAAATCTGAGATGGGATCCATGTATGAGAATAAAGTGTGGACTTTGGTTGACTTGCCCGTTGATCGGCAAGCCATCGAGAATAAATGGATCTTCAAGAAGAAGACTGACGCTGACGGTAATGTTACTGTCTACAAAGCTCGACTTGTTGCAAAAGGTTTTCAACAAGTTCAAGGAGTTGACTACGATGAGACTTTCTCACCCGTAGCGATCCTTAAGTCCGTCCGAATCATGTTAGCAATTGCCGCATTTTATGATTATGAAATTTGGCAAATGGATGTAAAGACTGCATTCCTGAAAGGATTTCTGGTAGAAGAGTTGTATATGATGCAACCTGAAGGTTTTATCGATCCAAAGGATGCTAACAAAGTGTGTAAGCTCCAGCGATCCATCTATGGACTGGTGCAAGCATCTCGGAGTTGGAATAAACGTTTTGATAGTGTGATCAAAGCATATGGTTTTATACAGACTTTTGGAGAAGCCTGTATTTACAAGAAAGTGAGTGGGAGCTCTGTAGCATTTCTAATATTACATGTGGATGACCTATTGTTGATTGGAAATGATATAGAATTTCTGGATAGCATAAAAGGATACTTGAATAAGAGTTTTTCAATGAAAGACCTCGGTGAAGCTGCTTATATATTAGGCATCAAGATCTATAGAGATAGATCAAGACGCTTAATTGGACTTTCACAAAGTACATACCTTGATAAAGTTTTGAAGAAGTTCAAAATGGATGAAGCAAAGAAAGGGTTCTTGCCTGTGTTACAAGGTGTGAAGTTGAGTCAGACTCAATGCCCGACCACTGCAGAAGATAGAGAGAAAATGAAAGATGTTCCCTATGCTTCAGCCATAGGCTCTATCATGTATGCAATGCTGTGTACCAGACCTGATGTGTGCCTTGCTATTAGCTTAGCAGGGAGGTACCAAAGTAATCCAGGAGTGGATCACTGGACAGCGGTCAAGAACATCCTGAAATACCTGAAAAGGACTAAGGATATGTTTCTCGTTTATGGAGGTGACAAAGAGCTCGTCGTAAATGGTTACGTCGATGCAAGCTTTGACACTGATCTGGATGACTCTAAGTCACAAACCAGATACGTATTTATATTGAACGGTGGAGCTGTCAGTTGGTGCAGTTCTAAGCAAAGCGTCGTGGCGGGATCTACGTGTGAAGCCGAGTACATAGCTGCTTCGAAAGCAGCAAATGAAGGAGTCTGGATGAAGGAGTTCATAACCGATCTAGGTGTCATACCTAGTGCATCGGGTCCAATGAAAATCTTTTGTGACAATACTGGTGCAATTGCCTTGGCAAAGGAATCCAGATTTCACAAGAGAACCAAGCACATCAAGAGACGCTTCAATTCCATCCACGACCAAGTCAAGGAAGGAGACATAGAGATTTGCAAGATACATACGGATCTGAATGTTGCGGACCCGTTGACTAAGCCTCTCTCACGAGCAAGACATGATCAACACCAAGACTCCATGGGTGTTAGAATCATTACTGTGTAATCTAGATTATTGACTCTAGTGCAACTGGGAGACTGAAGGAAATATGCCCTAGAGGCAATAATAAAGTTGTTATTTATATTTCCTTATATCATGATAAATGTTTATTATTCATGCTAGAATTGTATTACCGGAAACTTAGTACATGTGTGAATACATAGACAAACAAAGTGTCACTAGTATGCCTCTAGTTGACTAGCTTGTTGAATCAAAGATGGTTAAGTTTCCTAGCCATAGACATGAGTTGTCATTTGATTAACGGGATCACGTCATTAGAGAATGATGTGATTGACTTGACCCATTCCGTTAGCTTAGCATTTCATCGTTTAGTATATTGCTCTTGCTTTCTTCATGACTTATACATGTCCCTATGACTATGAGATTATGCAACTCCCGAATACCGGAGGAACACTTTGTGTGCTACCAAATGTCACAACGTAACTGGGTGATTATAAAGGTGCTCTACAGGTGTCTCCGATGGTACTTGTTGAGTTGGCATAGATCAAGATTAGGATTTGTCACTCCGATTGTCGGAGAGGTATCTCTGGGCCCTCTCAGTAATGCACATCACTATAAGCCTTGCAAGCAATGCAACTAATGAGTTAGTTGCGGGATGATGTATTACGGAATGAGTAAAGAGACTTGCCGGTAACGAGATTGAACTAGGTATTGAGATACCGACGATCGAATCTTGGGCAAGTAACATACCGATGACAAAGGGAACAACGTATGTTGTTATGCGGTTTGACCGATAAAGATCTTCGTAGAATATGTAGGAGCCAATATGAGCATCCAGGTTCCGCTATTGGTTATTGACCGGAAACGTGTCTCGGTCATGTCTACATAGTTCTCGAACCCGTAGGGTCCGCACGCTTAACGTTCGGCGACGATCGGTAATATGAGTTTATGTGTTTTGATGAACCGAAGGTAGTTCGGAGTCCTGGATATGATCACGGACATGACGAGGAGTCTCGAAATGGTCGAGACATAAAGATCGATATATTGGAAGCCTATATTTGGACATCGGAATAGTTCCGGGTGAAATCGGGATTTTACCGAAGTACCGGGAGGTTACCGGAACCCCCCGGTAAGTGTATGGGCCATAGTGGAGAGAGAGAGAGAGAGAGGAGACCAGGGCAGGTCGCGCCCCCCCTCTTCCTCCAGTACGAATTGGACTAGGAGGGGGGCGGCGCCCCCCTTTCCTTCCACCCTCTCTCCCCCTTCCTTCTCTCCTAGTCCAACTAGGGAAGAGGGGGAATCCTACTCCCGGTGGGAGTAGGACTCCTCCAGGGCGCGCCATAGGAGGGCCGGCCCTCCCCCCTCCTCTACTCCTTTATATACGTGGCCAGGGGGCACCCCATAGACACACAAGTTGATCATTTGATCTTTTAGCCATGTGCGGTGCCCCCCTCCACCATAATCCACCTCAGTCATATTGTAGCGGTGCTTAGGTGAAGCCCCGGATCGGTAGCATCATCAACACCGTCATCACGCCGTCATGCTGACGGAACTCTCCCTCGAAGCTCTGCTGGATCGTGAGTTCGTGGGACGTCACCGATCTGAACGTGTGCTGAACTCGGAGGTGCTGTGTGTTCGGTACTTGGATCGGTCGGATCGTGAAGACGTACGACTACATCAACCGCGTTGTCATAACGCTTCTGCTTACGGTCTACGAGGGTACGTGGACGACACTCTCCCCTCTCGTTGCTATGCATCACCATGATCTTGCGTGTGCGTAGGAATTTTTTTGAAATTACTACGTTCCCCAACAGAGGGAAGGTGGTGCATGAGGCATTTGGTAGCAAACTTTTACTCCAAATTCAAAAATAAGGATTGGTTCAAGTTATTCAAGAGGATGTGCATGCAAAAAACTGAAGCCAAAATGAATGCGATCTGGGCAGGTATCAATGGTGAGATCAACCGCGCGGCCTTGCCGCAGAGAGAAGACCGAAGGGGTCGTAGGACGCCCATAAATTTGAGCCAGTGGATCCGCGAGAATTACCCTCATTTGTACAAGTGGGCGTAGGCTCACGATACCGGGACTCAGTATGGAATAATGAACAGGAACATGTTAGAGGTGTACAATGGTGTTCTTAAAGGGGTGCGAGCACTGCCTATCACAACCCTAATTGAAGAAACTTGGAACCGGACCCTGTCATACTTTGCAGAAAGGGTCACCGTCGCCAATGCACAAGTTGAATTGAACAAGCCATGGTCCGAGAAGATGCAAAGACATCTGGACGAGAAAGCAAAGAAGTCCCAAAGTCATGGCTGCAGGAAAGTGGATGCACTTAGGAATAAGTGGGAGGTCAATGTGCGAGCCAAGTACGTTAAGGGTCACCACAGAGGATCAAAAAAGCAAGCTGTCACCCTCGGCCCAACGTCCTGTGAGTGCACTTGTAACAAGCCCAAGCTTGAGGGCTACCCTTGTAGTCATGTGCTCCGGGCGGCTGCCGATCAAAAAATCAGTGTCGAGCCATACATATCGCCGTACTTCAACATGTACAATCTGTACAACACTTGGAACGGTGAGTTCTGGGCTTGGGGCATTGATATGAACTACAAAATGTTGTGGCCAGATGGGCCGAAATGGGTTCCGAACGCCGACTTAATGAGAACTGCAAAGGGACGATGTCAGTCTAGGCGTCATCGCAATGACATGGACCATAGCCAGATGGGAGAACCAAGGCGATGCCGCGTTTGCAGGTGTCCTGGACATTCACGCAGAGAATGCCCGTATCGAGCCAACAACACTGCATGATGTTGATATATCTGTACTCGCTATGTCTATTTATATTTGTACTCGTTATGTGTACTTATATTAAATTTAAATTGAATCTCTCTGTATTATTGTACTCGTGATGTTAACTTCATATAATTAATGTAAATTGTATCTCTTTGTATTTTTTAAGTTAATTTTGATTTGCATTTGCATTTGTGTCTTCCTCATAATTTATATTTGTATGTTTGTGTGCAGGTTATGGCTGAAGTGCCAGTGCTTTTGCAGGGGTGTTGGGGAATGTAGTAATTTCAAAAAAATTCCTACGCACACGCAAGATCATGGTGATGGATAGCAACGAGCGGGAGAGTGTTGTCCACGTACCCTTGTAGACCGTAAGCGGAAGCGTTTTGTCAACGCGGTTGATGTAGTCGTACGTCTTCATGATCCGACCGATCCAAGTACCGAACGCACGGCACCTCCGAGTTCAGCACACGTTCAGCTCGATGACGTCCCACGAACTCACGATCCAGCAGAGTGTCGAGGGAGAGTTTCGTCAGCACGACGGCGTGGTGACGGTGATGATGAAGCTACCGGCGCAGGGCTTCGCCTAAGCACTACGACGATATGACCGAGGTGGATTATGGTGGAGGGGGGCACCGCACACGGCTGGAAACAATCAACTTGTGTGTTCTAGGGTGCCCCCTGCCCCCGTATATAAAGGAGCATGGGGGGAGGCCGGCCGACCCTTGTGGCGCGCCAGGAGAGGAGGAGTCCTCCTCCTAGTAGGAGTAGGACGCCCCTTTCCTACTCCTACTAGGAGGGGGAAAGGAAGGAGGAGAGGGAGAAGGAAAAGGGGGGTGCCGCCCCCCTCCTTGTCCAATTCGGACTCCCAAGGATGGGGGCGGCCTGCCCTGGCCGGCCCTCTCTCTCTCCACTAAGGCCCATGAGGCCCATTAGTTCTCCCAGGGGGGGGGGGTTCTGGTAACCCTCTGGCACTCCGGTTTTCTCCGAAATCACCCGAAACAATTCCGGTGTCCGAATATAGCCATCCAATATATCAATCTTTATGTCTCGACCATTTCGAGACTCCTCGTCATGTCCATGATCACATCTGGGACTCCGAACTATCTTAGGTACATCAAAATACATAAACTCATAATACCGATCGTCACCGAACGTTAAGCGTGCGGACCCTACGGGTTCGAGAACTATGTAGACATGACCGAGACACGTTTCCGATCAATAACCAATAGCGGAACCTGGATGCTCATATTGGCTCCCACATATTCTACGAAGATCTTTATAGGTCAAACCGCATAACAACATACGTTGTTCCCTTTGTCATCGGTACGTTACTTGCCCGAGATTCGATCGTCGGTATCTCAATACCTAGTTCAATCTCGTTACCGGCAAGTCTCTTTACTCGTTCCGTAATGCATCATCCCGCAACTAACTCATTAGTCACATTGCTTGCAAGGCTTATAGTGATGTGCATTACCAAGAGGGCCAGAGATACCTCTCCGACAATGGGAGTGACAAATCCTAATCTCGATCTATGCCAACTCAACAAACACCATCGGAGACACCTGTAGAGTACCTTTATAATCACCCAGTTACATTGTGACGTTTGATAGCACACAAAGTGTTCCTCCGGTATTCGAGAGTTGCATAATCTCATAGTCATAGGAACATGTATAAGTCATGAAGAAAGCAATAGCAACAAACTAAATGATCAGGTGCTAAGCTAATGAAATGGGTCAAGTCAATCACATCATTCTCTAATGATGTGACCCCGTTCATCAAATGACAACTCATGTCTATGTCTAGGAAACTTAGCCATCTTTGATTAATGAGCTAGTCAAGTAGAGGCATACTAGTGACACTCTGTCTATGTATTCACACATGTACTAAGTTTCCGGTTAATCCAATTCTAGCATGAATAATAAACATTTATCATGATATAAGGAAATATAAATAACAACTTTATTATTGCCTCTAGGTCATATTTCCTTCAGTCTCCCACTTGCACGAGAGTCAATAATCTAGATTACACAGTAATGATTCTAACACCCATGGAGCCTTGTGATAACCCACAAGTATAGGGTATCAATTGTAGCCTCTTTCGATAAGTAAGAGTGTCAAACCCAACGAGGAGCTAAAGGTAGAACAAATATTTGCTCAAGTTCTATCGACCACCGATACAACTCTATGCACGCTTAACGTTCTCTTACCTAGAACAAGTATGAAACTAGAAGTACTTTGTAGGAGTTGTTGGATAGGTTTGCAAGATAATAAAGAGCGCGTAAATAAAAAGTAGGGGCTGTTTAGATAAAAGACACAATAAAGTTAGTATAGCGAGTGTGGAAAAGTGGTGGTAGGAGTTGCGAAATTGTCCCTAAGCAATTGACTACTTTACTAGACCGATAGCAAGTTTTATGTGGGAGAGGCCACTGCTAGCATGTCATCCCTTACTTGGAATTCTATGCACTTATGATTGGAACTATTAGCAAGCGTCCGCAACTACTAATGTTCATTAAGGTAAAACCCAACCATAGCATTAAGATATATTGGTCCCCCTTCAATCCCGTATGCATAAATTTCTATGCTAGGTTGAAGCTTCTGTCACTCTTACCCTCCAATACATAGTCCTATCAACATACAACTAACTCTATGGTGTGATCCACGCGCGCGCTCATACGATGGGCACCAAAGGACAGCAACATAACCACAAGCAAATTAAATCAACCATAGCAATTCATCAACCACCGATAGGACAACGAAAATCTACTCAGACATCATAGGATGGCAACACATCATTGGATAATAATATGAAGCATAAAGCACCATGTTCAAGTAGAGGGTACAGCGGGTTGCGGGAGAGTGGACCGCTATAGATAGAGGGGGGAAGGTGATGGAGATATTGGTGAAGATGGCGGAGGTGTTGGTGTAGATCGCGGTGATGATGATGGCCCCCGATGGCACTCCGGCGCCACCGGAAGCGAGGGGGAGGGAGCCCCCCTCCTTCTTCTTCTTCCTTGACCTTCTCCCTAGATGGGAGAAGGGTTTCCCCTCTGGTCCATGGTCTCCATGGCGTGGGAGGGGCGAGAGCCCCTCCGAGATTGGATCTGTCTCTCTATCTCTCTGTTTCCGCGCTCTCGTCTGCTGCCCTTTCACCGTTTCGTGTATATATGGAGATCCATAATTCCGATTGGATGAAACCTTCGCCCAGATTTTTCTCCAAAAATTAGTTTTCTTGCGTCCAAAGTAGAGCAGCAACCGCCTTACAGTGGGCCCACGAGGGTCAGGGGCGCGTCCAGGGGGTGGGGCGCACCCCCTGCCTCGTGCCCCCCTCGGGCACCGTCTCGCGTTGATCCTTCTTCCAGAATTCTCCAAATATTCCAAAAATATTCTCTGTCCGTTTTTATCCCATTTGGACTCCGTTTGATATGGGGTTTCTGCGAAACATAAAACATGCAACAAATAGGAACTGGCACTGGGCACTGGATCAATATGTTAGTCCCAAAAATAGTATAAAAAGTTGCCAAAAGTATATGAAAGTTATAGAATATTGGCATGGAACAATCAAAAATTATAGATATGACGGAGATGTATCAGCATCCCCAAGCTTAATTCCTGCTCGTCCTCGAGTAGGTAAATGATAAAAACAGAATTTTTGATGTGGAATGCTACCTAGCATAATCTTGATCATGTATCTAATCATGGCATGAATATTAAGACACGAGTGATTCAAAGCAATAGTCTATCATTTGACATAAAAAACAATAATACTTCAAGCATACCAACCAAGTAATTATGTCTTATCGAAATAACATAACCAAAGAAAGCTCATCCCTACAAAATCATATAGTCTGGCTATGCTCCATCTTCACCACACAAAGCATTAAAATCATGCACAACCCCGATGACAAGCTGAGCAATTGGTTCATACTTTTTAATGCGCTTCAGCCTTTTCAACCCTCACGCAATACATGAGCGCAAGCCATGGACATAGCACTATAGGTGGAATAGCATATGATGATGGAGGTTGTGTGGAGAAGACAAAAAAGGAGAAAGTCTCACATTGACGCGGCTAATCAACGGGCTATGGAGATGCCCATCAATTGATGTCAATGTGAGGAGTATGGATTGCCATGCAACGGATGCATTAAGAGCTATAAGTGTATGAAAGTTCAAACTGGAAACTAAGTGGGTGTGCATCCAACTTGCTTGCTCATGAAGACCTCGGGCATTTGAGGAAGCCCATCATCGGAATATATAAGCCAAGTTCTATAATGAAAATTCCCACTAGTATATGAAAGTGATAATTCAAGAGACTCTCTATATGAAGAACATGGTGCTACTTTGAAGCACAAGTGTGGTAAAAGGATAGTAACATTGCCCCTTCTCTCTTTTTCTCTCATTTTTTTATTTTTTTATTTTTTCTCTCTTTTTTTTGGTGGGCTTCTTTGGCCTCTTTTTTTTATTTGGGCTTCTTTGGCCTCTTTTATTTTGATAACCTCACATGGGACAATGTTCTAATAATGATGATCATCACACTTTTATTTACTTACAACTCAATATTACAACTCGATGTCTAGAACAAAGATATGACTCTATATGAATGCCTCCGGCGGTGTACCGGGATGTGCAATGATCTAGCGTAGCAATGATATCAAAAAGCGGACAAGCCATGAAAACATCATGCTAGCTAGCTTACGATCATGCAAAGCAGTATGACAATAAATGCTCAAGTCATGTATATGATGATGATGGAAGTTGCATGGCAATATATCTCGGAATGGCTATGGAAATGCCATGATAGGTAGGTATGGTGGCTGTTTTGAGGAAGATATAATGAGGCTTATGTGTGACAGAGCGTATCGTATCACGGGGTTTGGATGCACCGGCAAAGTTTGCACCAACTCTCGAGGTGAGAAAGGGCAATGCACGGTACCGAAGAGGCTAGCAATGATGGAAGGGTGAGAGTGCGTATAATCCATGGACTCACATTAGTCATAAAGAACTCATATACTTATTGCAAAAGTTTATTAGCCCTTGAAGCAAAGTACTACTACGCATGCCCCTAGGGGGATAGATTGGTAGGAAAAGACCATCGCTCGTCCCCGACCGCCACTCATAAGGAAAGCAATGAAGGAACACCTCATGCTCCGACTTCGTTACATAACGGTTCACCATACGTGCATGCTACGGGACTTGCAAACCTCAACACAAGTATTCCTCAATTTCACAATTACTCAACTAGAATGACTCTAATATCACCACCTTTATATCGGAAAACTATTGCAAGGAATCAAACATATCATACTCAGTGATCTACAAGTTTTATGTAGCATTTTATGACTAACCATGTGAATGACCAGCTCCTGTCATCTCTCTAAATAGATATAAGTGAAGCAAGAGAGTTTAATTCTTTCTACAAAAGATATGCCCACGCTCTAACAAATATAAGTGAAGCAAAAGAGCATTCTAGAAATGGCGGTTTTCTATGTAAAGAGAAACAAGCAATCCAAACTTCATATGATATAAGTGAACCACATGAAGCATTCTATAAAGCCATACTCAAAAGATATAAGTGAAGTGCATAGAGCATTCTATAAATAAACCAAGGACTATCTCATACCAGCATGGTGCATAAAAGAAAAGTGAAAACTAAATGCAAAAGACGCTCCAAGATTTGCACATATCGCATGAACGAAACGAATCCGAAAACATACCGATACTTGTTGAAGAAAGATGGGATGCCTTATGGGGCATCCCCAAGCTTAGACGCTTGAGTCTCCTTGAATATTTACTTGGGGTGCCTCGGGCATCCCCAAGCTTGAGCTCTTGCCTCTCTTCCTTCTTCTCACATCGAGACCTTCTCGATCATCGAACACTTCATCCACACAAAACTTCAACAGAAAACTCGGTAAGATCCGTTAGTATAATAAAGCAAATCACTACTCTAAGTACTGTTGCAAACCAATTCATATTTTGTTTTTGCATTGTGTCTACTGTAATATAACTTTTTCATGGCTTAATCCACTGATATAAATCGATAGTTTCATCAAAACAAGCAAACTATGCATCAAAAACAGAATCTGTCTAAAACAGAACAGTCTGTAATAATATGAACATTCAGCATACTTCTGGTACTCCAAAAATTCTACCAAAATTAGGAAAAATAAAAAATTTGTATATAAATAAAGTTCAAAAAGAATCAGAACCATTTGACGTTCCAGTAAAAAAATGTAAAATCGTGCACTACAGCCAAAGTTTCTGTCCTGCACCGTACAAACCAACAAGCATTGTAAACATCCTAAAGGCAAACCTTGGCACATTATTTTTATAATACAATTAAATTGTACAAGGGGATAATTATTTTTGTTGAAAAGTTTCTGTAATCAAGATTCACAAAGTTTCCGTGCGCATGAATAAAGTTCAAGGCTAGCTCCCACTTCAACAACGCTTGTCTTTCTCACTTTCACTTTCCTTTTTGAAAAAGTTTTAGGTTCCCCTCTTTATTTTTGTTGTTTTTAAACTATATGAAAGCACTCAACAGAAATAAATGACTCTCTAGGACTTCCGGGTTGTCTCCCTGGCAGTGCTTTCTTTAAAGCCATTAATCTAGGCATACAGTGCTCAAGTAGTGAATCCACCCGGATCCCAAGGTATATCAAAGCCAATTTTAATTAGCAATGATTTGGCATTTTGTAGTGAGCACAAGGTAACATATATCATGCAATGACGAAGTCTAACTCTCTTCCTATGCATCAGCATGTCATAAAAGAACAATCATGCACACATAGTAAAGGCCAATGCATAGTATAAACAATTTCTTACAATTTTATCTTATTGGAAACATAGAGAGGTGGAGATATAGTTCCCCTCTCATAATAATTGCAAGTAGGAGCAGCAAGCACATGCATATTATGTTCATCAAAATCATCATGTGCAACGGTAAAAGGCAACCCATCAATATAATCCTTAATAAAAGCAAACTTCTCCGATATAGTGTAGTTTGGAGAATTCAAAAAGATAATAGGACTATCATGTGTGGGTGCAATAGCAACAATTTCATGTTTAACATAAGGAACTATAGCAAGTTCATCTCCATAAGCATCATTCATATTGGCATCATGGCCACAAGCATAGCAAGCATAATCAAAAAGGGATATTTCAAGAGAATTAACGGGATCATAACAATCATCCTTCGGCAAGCACGAAGGGAAATTAAACAATGTATGAGTTGAAGAGTTACTCTCATCAGAAGGTGGGCACGGGTAGCTAATCCGCTCTTCCTCCTTTTGTTCTTCGCTCTCCTCCTCATCTTTTTCATCCAATGAGCTCGCAGTTTCATCAATTTCTTCTTCCATAGATTCCTGCAAAATATTAGTCTCTTCTTGGATAGCGGAGACTTTCTCAATAAATGCATCAATATCGGAATTGAATTCATAATTGGCATAGCAATATTTAAGGATAGCTAAATTTTCAAGTCTATAAACAGCATCATAAAGATTTTCAAACTCTTTGAACATAGATTCAATTTCATAAGCACCCATAAAAGCAACGAATTCTTCTATTTGTTCCACATCATAGTAATCATATATACCATTAGCATAAGAAGCTAAGGTTTTATTATCATTAAATTTGCATGAAAAGGGAAGGTGTGGAGCCTTCATCCTAGGGCAACAAGTATAATCATATCTCAAGCATACTTGCCGAGCATACCACTTCAACATATAAATTTGATCCCATAATAGTTTCCCTTTTTGAGTCAAGCGATAATCCCTAAAGTATTCACGTTGGTCCAACGTGTCTCCCATTACATAATTGAATGAGGTTTTCTCAGGATTATCAAAGTAGTACATAATATTTTTCACATAATGATCATCGAGGGTTTTAGGAGGTTCCCCATCTCCATGAGTAGCAAGTACACCTAATTTGTTTGGTATTTCGTGTTCCATATCCATAACTAAAGATAGAGAACAACTTAGAACAGCAAATAAAAATTACTTAGTGATAAAGCAAACAAGCACACACGAGAATATTCACCCCACGCTATTGCTCCCCGGCAACGGCGCCAGAAAAAGGTCTTGATAACCCACAAGTATAGGGGATCAATTGTAGCCTCTTTCGATAAGTAAGAGTGTTGAACCCAACGACGATCTAAAGGTAGAACAAATATTCCCTCAAGTTCTATCGACCACCGATACAACTCTACGCACGCTTAACGTTCGCTTTACCTAGAACAAGTATGAAACTAGAAGTACTTTGTAGGAGTTGTTGGATAGGTTTGCAAGATAATAAAGAGCGCGTAAATAAAAAGTAGGGGCTGTTTAGATAAAAGACACAATAAAGTTAGTATAGCGAGTGTGGAAAAGTGGTGGTAGGAGTTGCGAAATTGTCCCTAAGCAATTGACTACTTTACTAGACCGATAGCAAGTTTTATGTGGGAGAGGCCACTGCTAGCATGTCATACCTTACTTGGAATTCTATGCACTTATGATTGGAACTATTAGCAAGCGTCCGCAACTACTAATGTTCATTAAGGTAAAACCCAACCATATCATTAAGATATATTGGTCCCCCTTCAATCCCGTATGCATCAATTTCTATGCTAGGTTGAAGCTTCTGTCACTCTTGCCCTCCAATACATAGTCCTATCAACATACAACTAACCCTATGGTGTGATCCACGTGCGCGCTCATATGATGGGTGATACGTCTCCGTCGTATCTACTTTTCCAAACACTTTTGCCCTTGTTTTGGACTCTAACTTGCATGATTTGAATGGAACTAACCCGGACTGACGCTGTTTTCGGATCACTTTCCATGGTGTTATTTATGTGCAGAAACAAAAGTTCTCGGAATGACCTGAAACTCCACGGAACATCTATTTGGAAAATAAGAAAAATACCGGAAGAAAAATCCACGTCAGGGGGCCCACACCCTGCCCACGAGGGTGGCGGGCGCGCCCCCTACCTCGTGGGCCCCCTGACGCTCCACCGACCTCAACTCCAACTCCATATATTCACTTTCGGGGAGAAAAAAAATCAAGGAGAAGGATTCATCGCGTTTTACGATACAGAGCCG
Organism: Aegilops tauschii subsp. strangulata; assembly: GCF_002575655.3. Classification (NCBI taxonomy): domain Eukaryota; kingdom Viridiplantae; phylum Streptophyta; class Magnoliopsida; order Poales; family Poaceae; genus Aegilops; species Aegilops tauschii. The sequence goes on along the minus strand of NC_053040.3, from coordinate 415,845,538 downwards.
CTGCCAAGCCCTAAAACCTCTCGGGAGGGTTGATCTGGAGTCTGTTCGGGGCTCCGGAGAGGGGGATTCGTCGCCGTCGTCATCATCAACCATCCTCCATCACCAATTTCATGATGCTCACCGCCGTGCGTGAGTAATTCCATCGTAGGCTTGCTGGACGGTGATGGGTTGGATGGGATCTATCATGTAATCGAGTTAGTTTTGTTAGGGTTTGATCCCTAGTATCCACTATGTTCTGAGATTGATGTTGCTATGACTTTGCTATGCTTAATGCTTGTCACTAGGGCCCGAGTGCCATGATTTCAGATCTGAACCTATTATGTTTTCATGAATATATGTGAGTTCTTGATCCTATCTTGCAAGTATATAGTCACCTACTATGTGTTATGATCCGGCAACCCCGAAGTGACAATAATCGGGACCACTCCCGGTGATGACCATAGTTTGAGGAGTTCATGTATTCACTATGTGTTAATGCTTTGGTCCGGTACTCTATTAAAAGGAGGCCTTAATATCCTTAGTTTCCATTAGGACCCCGCTGCCACGGGAGGGTAGGACAAAAGATGTCATGCAAGTTCTTTTCCATAAGCACGTATGACTATATTCGGAATACATGCCTACATTACATTGATGAATTGGAGCTAGTTCTGTCTCACCCTATGTTGGATTGTTACATGATGAACCACATCCGGCATAATTCTCCATCACCGATCCAATGCCTACGAGCTTTTCACATATTCTTCTTCACTTATTTACTTTTCCGTTGCTACTGTTACAATCACTACAAAACCCAAAAATATTACTTTTCCTATCATTACCGTTACTTCCACACTACTTTGCTACTAAATACTTTGCTGCAGATACTAAGTTATCCAGGTGTGGTTGAATTGACAACTCAACTGCTAATACTTGAGAATATTCTTTGGCTCCCCTTGTGTCGAATCAATAAATTTGGGTTGAATATTCTACCGTCGAAAACTGTTGCGATCCCCTATACTTGTGGGTTATCAAGACTATTTTCTGGCGCCGTTGCCAGGGAGCATAGCTCTATTCTTTGAGTCACTTGGGATTTATATCTGCTGGTCACTATGAAGAACTTGAAAGACGCTAAGACAACAATTTATCCCTCAACTACGAGGGGAGGTAAGGAACTGCCATCTAGCTCTGCACTTGATTCACCTTCTGTTTTGAGTAAGCTTGCGACACCTAAACCTGCTTCTGCTATTCGTACTGATATGTCGCATGTTATTGATGATGCCACTTCTGCTATGCATGATACTTATGATGAAACTAGTTCTATGCTTGATACTACTGTGCCACTTGGTGAATTTCTTGATGAACAAATTGCTAGGGCTAGAGAGAAAGAAATCATTGAAACTGATTATATTTATGAAAGTGATGATGAAGACTTGCCTGTTATTCCTGAGGGTTATGTTTTTGATAAAGAAGCTACTTTAGCTATTTTAGCTTGCAAAGATAGATATGAACTCAAGAGGTTATTAGCTAAATGGAAGCAGAAATCTCTTAATGATAGAATGAAACCTGACCCTGCTTTTGCTACTTCACCTATCTGTGTTACTGATAAGGATTATGAATTCTGTGTTGATCCTGATATAATTACTTTGGTTGAATCTGATCCTTTTCATGGCTATGAATCTGAAACTGTTGTGGCACATCTTACTAAATTAAATGATATAGCCACCCTGTTCACTAATGATGAGAAATCTCGCTACCTATATATCCTTAAAATATTTCTGTTCTCATTAAAGGGTGATGCTAAGATATGGTTTAATTCTCTTGATCCTGGTTGTGTGCGTAGTCCCCAGGATATGATTTATTACTTCTCTGCTAAATATTTCCCTGCTCATAAGAAACAAGCTGCTTTGAGGGAAATATACAATTTTGTGCAAATTGAAGAAGAGAGTCTCCCACAAGCTTGGGGGAGGCTTCTCAAGTTACTTAATGCTTTGCCTGATCATCCTCTTAAGAAAAATGAAATACTTGATATCTTTTATAATGGACTAACCGATGCTTCCAGATATTACCTGGATAGTTGTGCTGGTTATGTTTTCAGGGAAAGAACACCGGATGAAGCTGAAATTCTATTGAATAATATGTTGAAAAATGAAAATAATTGGACACTTCCTGAGCCAGCTCCTGAGCCAATTCCTAAACCAACTCCGAAGAAGAGAGGTGTTCTATTTCTCAGTCCTGAAGATATGCAAGAGGCAAAGAAATCTATGAAAGAAAAGGGTATTAAAGCTGAAGATGTTAAGAATTTACCTCCTATTGAAGAAATACACGGTCTTAATTTACCGCCTGTTGAAGAAGCATATGATCTTAATCCAATACCTATTAAAGAAACTCATGGTCTTGAACACCCGACACAGGTAGTAAAGGTAAATTCTCTCTATAGATTTGATGAAGGTGATATTCCTCACTATAAGTCTGCTAGAAAATGCTTAGAAGAGTTTGATAATTTTATTGTCAAACAAGAAAACTTCAATGCTTATTTTTGTAGACAATTGAAATACAATTCCGATACGCTTGAACACTTGGGTGATTATATGTCTAGAGTTAAAGGTGAACTTAAACTCATTACTAAACATGCTTCTATGGTTACCAGTCAAGTAGAACAAGTACTTAAGGCTCAAAATGATTTGCTCAATGAAATGAATAGTAAGAAAAATGATTATGCTGTTAGAGTGGCTACTAGAACTGGTAGAATGACTCAGGAACCGTTGTATCCTGAAGGACACCCTAAGAGAATTGAGCAAGATTCTCAGAGAAATAATATTGATGGACCTAGTCCTTCTAAAAAGAAGAAAAAGAAAAATGATAGGACTTTGCATGCTTCTAGTGAACCTATTGCTGAACCACCTGAGAATCCAAATGATATTTCTATTTCTGATGCTGAAACACAATCTGGTAATGAACATGAACCCAATGAAAATGTTAATGATGATGTTCATGATGATGCTCAACCTAGTAATGACAATGATGTAGAAATTGAACTTGCTGTTGATCTTGATAACCCACAATCAAAGAATCAATGTTATGATAAGAGAGACTTTGTTGCTAGGAAACATGGTAAAGAAAGGGAACCATGGGTTCAGAAACATATGCCTTTTCCTCCCAAACCATCCAAGAAAAAGGATGATGAGGATTTTGAGCGCTTTACTGAAATGATTAGACCTATCTTTTTGTGTATGGGATTAACTGATATGCTCAAAATGAATCCTTATGCCAAGTATATGAAAGAAATTGTCACTAATAAAAGAAAGATACCGGAAGCTGAAATTTCCACCATGCTTGCTAATTACACTTTTAAGGGTGGAATACCAAAGAAACTTGGAGATCCAGGAGTACCCACTATACCATGCTCCATTAAAAGAAACTATGTTAAAACTGCTTTATGTGATCTTGGAGCCGGTGTTAGTGTTATGCCTCTCTCTTTATATGGTAGACTTGATTTGAATAAGTTGACACCTACTGAAATATCTTTGCAAATGGCTGATAAATCAACTGCTATACCTGTCGGTATTTGTGAGGATGTGCCTATTATGGTTGCAAACGTTACTATTTTAACAGACTTTGTTATTCTTGATATTCCCGAGGACGATAGTATGTCTATTATTCTTGGAAGACCCTTTTTGAATACTGCAGGGGCTGTTATTGATTGCAACAAAGGCAATGTCACTTTTCATGTTAATGGTAACGAGCATACGGTACACTTTCCGAGGAAACAACCTCAAGTTCATAGTATCAATTCTATTGGAAAAATTCCATCGATTATATTTGGAGGTTTTGAATTTCCTCTTCCTACTGTCAAGAAGAAATATGATATTCTTATGTTGGGGATGTGCATATCCCCGTTGAGGTAACATAGTGTTATTCGAAATTTCTCCGGTTCCATGTTATTCGGAATGAGTTCGTTAACAAGACTCGATCAACCTTGTTAGTGGATTCCTTTTGATAAGCATGAGATGGATGAAACCAGAAGGCACAACCTTCTGTATCCTCTTTCTACTTTCTGTTATTTAGTTGAAATAAAGTAAAAATAGTATTTTTCTGTCTGTTTTCTGATTTATCCGTGCAATATAAAAATACCCCAAAAATAAAAGTTCTCCAAATGCCCTGAAAATGGAATATGATTTTTTTCTGGAATATTTGAGAATATCTGGCACTGAGAACACAACAGGAGGGGCAAGCACCTGGCCACGAGGGTGGAGGGCGCGCCCTACCCCCTGAGCGCGCCCCCTGCCTCGTGGGCCCATGGTGGCCCTCCTCCACTTATTCCTGCACCCACACACTCCTTCTTCCTCCCACAAACACCAATATGCAGCTCAAGCACGAGTTCTAGCTCATTTTGCTGCGATTTTCGATCTCCTTGCTCAAAGCACCTCTCACAAAACTGCTTGGGGAGATTGTTCCTTGGTATGTGACTCCTCCATTGGTCCAATTAGTTTTTGTTCTAGTGCTCTATTCATTGCAAAATTGTGCTTCCTAGGTGACCATGTTCTTAAGCTTGCATGTCAAATATATGGTTCCAAGTAGTTCTAATGCATGATATAGTGTCTAGGCACTTGTAGGAGTAGTTGCTATCAATTTTATTGAGCTTGGTTCACTTTTGTTTGAAGTTACTAAAAATTTCAGAAATTTTTCAGAGGAAGAAATATGCTTAGGAAAATGTTCCAAGGTGGTTCTTCGAGGAAGCAAGGACCCAGGCTTGCAATGCGTGATGCTGACGATGAGCCACCAAGGGACGCTCCAGTCCGGCCTTGTGAGTGGCCTTCAGAAAACTTTATGGATCGTGCGGGAATCAAGGAGGAATTTAACGCATATTTGCGTAACACTGATCTTGTGAGCTTCGAGGCAGACAAATGCCGCCAGTACCACTATCTCACTAGTACATTTGTGAGGAGGTTTGAATTTTCATCTTCACGTAATTCTCCAACTGTCCTGTTTGATCTTTATGAAAAATCTTATACCATGGACTTAGAGGATTTTACTACTGCTTGCAAACTTCCACAATGGGGTAGTGTTAGTGAACCCCGCAAATCTGAATTTAGAAATTTTCTTGCTAGTATAACTGTGGGGGAATCTAGAGATATAGCACAAGCTACCATAGGGAGCATTCATTTTCCTGCTATACATTATTTTGCTCTCTTCATAGGTAGGTGCATAAATGGTAAAGATGAAGCATGTCATATGTGTGTCCCTGACCTTAGTATTCTTAGGAGTGCTGTGTTAGGAGACAAATCTTATAATTTGGGAGCCATTGTTGCACGTAGGTTGCATCATAATAGATTTAATGGAGATTTCTTTGGAGGAATTTATGCAACCCGCTTAGCTGATTTTCTTGGTGTGGACGTTCGTGAGGATGATATTGAGTTGCCTCCTACTTATTTAGACTATAATGCTATGGTCCACCACCAGTTTGTCGAGAGGAATGAATCACCTCTCCGGTATCGCTTAATCTTTGACAAACGTTGTGCTGTCTGTATTACTCTCCCTGCTCCTGCCTTCTTTGATTATCAGGCAAAAGGAAGATATGTTATTACCAGAGAGGAGGCAGATGAGTACGAGAGGAGGGCGGAGGCAGCTCGCCGCCACGCTGTAGCTCAGGAGGCGATAATCGCTGCATCTCAGTACGACCCCAGCTACAACTACGGATATCCGCCAGGCCATCCTTGGAAATAAACCAACTTAGGACAAAAGCCCAAGCTTGGGGGGGGGGTACGTATTTCCCACCGACATTATATTTATGTTCACACACACTCATTGCTAGATGTCGGTGCTCATACTCTTTCACTGTAATATCCATGCTAGTTTATTTTTTCTTTTTCCTGCTTTCTTCTTGTGTGTTTAATAAACTTTAAGAAAAACAAAAAATTAGTGTAGCTTTTAGTTAGTTTACTTTTCTTGTTGTAGTAGTAATAATTAAAAAGAAAACCCAAAAAGATTTCCCGTTCTTCTTTTTCTTGTTGGGAGCTTTCCCGTGTAAATAGTTTTATTTCTTTTCTTTTCTTTGGGGGTCGATAGGAGAAGACCATGATTAAATTGTTGAAGTGGCTCTTATATGCATTATTGTTGATTTAACCAAGAGCCCATATTGCCTTGTCTTCTCCTGTTTATTGAATGCTCGCAGATTCCAGCTTAGTCCAATGCACGTGCACTCTTATTATTTTCACATCGTTCGGTCGTGCAAGTGAAAGGCAATTATGACGATATATGATGGACTGACTGAGATGAGAAAAGTTGGTATGAACTCGAGCTCTCTTGTTTTTGTAAATATGATGAGTTCATCGTTCCTGATTCAGCCTATTATGAATAAACATGTTTGCAATGAGAATTAGAGATCATAGTTGCTCGTGCCATGCTTGATTAGCTATGAGTTATAATGGTTTACCTTGCGTGCCAACATGCTATTAAAATGGTTGTGATGTGGTATAGTGGGGTGGTATCCTCCTTTGAATGATTTAAATGACTTGACTTGGCACATGTTCACACATGTAGTTGAAACAAAATCAACATAGCCTTCACGATATTCATGTTCATGGTGGATTATATCCTACTCATGCTTGCACTCAATGTTTATTAATTTTAATGCATGTTCATGACTATTGTCGCTCTCTAGTTGGTCGCTTCCCAGTCTTTTGCTAGCCTTCACTTGTACTAAGCGGAAATACTGCTTGTGCATCCAATCCCTTAAACCCCAAAGTTATTCCATATGAGTCCACTATACCTTCCTATATGCGGTATCTACCTGCCGTTCCAAGTAAATTTGTATGTGCCAAACTCTAAACCTTCAAATAAACATTCTGTTTTGTATGCTCGAATAGCTCATGTATCAACTAGGGCTGCCCTTATCTTCCATGCTAGGCGGGTTATTCTCAAGAGGAGTGGACTCCGCTCCTCACTCACGAGAAAATGGCTGGTCACCGGGATGCCCAGTCCCATGCTTTATGCAAACTAAATCAAAATAATTGCAAACAAAACTCCCCCTGGGACTATTGCTAGTTGGAGGCACTCGTTGTTTCGAGCAAGCCATGGATTGATGCTTGTTGGTGGAGGGGGAGTACAAAATTTTCCATTCTGTTTGGGAACCGCCTATAATGTGTGTAGCATGGAAGATATCGCCATCTCTTGGTTGTTATGTTAACAATGAAAGTATGCCACTCAAAATATTATTTATCTCTATTTCAAAACCGAGCTCTGGCACCTCTACAAATCCCTGCTTCCCTCTGCGAAGGGCCTATCTATTTAGTTTTATGTTGAGTCATCACCCTCTTATTAAAAAGCACTAGCTAGAGAGCGCAGCTGTCATTTGCATTCAATACTATTAATTATATTGGGTACAACTATGATTGGATCTCCTTTACCATGAATTACAATGTCTAGTCAGTCCTTGATCTTTAAAGGTGCTCTGAATTTATGTTTTGCGGTCTTATAAAGGGCTAGCGAGATACCATCTTGTTATATCATATCATGATTGTTTTGAGAAAGTGTTGTCATCCGAGATTTATTATTATTGCTCGCTAGTTGATTATGCCATTGATATGAGTAAACATGAGACCTAAGAGTTATTGCAAATGTGGTTAGTCATAATCTTTGCTGAAAACTTGAATGCTGGCTTTACATATTTACAACAACAAGAGCAAACAGAGTTTGTAAAAGTTTTTCTTTATCACTTTCAGTTTATCAACTGAATTGCTTGAGGACAAGCAAAGGTTTAAGCTAGGGGGAGTTGATACGTCTCCATCGTATCTACTTTTCCGAACACTTTTGCCCTTGTTTTGGACTCTAACTTGCATGATTTGAATGGAACTAACCCGGACTGACGCTGTTTTCAGCAGACTTTCCATGGTGTTATTTATGTGCAGAAACAAAAGTTCTCGGAATGACCTGAAACTCCACGGAACATCTATTTGTAAAATAAGAAAAATACGGGAAGAAAAATCCACGTTAGGGGGCCCACCCCCTGCCCACGAGGGTGGGGGGCGCGCCTGCCCCCCTAGGGCGCGCCCCCTACCTCGTGGGCCCCCTGACGCTCCATCGACCTCAACTCCAATTCCATATATTCACTTTCGGGGAGAAAAAAAATCAAGGAGAAGGATTCATCGCGTTTTACGATAGGGAGCCGCCGCCAAGCCCTAAAACCTCTCGGGAGGGCTGATCTGGAGTCCGTTCGGGGCTCCGGAGAGGGGGATTCGTCGCCGTCGTCATCATCAACCATCCTCCATCACCAATTTCATGATGCTCACCGCCGTGCGTGAGTAATTCCATCGTAGGCTTGCTGGACGGTGATGGGTTGGATGGGATCTATCATGTAATCGAGTTAGTTTTGTTAGGGTTTGATCCCTAGTATCCACTATGTTCTGAGATTGATGTTGTTATGACTTTGCTATGCTTAATGCTTGTCACTAGGGCCCGAGTGCCATGATTTCAGATCTGAACCTATTATGTTTTCATGAATATATGTGAGTTCTTGATCCTATCTTGCAAGTCTATAGTCACCTACTATGTGTTATGATCTGGCAACCCCGAAGTGACAATAATCGGGACCACTCCCAGTGATGACCATAGTTTGAGGAGTTCATGTATTCACTATGTGTTAATGCTTTGGTCCGGTGCTCTATTAAAAGGAGGTCTTAATACCCCTTAGTTTCCATTAGGACCCCGCTGCCACGGGAGGGTAGGACAAAAGATGTCATGCAAGTTCTTTTCCATAAGCACGTATGACTATATTCGGAATACATGCCTACATTACATTGATGAATTGGAGCTAGTTCTGTGTCACCCTATGTTGTGATTGTTACATGATGAATGTAGCGACCAGACCTCAAATGGTCTGTGCTGCTGTGCACCAGTGTCATCCCTGGATCAGTAATGCTGACACGCACAGTACAAATGGAGGATTTATAACAGAGTAGCAATCACACACTTATTACATCAAATATCTCCAAAGAGATTAAGTATGATAAACATGGCTTAAGGCCATCTACCAACGATAACAGCGGAAGACTTGGAAGATAAGTGAGTCCATCAACTCCAGCGACATCACTGAGTATAAGACCACGACCTAAGGCACCCTACTCATCGTCTGAAAAGTCTGCAACATGAAACGTTGCAGCCCGAAAACGGGTCAGCACATAGGATATGCTGGCAATGTAACACATAGAGAGTAATGAATAATGACAATGCTATACTACATGCATATATGGCTGGTGGAAAGCTCTATGGTTACAGTTTTGCGAAAAGCCAATTTTATCCTACTACAAAGGAATAAATTTTATTTAACTATCATGGTGGTTGTGAAACATTGAGATGGTTGACAGCATCTCAATCCCAATTAAATGTCATCAATAACCCAACAAAATTAATTAGAAGTAACATAGTGATGAGATTCACATGATAATCCAAGTACTAGATACTCAAGTTGTCCATAACCGGGGACACGGCTAACCATGATTAGTTTGTACACTCTGCAGAGGTTTGTGCACTTTTCCCCACAAGACTCGATCGCCTCCGCTTGATTCTCACACTACATGATGTTTGAGAAACGGATGACCGAGACACAGTCTTTCAGAAGTGTTTGCACCTTACGTATGGGTAGACAGTTACACCTACTTTCCCCTACATCTGCTAGTCTACCACTGTAAGAGTTCACACAACTTAGTCAACTATGCTAGAGCCCATAATAGCTTGCGGCTGCACACGGAAGTTTCTAGCATGAATAATCTTATGATCCCTTTGAACCTGGGTGGCGGTCCAAAAGAAAAACAGGCAATCCTGGAATACCCAGGTACCTCAATCCACCCAGATGTGAGTTTTAGTTGCCACCTTAAGTAAACCATTAATTAACAATCTCACATCTGTCATGAAAATCTCTCAAACCCAATCCACGTCTACGAGCATAGCATGGCAATAATAATAGCAAACGTAGAAGTAACTCCCAAGGGTTTGATAATAAACAGGGCAATAGGTACTACCACATCTACTTCCCAAAACCCACAATTTAATTAGATCCTAATCATGCAAGTGTTTGAGGAAAACAGATCTAATGCAATAAAAACTGGGTATGGAAGGAATATGATCAAAGTGTTACTTGCCTTGCTGATGATCCGCAAAACCTAGCGATTCGAAGTAACAAGCGGCACACTCCGGGTACTCTATCGCAAACAAACAAGCATACAATCAGTACTCATCTAATGCACAGGTAAAACTCGAATGAAAGATCCAACCAGAAAGTTCAACTTAAGAACTCCGGTTTGCAAAAAGAATCAACTCGAAAGAAGCAACGGAAGTCAAACGGCGAAAGAAAATAGCTTCGTTTACTCATCTGGATCTAGGTCAAATTTTACTGTAGCAAAAACTTGTTTGAGTAAGTTAAACGGAAAGAGAATTTCGAGACGAAACTCGAGGCGCTTGAATCGCCTGATTCCGATAAACGAGCGAGAAGTTAAACAGAAACGAAGATTCGATCAGAAATCGAATCTGAGAAAAAATAGCAGAAAATCCGACGAAAAAGAAAAACGGATGAACGGTTAAAGAACGGACGTTCGTTAACAGAGAAAAACCGACGAACGCTCGCAAAATAATAAAACCGAAAAAAACTGATCTAGGTTTTTTTTTAAACAAAGGGTTTTTTTTAACAAAAACCGGCAACGACGAACGGGGCAGCGAGGCAGTACCTCGTCGGGCGGCTCCGGCGAGGGCTCCTGGCGGGGCTCCGGGCTCCGGGCGGCGAGGGCGGCGAGGCTCGGGGGGGCGCGAGGGGCGGCGGCTCCGGCGACGAACGCGGCGGCGGCGGCTCGGGCTTCCGGCGGCGGCGGCGAGGCGAGTGCGGGCGGCGGCGGCGACTTGATGAGAGGAGAGAGAGGGGGGGGGGGTATAAATAGGAAGGGGGGGCAGCAGCTTGGGGAAGGGGCAAGGTGCGGCGGCGGGGCTTCCCGTGTCCGCCATGGACACGGCGACGGCGGCGTCGTGCGGGGAGAGGAGAGGGCGCGGGGGTGGGCCGGCGGCCTGGGCTCGGCCCAGCGGGCGCGCGCGTCCTTTTTTTTTAAATAAGTTCCGCGGAAAATAATTCACAGAAAAATAAATAAAAATCAGAAAAATATAAAATAAATTTTCCCCGTCTAGTTAGAAAATCTAGAATAGGGTGAACATTTTTTTAACACAAAATAAATATTTTGAAAACTTGCAATATTTTTAATGCAATAAAAATTGCAAATAAAATCCAAATAAATCCCAATAAATGATTTTAACATTTTACCTCCAGTATTTCAATTGTTTTGGAGAAGTCATATTTTCTCCTCTCATTTATTTTGTTTAATGAAATATTTTTCCGGAGAGAAAATAATTAAAACCAAAATCCTCGTCTTATTATTTGATGAAAATCAAATATGAAAATTCGAGAAAATCCCCAACTCTCTCCGAGGGTCCTTGAGTTGCTTAGGATTTATCGAGGATTTTATCAAAATGCAAATAAAATATGATATGCAATGATGATCTATGTATAACATACCAAATTGAAAATTTGGGATGTTACAATGAACCGCATCCGACATAATTCTCCATCACCGATCCAATGCCTACGAGCTTTTCACATATTGTTCTTCGCTTATTTACTTTTCCGTTGCTACTGTTACAATCACTACAAAACCCAAAAATATTACTTTTGCTATCGTTACCGTTACTTCCATACTACTTTGCTACTAAATACTTTGCTGCAGATACTAAGTTATCCAGGTGTGGTTGAATTGACAACTCAACTGCTAATACTTGAGAATATTCTTTGGCTCCCCTTGTGTTGAATCAATAAATTTGGGTTGAATACTCTACCCTCAAAAACTGTTGTGATCCCCTATACTTGTGGGTTATCAATGGGCACCAAAGGACAGCAACATAACCACAAGCAAATTAAATCAATCATAGCAATTCATCAACCACCGATAGGACAACGAAAATCTACTCAGACATCATAGGATGGCAACACATCATTGGATAATAATATGAAGCATAAAGCACCATGTTCAAGTAGAGGGTACAGCGGATTGCGGGAGAGTGGACCGCTGTAGATAGAGGGGGAAGGTGATGGAGATGTTGGTGAAGATGGCGGAGGTGTTGGTGTAGATCGCGGTGATGATGATGGCCCCCGGTGGCACTCCGGCGCCACCGGAAGCGAGGGGGAGAGAGCCCCCCTCCTTCTTCTTCTTCCTTGACCTTCTCCCTAGATGGGAGAAGGGTTTCCCCTCTGGTCCATGGTCTCCATGGCGTGGGAGGGGCGAGAGCCCCTCCGAGATTGGATCTGTCTCTGTGCCTCTCTCTGTTTCTGTGCTCTCGTCTGCTGCCCTTTCACCGTTTCGTGTATATATGGAGATCCGTAACTCCGATTGGATTGAAACCTTCGCCCAGATTTTTCTCCAAAAATTAGTTTTCTTGCGTTCAAAGTAGAGCAACAACCACCTTACGGGGGGCCCACGAGGGTCAGGGGCACGTCCAGGGGGGTGGGGCGCGCCCCCTGCCTCGTGCCCCCCTCGGGCACCGTCTCGCGTTGATTCTTCTTCCGGAATTCTCCAAATATTCCAAAAATATTCTCCGTCCATTTTTATCCCGTTTGGACTCTGTTTGATATGGGGTTTATGCAAAACATGCAACAAACAGGAACTGGCACTGGGCACTGGATCAATATGTTAGTCCCAAAAATAGTATAAATAGTTGCCAAAAGTATATGAAAGTTGTAGAATATTGGCATGGAACAATCAAAAATTATAGATACGACGGAGACGTATCACCTTGGTGTTGATCATGTTTTGTTCGTGAGAGAGGCTTAGTCAACGGGTCTGCAACATTCAGATCCGTATGTATCTTGCAAATCTCTATGTCTCCCTCCTTGACTTGATCGCGGATGGAATTTAAGCGTCTCTTGATGTGCTTGGTTCTCTTGTGAAATTTGGATTCCTTTGCCAAGGCAATTGCACCAGTATGGTCAAAAAAGATTTTCATTGGACCCGATGCACTAGGTATGACACCTAGATCGGATATGAACTCCTTCATCCAGACTCCTTCATTTGCTGCTTCCGAAGCAGCTATGTACTCCGCTTCACACATAGATCCCGCCACGACGCTTTGCTTAGAACTGCACCAACTTACAGCTCCACCGTTAAATATAAATATGTATCCGGTTTGTGACTTAGAGTCATCCGGATCAGTGTCAAAGCTTGCATCGACGTAACCATTTACGACGAGCTCTTTGTCACCTCCATAAACGAGAAACATATCCTTAGTCCTTTTCAGGTATTTCAGGATGTTCTTGACCGTTGTCCGGTGATCCACTCCTGGATTACTTTGGTACCTCCCTGCTAAACTAATAGCAAGGCACACATCAGGTCTGGTACACAGCATTGCATACATGATAGAGCCTATGGTTGAAGCATCGGGAATATCTTTCATTTTCTCTCTATCTTCTGCAGTGGTCGGGCATTGAGTCTGACTCAACTTCACACCTTGTAACACAGCAAGAACCCTTTCTTTGCTTGATCCATTTTGAACTTCTTCAAAACTTTATCAAGGTATGTGCTTTGTGATAGTCCAATTAAGCGTCTTGATCTATCTCTATAGATCTTGATGCCCAATATATAAGCAGCTTCACCGACGTCTTTCATTGAAAAACTCTTGTTCAAGTATCCTTTTATGCTATCCAGAAATTCTATATCATTTCCAATCAACAATATGTCATCCACATATAATATTAGAAATGCTACAGAGCTCCCACTCACTTTCTTGTAAATACAGGCTTCTCCAAAAGTCTATATAAAACCATATGCTTTGATCACACTATCAAAACGTTTATTCCAACTCCGAGAGGCTTGCACCAGTCCTTAAATGGATTGCTGGAGCTTGCACACTTTGTTAGCACTATTTGGATCGATAAAACCTTCAGGTTGCATCATATACAATTCTTCTTCCAGAAATCCATTCAGGAATGGAGTCTTTACGTCCATTTGCCAACTTTCATAATCATAAAATGCAGCAATTGCTAACATGATTCAGACAGACTTAAGCATCGCTATGGGTGAGAAGGTCTCATCGTAGTCAAGTCCTTGAACTTGTCAAAAACCTTTCGCGACAAGTCGAGCTTTGTAGACAGTAACATTACTGTCAGCGCCAGTCTTCTTCTTGAAGATCCATTTATTCTCTATGGCTTGCCGATCATCGGGCAAGTCAACCAAAGTCCACACTTTGTTCTCATACATGGATCCCATCTCAGATTTCATGGCCTCAAGCCATTTCGCGGAATCTAGGCTCATCATCGCTTTCTCATAGTTCGTAGGTTCATCATGGTCTAGTAACATGACCTTCAAAACAGGATTACCGTACCACTCTGGTGCGGATCTTACTCTGGTTGCCTACGAGGTTCGGTAGTAACTTGATCTAAAGTTTCATGATCATTATCATTAGCTTCCTCACTGATTGGTGTAGGGATTACAGGAACTAATTTCTGTGATGAACTACTTTCCAATAAGGGAGCATGTATAGTTACCTCATCAAGTTCTACTTTCCTCCCACTCACTTCTTTCGAGAGAAACTCCTTCTCTAGAAAGGATCCATTCTTAGCAACAAAATTTTTGCCTTCGGATCTGTGATAGAAGGTGTACCCAACAGTTTCCTTTGGGTATCCTATGAAGACACATTTCTCCGATTTGGGTTCGAGCTTATCAGGTTGAAGCTTTTTAACATAAGCATCGCAGCCCCAAACTTTAAGAAACGACAACTTTGGTTTCTTGCCAAACCACAGTTCATAAGGCGGCGTCTCAACGGATTTAGATGGTGCCCTATTTAACGTGAATGCAGCCGTCTCTAAAGCATAACCTCAAAACGATAGCGGTAAATCAGTAAGAGACATCATAGATCGCACCATATCTAATAAAGTGCGGTTACGACGTTCAGACACACCATTACGCTGTGGTGTTCCCGGTGGCGTGAGTTGCAAAACTATTCCGTATTGTTTCAAATGAAGACGAAACTCATAACTCAAATATTCTCCTCCACGATCAGATCGTAGAAACTTTATTTTCTTGTTATGATGATTTTCCACTTCACTCTGAAATTCTTTGAACTTTTCAAATGTTTCAGACTTATGTTTCATTAAGTAGATATACCCATATCTGCGCAAATCATCTGTGAAGGTGAGAAAATAACGATACCCGCTGCGAGCTTCAATATTCATCGGACCACATGCATCAGTATGTATGATTTCCAACAAGTCTGTTGCTCGCTCCATTGTTCCGGAGAACGGAGTTTTAGTCATCTTGCCCATGAGGCATGGTTCGCAAGCACCAAGTGATTCATAATCAAGTGATTCCAAAAGTCCATCAGAATGGAGTTTCTTCATGTGCTTTACACCAATATGACCCAAACGGCAGTGCCACAAATAAGTTGCACTATCATTATCAACTCTGCATCTTTTGGCTTCAATATTATGAATATGTGTATCACTACTATAGAGATTCAATAAAAATAGACCACTCTTCAAGGGTGCATGACCATAAAAGATATTACTCATATAAACCGAACAACCATTATTCTCGGATTTAAATGAATAACCGTCTCGCATCAAACAAGATCCAGATATAATGTTCATGCTCAACGCTGGCACCAAATAACAATTATTCAGGTCTAAAACTAATCCCGAAGGTAGATGTAGAGGTAGCGTGCCGACCGCGATCACATCGACTTTGGAACCATTTCCCACACGCATCGTCACCTCGTCCTTAGTCAATCTTCGCTTAATCCGTAGTCCCTGTTTCGAGTTGCAAATATTAGCAACAGAACCAGTATCAAATACCCAGGTGCTACTGCGAGCATTAGTAAGGTACACATCAATAACATGTATATCACATATACCTTTGTTCACCTTGCCATCCTTCTTATCCGCCAAATACTTGGGGCAGTTCCGCTTCCAGTGACCAGTCTCTTTGCAGTAGAAGAACTCAGTCTCAGGCTTAGGTCCAGACTTGGGCTTCTTCACTTGAGCAGTAACTTGCTTGACGTTCTTCTTGAAGTTCCCCTTCTTCCCTTTACCCTTTTTCTTGAAACTGGTGGTCCTATTGACCATCAACACTTGATGCTCCTTCTTGATTTCTACCTCCGCAGCCTTTAGCATCGCGAAGTGCTCGGGAATTGTCTTATCCATCCCTTGCATGTTATAGTTCATCACGAAGCTCTTGTAGCTTGGTGGCAGTGATTGAAGAATTCTGTCAATGACACTATCATCAGGAAGATTAACTCCCAGTTGAATCAAGTGATTGTTATACCCAGACATTTTGAGTATATGTTCACTGACAAAACTATTCTCCTCCATCTTGCAGCTGTAGAACTTATTGGAGACTTCATATCTCTCAATCCGGGCATTTGCTTGAAATATTAACTTCAACTCCTGGAACATCTCATATGCTCCATGACGTTCAAAACGTCGTTGAAGTCCCGGTTCTAAGCCGTAAAGAATGGCACACTGAACTATCGAGTAGTCATCAGCTTTGCTCTGCCAGACGTTCTTAGTGTCATCAGTAGCATCTGCAGTAGGCCTGGCACCCAGCGGTGCTTCCAGGACATAATTTTTCTATGCAGCAATGAGGATAATCCTCAAGTTACGGACCCAGTTCGTGTAATTGCTACCATCATCTTTCAACTTAGCTTTCTCATGGAACACATTAAAATTCAAAGGAACAGTAGCACGGTCCATTGATCTACAACAACATAGACATGCAAAATACTATCAGGTACTAAGTTCATGATAAATTAAATTCAATTAATCATATTACTTAAGAACTCCCACTTAGATAGACATCCCTCTAATCATCTATGTGATCACGTGATCCATATCAACTTTCGCAATGGTGCATACTCAGGGAGAACACTTATACCTTGAAATTTAGTGAGAGATCATCTTATAATGCTACCGTCAATCAAAGCAAAATAAGATGCATAAAAGATAAACATCACATGCAATCAATATAAGTGATATGATATGGCCATCATCATCTTGTGCCTTTGATCTCCATCTTCAAAGCACCGTCATGATCACCATCGTCACCGGCGCGACACCTTCATCTCCATCGTAGCATCCTTGTCGTCTCACCACCTATTGTTTCTACGACTATCGCTACCGCTTAGTGATAAAGTAAAAACAATTACAGGGCGTTTGCATTGCATACAATAAAGCGACAACCATATGGCTCCTGCCAGTTGCCGATAACTTCGTTACAAAACATGATCATCTCATACAATAAAATTTAGCATCATGTCTTGACCATATCACATCACAACATGCCCTGCAAAAACAAGTTAGACGTCCTCTACTTTGTTGTTGCAAGTTTTACGTGGCTGCTACGGGCTGAGCAAGAACCGTTCTTACCTACGAATCAAAACCACAATGATATTTCGTCAAGTATGTGATGTTTTAACCTTAAACAAGGACCGGGCGTAGCCACACTCGATTCAACTAAAGTTGGAGAAACTGACACCCGCCAGCCACCTATGTGCGAAGCACGTCGGTAGAACCAGTCTCGCGTAAGAGTATGCGTAATGTTGGTCCGGGCCGCTTCATCCAACAATACCGCCGAATCAAAGTATGACATGTTGGTAAGCAGTATGACTAGTATCGCCCACAACTCACTTGTGTTCTACTCGTGCATATAACATCTACGCATAAACCTGGCTCGGATACCACTGCTGGGGAACGTAGTAATTTCAAAAAAAATTCCTACGCACACGCAAGATCATGATGATGCATAGCAACGAGCGGGAGAGTGTTGTCCACGTACCCTCATAGACCGTAAGCGGAAGCGTTTTGTCAACGCGGTGATGTAGTCGTACGTCTTCACGATCCGACCGATCCAAGTACCGAACGCACGGCACCTCCGAGTTCAGCACACGTTCAGCTCGATGACGTCCCACGAACTCACGATCCAACAGAGTGTCGAGGGAGAGTTTTGTCAGCACGACGGCATGGTGACGGTGATGATGAAGCTACCGGCGCAGGGCTTCGCCTAAGCAATACGACGATATGACCGAGGTGGATTATGGTGGAGGGGGGCACCGCACACGGTTGGAAACAATCAACTTGTGTGTTCTAGGGTGCCCCCTGCCCCTGTATATAAAGGAGCAAGGGGGGAGGCCGGCCGGCCCTTGTGGCGCGCCAGGAGAGGAGGAGTCCTCCTCCTAGTAGGAGTAGGACTCCCCTTTCCTACTCCTACTAGGAGGGGGAAAGGAAGGAGGAGAGGGAGAAGGAAACGGGGGGCGCCGCCCCCCTCCTTCTCCAATTCGGACTCCCAAGGGGGGGCACGCGGCCTGCCCTGGCCGGCCCTCTCTCTCTCCCCTCAGGCCCATGAGGCCCATTAGTTCTCCGGGGGGGGGGGGGGGTTCCGGTAACCCTCCGGCACTCCGATTTTCTCCGAAATCACCCGAAACAATTCCGGTATCCGAATATAGCTGTCCAATATATCAATCTTTATGTCTTTACCATTTCGAGACTCCGCGTCATGTCCATGATCACATCCGGGACTCCGAACTATCTTCGGTACATCAAAACACATAAACTCATAATACCGATCGTCACCGAACGTTAAGCGTGCGGACCCTACGGGTTCGAGAACTATGTAGACATGACCGAGACACGTTTCCGGTCAATAACCAATAGCGGAACCTGGATGCTCATATTGGCTCCCACATATTCTACGAAGATCTTTATCGGTCAAACCGCATAACAACATGCGCTGTTCCCTTTGTCATCGGTACGTTACTTGCCCGAGATTCGATCGTCGGTATCTCAATACCTAGTTCAATCTCATTACCGGCAAGTCTCTTTACTCATTCCATAATGCATCATCCTGCAACTAACTCATTAGTCACATTGCTTGCAAGGCTTATAGTGATGTGCATTACCGAGAGGGCCCAGAGATACCTCTCCGACAATCGAAGTGACAAATCCTAATCTCGATCTATGCCAACTCAACAAACACCATTGGAGACACCTGTAGAGTACCTTTATAATCACCCAGTTACGTTGTGACGTTTGGTAGCACACATAGTGTTCCTCCTGTATTCGGGAGTTGCATAATCTCATAGTCATAGGAACATGTATAAGTCATGAAGAAAGCAATAGCAACAAACTAAACGATCAAGTGCTAAGCTAATGAAATGGGTCAAGCCAATCACATCATTCTCTAATTATGTGATCCCGTTCATCAAATGACAACTTAGCCATCTTTGATTAATGATCTAGTCAAGTAGAGGCATACTAGTGACACTCTGTTTGTCTATGTATTCACACATGTACTAAGTTTCCGGTTAACACAATTCTAGAATGAATAATAAACATTTATCATGATATAAGGAAATATAAATAACAACTTTATTATTGCCTCTTGGGCATATTTACTTCAAGGGGCCCCATGACGCCGGCCACCGTTGCCACCTATTTTTGAACCCAAATACTAAGCATGATTATCGGACTTCGAGACTTCGAACCATAAGGAAAACATGGCCAATACACAATTCTTTCCTTGCTTACCTTGACGCTTATGGACTACAAGGTTTTTCTAGGCTCACGTCATGCGACGACCAATTACGTTCGGACCCATCCCTTTTGACATCCCTCGTTGACCGGTGGAAACCTGAAACCCACACCTTTCACTTTCGTTTTGGGGAGCTTGCACCTACACTGAAAGATGTTTCTATGATCACTGCTCTACCAATTAGAGGTGAGTCGTTAGTCTCTCCACGAGTGTCTCCATCTTGGACATTAGATATAGCAGCCCCTCTTGGGATGGCAATGCCAGAATCACAACGTTCTGGTGGCCCTCGGGGCATCCCACTCGCCTGGCTTCGTGATAACTTTTGTATTTTATCTAGCTTCACCGATTATGAGACGAGAAAAAGACATCTGTTTGTGTATTTGTTGTGGCTCCTCGGGACTCGGTTTCCAAATTCACACAGGGACGTAGTTCTCCCTGGTCTCATCTACATTGCAGAGAATATGGTAGATGAACCTTTACCCGAGCAGCCAAAATACAGCTTCGTTTCTGCCATGCTATGTCATACATATAGAGGCTTGTGTGATGCCACACAAAAAACCTCTTTCACACAAAAAGCTCCGTTACTTTGTGTCGCCTACGAGTTTCTACAGTTGTGGTCCTGGGTATACCTCCCTGTAGGACAACCTCATATACTAAATCCCGTACACCCATACGACTTTAGCGAGGGCAGCAGTGCAACTATGGCCACCAGGTGGACAAAGGCACGGAAATGTTGGTCTCCAGATATTGCGAAAAATTGTTACCCTATGTACCACCAGCAGTTTGAGATACTTGATGAGGAGAAGTCACATGGAACCCGTGGACTCAGGACCAGATACAAATGGTCTTTGATATTCGACCCATAACAGCAGGCATCTTGAGCGATAGTGCATTCTGGCTGACTCGCTGCAACTTATTGTTCTTGTGGTGTGTTGAGCCTTACAACCCAGCGCGTGTAATGAGACAGTTCGGTCTCTATCAAGAGATTCCACCATCTTTTCCAAGACGTATCGATGAGGAAACCCATAAGTAAGATGTGACCTCCCTAAATAGTTAGTGTATTTTTTAATTTACTAAACTCACACTTTGTTACATAATTTGCAGGCTAACCAATATGGGCAGGGGTTGGAGTTTATACGATTGGAGGGAACACAACATTCAATGGTACACAAGTGGGAAAATGAAGCGCTAGCAGATATAGTGCATCAACTTAGGTACATTTTATTTACATTATTTTATTACGATGACCATACGATGCGTGAAGATGCTTTGCTTTCATCACAACGGTTTATGTAATTATTTAATTTTGCAGACCATACGATGGAAGTATAGATCAAGCATACAAGCAGTGGTACTGCATCAACACACGTACTAGCCTGGCCAGTCAGCCAGCTACTATACCAACACATCTCACACAGGAGGAGCAGGCGCAGAGACATATTGAGCTGCATGCAGCTTACTATCGTGACCAGATGGTAATCACTTGTAACTTTTTTAGGTCCATCATTTCATAATCATTTCAACCAAATAACATCCAAATATTGTTCAGCTTGAAAGTTGCAACAAAGTAGGGCAGATGGCTGCGGAAAGCATGCCGGCCCGAGGCCCAGCTCGCAAGTCATTCCAGAAACGTTTTCAAGAATACATGGCAACAAAGTTCAGATGCAGTAGAGGCGACGACGTTGTCACTGGAGCGTACAACATGCCGGTAGCGAGGTCAGCCAGACCGAGTGCGGTGCCGTCGTCCAGACCGAGCGAGGCGCGTACGAGCCATGGGCAGTGGGGGAAGGGTCCGTGTACTAGAACGACATTGCCGCGACATGACTCATCTCTGCCACTGCATCGCTCTTCTTCGGTGCAGCTTCGTCAAGGGCAGACATCTCAGGACCATGGCACGGGCTTGGATTCGATGCCCGAGCAGACTCTTTCCCCGAACCCATACGCGTACACAGGATATGACACATACACCCAAGGTGAGGGATCTTAGTCGTATCTCTCCACGCGAGGGATCTCCATGCCCGAGGAGACTCGTGTACCAGATTTAAACCAGTACCACGTACAATGGCTAGACATTTCCGATTTAAACATCTATGTATGCTGAAATAAAAATGCACCAGTCAGAAACAATGTTTCCCGCCTATATCTCCCGCCATACTATCCCGCTTCACTCTTCGGCTTATGTTAGGCCGAAATGATTTTTTTCCGCCAACCCTTTCCCCTCAATATTTTCCCACCAGCACTTTTCCTCCATATGTTCCCGCCATCCGTTTCCCGCCAACCCCTTCCCGCCATATCTTCCCGCCACCCGTTTCCCGCCAACCCCTTCCCGCCAACCCTTTCCCGCCATACCGCAGTCGTTCTTTCCCGCCATTTTCTCCTCTCTACCTATAAAACCCCCTTCAGACGGAGATGGATAAGCATTCCAGTGTAGTGTAGTCGAGATGTCCCATTATCCTTTCGTTCGTTTTCACCCTGGGATGAGCAGGACTCTTCCGAGGCTAGCTACCATTTCAGGATGGACAATAGGATAGTTCCATCGGACAAACTCACCGTTAGTGACACCATAATGAATGAGTTGGCTCACGAATTACGTAGGTCTGGGTGGCCTGAAAGGACCTATGAGGAGGTACGTAAAGAACTTCTTAGGTTGCATGCAAGGTGGAAGAAGGTAGTGGAGCCGAAGAGTGAAACTTTCAGAAGGACTGCAGAAAAGAATCCATTTTTATGGACTGAGGAGAGCGAAGATGAAGATGATATCTTCATGCCGCCGCTTCTGGGTTCTGCATCGTCAAAGGGCAAGAGTTCTACATCGTCCAAGGGCAAGAGTACTGCATCCTCGAAGGGCAAGAGTTCTGCATCGTCCAAGGGTAAGAGTTTTGCATCCTCGAAGGGCAAGAGTTCTGCATCGACGGAGGATGACGATGATGCCTTCATGTAGTTTTTAAGCTGTATTCCACTTCTACCATTTAATTCAGATGTACTTGCATTATTAGTTTGTACTCTCTTATTGTAGGGCATTATGTTCTATCTTAATTTCATTTTTTTAGTTGTTGCACGATGTTCGATAATTAGTGGAGGAAAAGAAAATGCCACTAATTTATTCTAAAACTATATTTTTTTTTCATTACGACACGGTACATCGTAGTATTGAAATAAAGCTACATTTAACTACCGAAATAAAGCTACATTAAAATGCAGAAATAAAGCTACATTTAACTACATCGATCCGAGCAAGGCAAACTCATACCGACTGAAAAATGTGTTACACACTTTGCGCAGTGGTGATTTTGAGGATGGCTGGATGAGAGCCTCGGTGTCTCCTTTTATAGGCTCATATGACAAATGATGGTGAGAAAATAAGCGCGAACAGACGAAATTAGGCGGGAAATTTTAGGATCCCTGTAGTGTGAGCACAACAGGTTCCCGCAGCATCAGATTCCCGCAGCGAGTGACTGATTACCGCAGTGCCATCACATCCGCTCAAGCAATAGCCAGAGCGATTCTCAAAGTGTCGTCACATCCGCTGAGGCAAAAGTAGCAAAAGCAGGACTGATTCCCGGGCGAAAGAACCAAAAGCAGGGCATCAGCGTCCATATTCCCACGCGTGGGAATCAGGGCCGTCAGCGTCGCTGTCGCGCCTGGGAATCAGGGCCGTCAGTGTCTGTTGTCGCGTCTACCAGAGATGCCGCCTGCCGCTGTGGCGGCGTGGCCCACCGGCTGGGCCCGCGAGCAGCAAGGCTTGTCGGCCAGTGAGCGGCAGCCGCAGCGCCCGCCGCCTCGCCCGGTGGCGGCGTGGCCCACAGTGCCTGGCCCGTTCCGTCCCGGCTGCTGGCGCGTACAGAAACTGTTATACCCCGCGCGGCCGCCTCCTGCTGTGGCGGCAGGGCCCACCGCCTCCTGGCGTGGCGCCAGGTGCCACGTGTCGCCTGCCGCGCCTGCCGCGCCTGCCGCCACGGCATAGGGGGTCCTTTTTGGCAAATGCATCTGCAGATGGTCCTTTTTAGCAATTCGTTCACGGGGGATAAACGGGTCGCGCAAACCTTCGCAAAGATTCGCTCCAACACGTTGATCACCGTGATGGGACGGAATTGCCGAATATCCGTTGCCCCAACTACTTTGGGGATCAGAGATATGACACCATAGTTAATCCTAGCCATGTCTAGAGTTCTGATATAAAACTCATGGAACATGGGCATAATGACCGGACGCAGGATCTCCCAGAATTTCTGGAAGAAAACTACCGGAAGGCCATCCGGCCCCGGGCCTGAGCAAGCTTTCATAGAAGCAATCGCCCGTCCCACCTCCTCAGGAGATAAAGGGAGAGTAAGCTCCGCATTCTCCGCATCGGAGACCCGATCGGCAAGCGGCCAGAAGTCAGCGCAGAGGGAGACGCCTCCATGCGGCTCAGCCGAAAACAACTCCTTATAGAAGGAGTAAATATGGGTGGAGATGTCATCTGGGCTCTGCAGAAGAACATCCCCATCCCAGAGGAAAGGGATGGCACATTTCCGCCTGCTGCCATTGGCAATCGCCTGGAAGTAAGCAGTGTTCGCATCCCCCTTAAGGAGCCAGTTCTGGCCACCTCAACGCTGCCAAAACAACTCCTCTCTCTTATAAATGTCCATGAGCGAGGCCTCGAGGGAGTATCTCCTAATCCAGTCGTCAGGAGACAGGCCCGGCCCATCCGCAAGGCCATCTAGCACCTTAATCTGATCTAGCAGGGCCCCTTTACGGGCCCAAAGATCAGCACCAAGGTTCGCCCACCAGCCCTTCATGGCCTGACGGGCCATTTTAGCACAGTGATTCCAGACATCCACAACACAAAACACATGAGGCGGGGACGCGACAACCTCTAGCTAGCGATCGTGAACCAACTCAAAGAAACCCGGTTGCTCCAAGCAAAACGCCTCAAAGCGGAAGCGAAGGGTTCTGGGGGGCATCATCCGCCGAAGAGAAAAGCAGGGGGGTATGGTCGGAGCCAATCCGAGTGACCGCCTTGAGGGAGCACAATGGGAACATCACTTCCCACTGAGCCGACACAAATACCCGATCCAAAACACTCTGGATGGGGTCCGCCTGCTTATTCGTCCATGTGAACCTAGCCCCTACGCGGGCTATCTCACGAAGCGCAAGGTCCGCAATGCAGTCGTTGAATAGACGCATGCGGACCCGATCAACATTAGGAGAGTTTTTATCTGAAGCCCACCTAATGAGGTTGAAGTCCCCGGCCACCACCACCGGAGTGGTGCACCTCTCCACCTTATTTTTCAGCTCGGCAAGGAAGTCGGCAAAGCGCCCATCATCCGCAGGACCATAGACAAAAATCACCTCCCAGCTGAGGTGAACTCGTCGGTCGGTGACGAACATGCTCAGGAAGAACTCCCCTCGGTCCATATCCTCAACCGAGAAAGCATCCTCCCTGACTCCGAGCAAGATGCCTCCAGATTGACCCGTAGCAGGCAACCACTACCACTAGTGGCGGGAGAGCCCCTGGAGCTCATGCATACTCAAGTCCTGGCGAATCGTGAGTTGTTTCTCCAAGCATGGAGATTTCACGGTTTCAACTCTGTGCACATCGATCAATTCTCCTCCCACACGGCCTATATAATTCTACTGACAAAGTGTTGTTTGTTAATCGATAGCCTGTAACAACTATGCAAAGGGCAAGTGGGTGGCGGATGCGAGGAGGCCGCTCTACTCCGGCAACGAGTGCAGGCGGTGGCTATCACGAATGTGGTCCTCTGCCTTACCGGGGTAAAATAGAAGGCCCCCGTGTCGCCCCCGTCTCGGGCGACTCGGGCGGCTCCGCAAACCCTAGCCGCCAGGGTCACCACCACCTCCCTCCCTTCCCTCCGCCACCGCCGGAGGACGCCGCAGAGCTAAGCCCGGGGGCCGACGGCGGTGGCGGAGGCTCTCCTCCCTGGATGGCGTCAGAGGGGGTGGGGCGGGACCTCCACGCGCGTGACGGCGCGGTGGCGATCTGATCCATGGTGGCGCGATGGCGTGCTCTGGGCGGAGGCCTTGGGCGGCGGCGCGGTTGCCTGGTGGTGAGCCGGCGGCAGCGACGTGAAGAGGGTGCCGTGGAGGTCCGGGCTGGCCAGATCAGGATCCCGGGGCGGCGGCCCTTGACGGCGGCGGCGAGTGAAGCTCGGGCTTCCCACGGCGGCATGGCGTGGTGCAGTCCATATCCAAGGCGGATCTGCGTCGGCGATCTCGTGGTTTTGCCACGGATT
This sequence comes from Aegilops tauschii subsp. strangulata, assembly GCF_002575655.3. Lineage (NCBI taxonomy): Eukaryota > Viridiplantae > Streptophyta > Magnoliopsida > Poales > Poaceae > Aegilops > Aegilops tauschii. The sequence goes on along the minus strand of NC_053040.3, from coordinate 415,819,722 downwards.
GGTTCCGATCAGAGACGGTGATGAGCGTGCGGTATTCCATCTCGGCGGCTCTTGCGGTTTGGCGAGGTGGGGTAGGAGTCCTCCTCCCAGGCTCCAGTGGTGGCGCATTCAGGCAGTGGCCGGTGTGCCAGGGCTCCTATGGTGGCACTGCTGTTGCGGTTGGTCGCCGGATCTAGGCGGCTAGCTCTGGGGCTTTGAAGGCGGTCGAGACAGTGCACAGGTTGTAGGGTGGATTTCTTGGGACGGATCCAAGTTAAAACTTGGTCTTCGGTCGTTGGCCGGAGCCGGTGATGACGATGCCCTTATCATCGTTTCCTTCATGAAGGCATCATCGAGGTACAAATCCCAAACCCACCCAATACCCCCGGGGGAAACCCTAAATCAGTTGATCGGATGACGGTGGCAGTCATGTGTCGTTACCCCTTGGGGGCGGCATTCTTGGAGATGCACTCGGGCTCGAGGGACCAGCGGATGGCTTCTTCGGTGGAGCGGTGTTTCTTTCTACATATTCATGGCGGCGGCTCTTGGCGGCATGGAGCAGCGGAGGCTTGGCGTCAGATGTGTGATGATGGACACGTGCAGGAGGTCGACGCTGTCTGGCGTCGTGGTGGCGTCGGCGGCAGCTAGACCGGGCAATGTTGATGCAGCAGTACAACTCTGAAGATGGATTGGTGGCAAGTGGCTGCGGCGGCCTCATACCCAGCAATCATCCTGGTTGAGGAGCACGCCGGACTGGTGGGTGCCCATACCCGGCAGGCGTTCTGATTGGGACCTCAGGTCTTAGATTAGGTCTGGCTGCGATGTCTGTTTGATATTAGGCCCAGACTATCAGCGCCCCTTCATCAATTGGATAGGTGTAGCGACAGTTGTTGCTTAGACGATGATTTTAGTCTTACTGTTGTATGACTTTGTAAGATTTTGTGAGAATAATTAATAAAGTGGCCGTATGCATTACCGAGATGCAGAGGCCGGAGGTCCTCCTCCTTTTCTAAAAAAAATCACGAATGTGGTCTTGCCGCAGGACGGAACGGACAGATTTCTCGTACGAGAGCTACCGCTGGCAGCCGCATGACTGCGACAGGCCCGATTTCTCAGCGACGCACTTTCTTCAAAGGTACGTGCCGCGCCCCTCTCCAATAGATTTTGTCCCAAGGACTCGTCGCTCGTCCTCAAGTTGTAAGTTGTAACACATCCATGGCGATGCCTGATCACAGGATGAGGAACAGAACTCTGGCGTTCGTGGGCGATTCGCTGGGCAGAGGGCAGTCCAGTCCATGATGTGCATCGCGACAGGCGGCAAGCGCAGCCCCGAGGTTGAAGACGTCGGCCGGAGATACGGCCTCGAAAAGACCCCGTCGCCGTTCAGTCCGGGTGGCTCCGCCTACCGATTCCCAGAGACCAACGCCACCATCCTCTTCTACTGGTCCGCCACCTTGTCCCAGCTGGAGCCTCTGACGGACGAGAGGAGGAGCTACGCGCTGCACCTCGACCGGCCGGCGCCGTTCATGCAGGAGCACCTCCCCAGCTTCGACGCCCTGGTGCTCAACACCGGCCATCATTGGAACAAGGTGAAGTTCAGGAGGAACCGCTGGAAGCTGTACGACGGCGGGGGAGGCGAACCTCAGCCATGCGAGGGACGCCAAGCTCCACAGCATCGCCAGGTGGGCGGACTCGCAGCTCGCGCGTCACCCTTGGGTGAGCGTTTTCCTGAGGACCATCTCGCCGGTGCATTTCGTCGACGGCGAGTGGAACACCGGGGGGAGGTGCGACAGCACCGTCCCGCTGTCCGGCGGGAGCGGGGTCTCGCGGGATCGCTCGAATGACCTGCCTGCGGAGCGCGCGGTGAACGGGACTCGGGTTAAGCTCCTGGATATCAGCGCCATCTCGCAGCTGCGCGGCGAGGGCCACATCTCGAACCATAGCACCAAAGTTCAGAGGGAGGTTTACGATTGTTTGCATTGGTGCCTTCCGGTTCCGGGTATACCGGATACGTGGAATGAGCTCCTTTTTGCACAGATGCAGTAACTGTAGATATGATGTATACGCTTCGGTAAATGTGATCTTTTTGTGTAGGGCACTCCAGTTTTTTTAAAAATGAAATTCAATCCCATATATACGATGGTCTGTTCTCAGTACACATGGCAGCGTGGGGGCTAGCGATGAGGAGTCTTGGACCAAAGTGGACTGGAGATTAAGCAACCATGGCACCATCGCAGGTCGTGCACACATAGCCGGTTGCTTCACAATATGAATACAAGTATGGCACACACATAAATTTGTTCACGAAATACCATGTGAAGTAACTATTCAGATTTAGTAATCTACAACGAAATCAGATTTAGTACTCAAGGTTTAGGCAATGAACGACCTTCGACAATTGCATCGTTTCTTTTTCTTTCTGTAGTATGACTTTTTTTTAGAAATGGAGGAAGACCCCCGGCCTCTGCATCTGGACGATGCATGCACCCACTTTATTAATTATTCACAAAAGTCCTTACAAAGAGATACAACGGTAAGTCTGAAGCCACCGTCTAGGCAACATCTGTCGCTACTCCTATCTAGTTGATGAAGGGATGCTGATAGTCCGGGCCTAATACCACAGACGTCGCAGCGCCTAACATCTAAGACCTGAGACCCCAACCTAACCACTTGCCGGGTCTGGGGCACACACTGGTCCGGCGTGCTCTCAGAGGCCGCCGCCAACTGCCACCGCTCCATCTTCAGAACTGTACTGATGCATTAACCTTGCTCGGTCTAGCTATCGTCGACGCCACCATGGCGCCCAACGGCACCTCCTCTCTGCGCGCAAACAGCTGAGCACGTCGCGATCGCCACTGATACACCTCAGCGCCATGCTGCCAAGTACCACCAACCGACACAGCTTGAAGTCCTTGGAAGATCTGTCGTGCGTAGCACCTGCCGACCAGGCATGACAAAGCGTAGCACCTGTCGGTCAGGCATGACTTGACATCTCCACCGGAGCTCCGTGCAAGACGAAGCCGCTCCACCTCCTGCCTCTGACTTCCAGCGCTGCTCCACAAACGATGCTCCAAGAGAGAAACGACACCGCAGTGCCGCCATCGTCCGATCTGGAACACCAGATCCTAGGGTTTCCCCCAGAGTAGCACGAGTGGGTCGACAGTAGTTACACGACGATGCCCTCATCAAGGTAACGGCGAGAACGCTGCCATCGCCTGCCGTCGGCTCGGTTTTCACCGGCAACCATGTCTCCCCTACTCGCAGCCGGGACTAGATGATGGATCTCGAGATCCGATCACCAAGCCTCTGGCCGGCCATCTCTGACGAAGAAGATGACCACCACCTCCACCAGCGTCACCACGCCGGGCACGCGTCGCCGCCGGCACCGCCATGGTGCCTAGAGGCCGACAAGCCCCGACGAACACCACGCTTCGCCAGCCGCCATGGCCCAGACCCAAGCACCACCAGATCCAGATCGGATCGGGGTCAAGGGCCCCAAGCCGCAGCCGCCGCGGGGGCAGCACCACTGGACGGTGCCCTGCCCTCCACCCCGCCGTAGGACCGAGTCATCGCCGGAGCTCCGCCGCGCCAAGCCGCCGCCGGAAGAACTCGCGCCGCCGCCAGGGGAGAGAGAGACACGCCAGGGAGAGGCCCCGCCGCCGCCGGCAGTGCTCGGGCTTTGCCCGACTGTCTCCCTCAGCGGCGGCGAGGGGGGAGGGAGAGAGGAGGAGGGCCGGCGGCGGAGGGAGCTAGGGTTCCCCCGAGTCGCCTCAGAGAGGGACGCGGGGAACGGGGGCTACGCGGGGGAGCTGGTCCCGGATCTAAACTTGTATCTTGAACCATTGTCACCTAAAACTTTACAAGAAAATGTTGATCAACTGAAAGACCAGATCAAGAAAGCATCTCAGCTTATGTCCATGCATCTAATAAAATTCAAAATTGTCGATGGGCACACAAAATTCATATGATGTTTTTCTTGTTTTAATTAGTACTCCCTCCATCCGGTATTACTTGTGGGAGAAATGATGTATCTAGCTGTATTTTAGTTTTAGGTACATATTTTTTAATCCATTTTTGCGACAAATAAATCCGGACAGAGGGAGTACATGACAACATACTTTTTCCTTTGAAATGAATACATGATAGGAAAGGAAAAACAATGGCTGATATTTAACAAACCTAGATTGATTTTGTTTTGGATCCACCGAGTAGAACTTGGGGAATAGGACCGGCGGGATGTGCCTTTTTATCCATCGGTTAATTGTCGTTTTGACCAATTGGGGCATATTGAATAAGAATTGAAAGACTTAGATATAGATTTTGGAGAACTGAAGAAGAAAGGTGCTTGCAATCTGTGTGAGGAACCTCTGCTGCAGTCTGTGTGAGGAACCTCTGCTGCCGACGACAATACGTGAGTGCCCTTTCTACTTTGGTAATACGGAGGAGATGTCAGCAAGAGATCATATCATAATTCTTACACATTTCTTTGGCGCCCTCAGCGCCCGTTAAAATTAATTTTACAAACCGGCGCACACCCCCTCCTCCAGCCTGGGCTTGGCCCATTTATGATTTTATTTTTCGTTTCTTCAAACTTCAAAAAATGCATGTGATTCTAACCATGACAACCAGCTGGGACACCACACCTTATGTGACTACCTACTGTTTTTCTATTTTTTTGCGTGTCAACTTGTAACACTAAAAAGAGGAATCTGGTTTTTCTTTGGCCGGTTTTTCTTCGGGTTTTACACGTTTTTTATGTTTCCTTTTTCTCTTCCGTTTCTTTTTATCTTTCATCTTTTTTATTTTTTTTAAATGCGTGAACTTGTTTTAATTTTCATGAAATTCTTTCATATCCACAAACATTTTTTTTAGATTTTTGCTAACTTTCAAGTGATTTTTTTTCAAGTTTTTTGCAACATTTTTTTAGTGAACTTCTTTCTCAAAATTCGTGATTTTTTTCAAATTAGTGTTTTTAAAATTGATGAACTTCAAATCTGATATTTTTTGTTTTGAAAATTGGCGGAGTTTTTTCAAATCCATGAACTTTTTTCAAAATCAATGACCTTTTTCAAATCTGAGATTTTATTTTCAAAATCAATGAAGTAATGAATACCTTTTCGAAATTCATGAACAAAATTCAAATTTCGTGAACATTTTAAAAAAATTGTGAAGATTTCCTATTTTGTGAAAAAATTTCAAATTCATGAAATGTTTTTCAAATTGGTGAAATATTTTCAAATTCATTAACTTTTTGAATTCAGGAACATGTTTTAAATTCATGCACTTTTCACAGCACGTGTTCACAAGAGAAAAAATTGCTAGTTTTCTTTTTAAAAACAATCGCTAGATGGATCGAACGATTAGTTCGCAATGGCGAGCGAGAGCAGCTGTTGAGCGAGTTATATGGGCTAGGTTCCACTAGAGGAGCGCCTGAGGAGCTCTCTAATTCTTAGCTGTAGAAATTACTATGTGGTAGTTTTTTGGATCTTGGATCCAGAGCATTGTACTTGTAAGTTGTAATGGTTCTGAGTACGAATGAAATGACAGGAGATTTCTGAAAAAGAAAAGAAAAATCACACATCCACACAATCATTATCATTTTATTCATTCTTGGTAGGAGTACATGCAACAGAACGACGACGTGAACCCACACTCACACAGATAGATCAACTGATCAAGGGCAGCACCATGCACGCAGATTCTTGCGCCGCCGCATGCTTTGCTGCTACATGCATTACTAGTTAGGTATACATCATCTTACGTACGCTTTTCCGACGGCGGCTCCGTGGGGAGGCGGTGGCGAGGAGGAAGAGACGATTTCACCGCCTTCCACGACGACGAAGAAGGGGGCCTTGGCACCGGGAAGGGCTCTGTAGGGAATCTTGGAGGGAGCTGCCACACCTTGGCCGGTGCCGTCGTTGCTGAATCGACACCTGCTGCTGCCGATGCTGATGACGCCGTGGTCAGCAGCAGCAGCACTATCACCGCCGCAACGGCCCACCGACCAGCAGACCTCGCCATGGTCGACCGGACGGCTCTCTCGATCTTGGTCGATGTCTGCGTCGGGGGATGGATCGACTCCGCAAGTTCATTGTTGCGATTCTCTTCATTTATAGACGGCCGGTGACGCGAGATCTAAGTGCAGTAGTAAATGGCGCGTCGTGTAGGCATGTGCCTGCTGTTTGGCGAGAAAGATTTGCCAGTTAATTGAAATACGCATTCGTCGAGAGTCGGTGCATGCATGCCCGGCCGTATCCATGCAACCTGCCGTCCAATTTATTCCACGCTCATTGCTAGTAGTAGTATAGTGTGATTCTTCATTCACTCGAACTGGTTTGGTTGAGCTAGCTAGCAGCCCGGCCGGCCGAACTCGCAGTTAATTCATAGTATGTGGACCTCTTTCGAGATGATCCAATGTAAGAGTCTAATGAAATTAGACCATTACCAGTCGTTAATCCGTGCATCCGCACGATCTAAGGTAAAATGTATTGTGAACCACTATTAAAATTGAGAAAGTAAGTACACGACTTTCTCTCATTTTTCTCCCCTGCCTCCAGGCGGCTAAGGCAAACTCTCCCTTCCTGGCTTCATCGATAAGCCCATGGATTCGTCTCCCCTCTGCCTACCGTTCCGGTGGTCATTAGCGGGGAGGGAATCCCGGTGCCTTCGCTCTGCTTAGTAGTTTAGCTTAGGGTTTTTAGTCCTCGCAAGTGCGGTGCTCAGACGAATGGTGGCGCTTTTTCTTCGAGTTTATCTTCCAGCCTTCGATCCTTCTTGAGTTCGTCTATCTGGACGTAGTCGACGGAGCTCCGCATAGATTCCTGTCATCTTCTTCGGGCGGTGAGGTTAGTGTTTCTCGTCATGTGGCGACATTTGGTGCCAGGTGCTTCAAATCTATGTAAGGGTTCGACGGCGACGACTGCAGCTCTAGGGAGCTGGTCCTTAGGGGCATGTGCATGAAGACTTCCTGGTTGTCATCGATAAGGTCAAGCCAGCTCCTGTAGGGAGCGGCGACAACGGTGCATCAGCGGCTCGTTCTGACGGTAGTAGTGGTCGTTCGGTGGTCTCAGAATGTCGATGTAATTTTTATTATGTTTGACATGCTTTGTACTTCCGGTGAAGTTTTATAATATGAGAAAGCAATTTTGAACACAAACATGCACTTTTAAAGGGTTGGTACTGAAAAATCCATGGAAATGTATTGATGTTTCTACATATCTCTACTTTTTTCAATTACAAATACGTTCATTAGTAAGCTACGTAGCTACAAAAAAAGGACAAATTTATGGCTCCAAAAAGGAAAAAGGTAACTCTAGATGGATGCATATATTTGTCCTTTTACATACAGAACAGAAGAAAAGGTAATCTATATAATTGATAATACATTATCAATGTTTAGAATCGCTCATATCGGGATTTCTATCAATATTCGGGTTATATGGGCAGGGAAGACCCATGTAAATAATAAGAATAATAATAATAATAACAACAACAAATAACGATGAAATAGTAAAACAGCTTCGGCATGTATGTACGCATGCACCAGCATAAGGATTCCTGAAGCCAGAAGAAGCTATATATCTGAAGGCTAACTGCAAGAAGATTTGTATGGCTGAAGAGCAAAGATGACATGTAGAGGCCAGCCAATTATTCACCGAGTGACAATGCCCACGTGAAAAAGCAATGACTTGAAAGATTCCTGAAGATTGAAACTTGTCGGGGCACTATCTCTTGCTTTTATCCATACCTTAGAAGGACAACATGCATGCTACTACATATAAAATAAAGAAGTGAAGGCTCCCAAAGGCCTCTCTTGCGGCTATAAAAGGAGACGTCTGCCAAGGAAGAGTGACACAACGAACGCACACAAGAGAAGGATTCCACAGCTTCAAACAAGAAGTGCAGCCTCGAGAGCACTCTAAGCTACCTTAGTAGTAGTACTACCACCACCACTAGTAGAATAGCCAAGAAGGTGTTGTAATCCTGAAGAATACTAAGGTATCCTTCTTAGTTTGTGTAATTCCTTCGGGGCCCCCCGAAAGGGAAAGCCATATGTAAATTATGGTGTGGAAATGATGTAGTTTCGTGTTTCACTTGATTTTTTTAATGAATTTATATATGGAACGAGTTCTTATGCTAGGGATCCTATAAGATACACCTTTGCCGGTAGTTCTCTGTTTAGCTTTGTGTGGCGTTTGAATAAGAACCTTGTGGCCTTAGAGAAGTGTTCCCTTCGAGTGAAACTGCCTGGAAAGATGATAAGAATTTAGCCCATAAGTTTGTGACTAAAAACGTCAAGTGAACGGACCTAGCTACATCTTAAACAATATAATGAAAAATATGGTGAGTACTGAGTAGAATTTTACATCACTGTCGGTCGTATTGTTGGCTTCACCGGCCTTTAATAGATCTTGCATTTAGAAGAGAACCTGCTTAGTGAATATAGAACGTGCAAATAGTTGTGAAGAATTAAATATTGCCATGAATAGTGAAGTACTATTCTGAAATAGTGTACTAAATAGTAAACACTATTATGAATAGTGCCCTAACTGGTGAATAGTGAATACTATTCAGATAGAAAGTGCATACCTATCCGCCGCTTTCACCTAATTACATATTAGCCTAATTAAAATCTAGGCTAACAATGTTTTATAACTTTGGTTATTTTTATTGTTATATTGTTGGTATCAGGTCCAGTGTTTAATCATTGAAAGGTTAAAGTATTTAAACTTAGAAGTTAGCGTTGGTAAAGTAATATATACAAAGGAAAAATGTTAATATAAGGTGCAGAATAAATCTCTTTGAAGAGCATATCTGGCATACATCTCATAGCTAGCTAAATACCGTCATCATTGGATATATAAATTTTACATATCTTGGGGAAAATACAAAATAATTTAGACCAAAAATTTGATAGTTTATTTAAATAATACCAATAACTTGTGGATACGTATCCTGGGTTGAATAATAAAATTGATCTAGCTTTACATAAGCTAGAGGAAGCAAAAGCAAGACAGAATATAGTTTACAAGAATAACAATTGTATTAAAGAAGAAGTGTTATCAATAGGCCATTACCTAAGTAAAGGCAAAGAGTCACTCCCACACACTGAAACAAGACAAGATATACTTGAAATAAAAAAGTTGGTGCAAGAGGTTAAAACTTTGAATATCTCATAATTATATGACTGAATATAACCAAGCATTGAATGAAGCAGCCAAATACTTATCGCCTGCCGTTGGTTTTTCTGATCACGACTCGACAAAAGAAGACTCGAAAGTAATAATAATAAAAATTAACACAATGCTCCATCTATTACTCTAGATTTTAGATAAACTAAATGGTGTTCAAAATAACAAAGAAATTGTGCTATCATCATCCGAAATAGTTGCCTCTACGAGAAATATTAATTCAAAAAAATGGACATATCTAAAGGCTTCCTTAGAAGAGACAAAATCCTCCAATTAGTAAGGCAAGATTCAAGACCTCTAGCCATGAAACATATATTATCATCTAAAGGTGATGTTATTGATAGCATTGAAGAAGTTATAAATATACAAAGAGACCTAGAGAGATATCAGAAAGACACCCTAAGAAAAAGAAAACTGCAGCAAGTATATCACATGGTTATGTTTCAAAGTAAGAGTGGTTTATACATAATATCTAGATAAGTAGAGCTAAGTGTGTTAACACATCAAGTAGATTTAAGAATTGCCTGCAAGAATATTGAAAATGAACTAGAATATTGTGATTATAAATATATTCATCAAGGTGTGTATATAATAGGAATTAAAGGCATGAAAAATAAAGAAATTAGGAGCGAAGGTACTAATAACCCTATTAGACAGAAGATGGGAATTTGTAGACAAAACAACATTAGGATTTTTAGAAGGAGACATGAACGAAAATATATTCATAACCTATATAGCCTGGACTTAATGATGCATGTAAAAAAAATTATTGAAAAAAATGAGTTTGGGCTTCCAAACTAAAGGATATGAAGATTTTAAAGGAATAAATTTGTTAGTAAGCATAGAATTTATAGGAAGGCTCACTAACAGAAGTAGCTCTAGATATAGAGTAAATGTGAATAATGTAATTGATAGTATGCAATCAGAAGGCATAAAATTTATGAATCCTCTTAAAATTGGCTCTAAAGAAAGAGCAGTTGATGAATGGAAGATAAGTGAATTAATAGAGAAGAAGGAATTAAAGCAACCTTAAAACTACATAATCTACAAAAATTGTGAAGGAAGTAGTAGTATTAGGTTTATGAACTATAAATCTACATTGATAGTAGACACAAAATCTTTTATGTCAGAAGCAGAAATTAGTGATGCTAAGAATAAAGGTGTAACTGAATGCATGGAAAAGGCTAATTTAGATCATGAAATAACATTGGGAAAAGAAACCAAAGCATATTGAATGAGAATATAGTAATTCTATGACAAAAGATTGGCCGAAGATAAGAGAAAGAAAATTGTTTATCATGAGGGATATTGCAAGGTTAAATAAATTAAAAAATGATAAAAAAGTTATCCACTAGCAGTTCAACCATGCCAAATAAAACTTTAACATCAACGGAAAGAAGAGAAAATACTAGTAGTAGTAATAAAAATGTTATCGTTAATAATAACAAAGATAAGAATATTTCTCAAAATGAAGAAGTTGTTAGTGAAGATAAGCAATGGGATATAAATAATAAGTTATTACTAGAAAGCTATGAGGAGGAAGAATAATTAATGAGAGAAATGTTGATACAAGATGAAAATTATTTTGATTCAGAACAAAAAGTGATTTTTATAACTCACTAGATGATGTGGGACTCCATAACCTGGATAATGCAATGGAAGCTATGGAAGTAGAAAATAGTAATAAAAGAAGAAAAGGATATGGAGAATCCTCAGTAAAAAGAGAAGGAGAAAGAGAAAGACCTACCAGATCAGCTAGACAATGGCCTCCAGAAAAAGATAACTACCAACCTACGTATATCCCTAGACAATTTAGATTTATGGGTTCTAAAAGAAGAGATTTTGGAAAGCCAGTGCAATTTCAAAATTTTAAGAATGATGGTGCTATATTAAACCTAGCAGCTCATGACCCGATAGATCGGCCGAATATAATTAGCATATGGAAAGGTCTAGTAGTTCAAAAATATATACAAACCAGTATAATATAGGCACTAAGGAAGAAGACCTGTTAACATATCTTGAAACATTTTTAGGGGAGTCTGTAAAATTTCTATGGGAACAATGGGTAGTGTCATACCCTAATCAATATGAAGAATTACAAAGAGCCGGAAGTAATCCCAGTAACTTCACAAATGTCATTTCAAATATGATCATAGCAGAAGATCCAGAATTAGGACATACTTCATTACAAGATGAAAGATTAAGAGAAATAGAAAAATTAACACTAACTAGCTGGAAAATCATAAAAGAATTTTCCCCGCATTACTTATATAATGCTACGACTGCTCAGCAAGGGTTTAATGTAGGTGTAGTAGAAATATATTTTAATAAGTTGCTCGACCCTCTAGGTCCCATAATATTTGAGGAATATAAAAAGGAAACAACAGGAAATGTAGTAAATATATTCCAAGGCATAAAATTTGTTTTTAAGCAACTAAGAAAGGTATGTACGGGTATACAAGCCCAAAGATCTATGAAGAAAATAGATTATAATTTTTGCAATGACATTGTCCAAATACCATTAACATACGGAGAAGGCACAAAAAACCAAATATTATAAACCACAAGGGAGAGATAATAGAAATTTCAGAACAAAAAAAGATATTTCTTAAGAAGGTCAGATAATAGAGCTCCATTCTTACATAAAAGAAATGTAAGAGGATATAATCCTAAGAAATCTGCAAAGAAAATATTAGAACATATGAGAAGGAAAGATATATTTACAAGAACATATTGTAAAGAAAATATTAGAGTTTCCCGATAATATGAGTGATAAAAATTTTTACAACAGTTCTTAGGAATTGTAAACTATGTAAGAAACTATAGAGAACTTACCAAAGCTAACAGGACCTTTATGTGCTAAATTAAGAAAAAAAATGGTCAAAGATACTTCAACTCTGAAGACATAAAATTAGTAAAGGCCATCAAGTAAAAATTCAATAATTTAAAACTCCTAGAATTGCCTTTAGAAGACAATTATTTGATAATTGAAAAAAATGCATCTAAGGTAGGATTGGGTGCTATATTAAAACAAAAACATAATAAATATTACCCTCACATGAAAAATGTGCATATATACTTCAGGAAGTTACAAATTAAAGATGGTAAATAATATTGATAGGGAAATCCTTGCAGTTGTAAATGCAATAGATTCATTCAGGTTATATCTAGGATTTAATGAATTTACAGGACGAACAGATTGTGAAGCCATATGTCAATAGTACAATAAAATTAATAGTAAGAAAAGCTCTACCAGAAGATGGGTATTATTTGAATACACCATAGCTGGGAATGGTTATAAAGTTATTTTTGAGCATATTAAGGGAAAGAATAATACCTTACCTGACATATTTTCTCGTGCATCAAATTTACCGAAATGAAGAGAGGATCACTCCCCATCAGGGATGAATGCTACTTCTTTGGAGAAGAAAACAAGCTGAAAATATTTCAGCCGAATACATTCAATTTCAAGCCAAAGGTCCATATCAAGCTTGATGACATTCAACGATGCATATTGGATAATTTCTAGTACCAATATACCATCAAGAGAGAGAAAAGAATATATGCTATCAATTCTCAATAGCTTGGCAGAATATTTTAACCAAATGAACAGACATTTGCCAAAACCAGAAAAGGTTGAAATACAAAAAGGAGAAATATTGTATATTTTGTTTGATGGAAATGAACCAGGAATATATTTGACATGGGAAGACATTATGATAGAGAAGATAGACGCAAAATGAAGAGGAGAATACGATAGTATAAATGAAGCCTTGTTTTGTATTTTTGAATGTTAGGTCTTCTCCTCTTCGTTTTGCGTCTATATTCTCTCTCATAATGTCTTCCCATGTCAAATATATTCTTGGTTTATTTCCATCAAACAAAATATATAATATTTCTCTTTTTTTGTATTTCAACCTTTTCTGGCGTTGGCAAATGTGTGTTCATTTGGTTAAAATATTATGCCAAGCTATTGAGAATTGATAACATATATCCTTTTTCCTCTCTCTTGACGGTATATTGGTACCAGAAATTGTCCAATATGCACGGTTGAATGTCATCAAGCTTGATATGGGCTTTTGGCTTCAAATTGCATGTATTCGGCTGAAATATTTTCAGCTTGTTTTGTTCTCCAGAGAAGTAGCATTCATCCCTGGTGGGGAGTAATCATTTCTTCATTTCTGCAAATTTGATGCATGAGAAAATATGTCAGGTAAGGTATTATCATTTCCCTTAATATGCGCGAAAGTAACTTTATTACCCTTCCTAGCTATGGTGTCTTCAAATAAGACCCATCTTCTGGTTGAGCTTTCTTACTATTAATTTTATTGTAATATCGACATATGGCTTCACAATCTGTTCGTACCGTAAATTCTTTAAATCCTAGATATAACCTCAATGCATTTATTGCATTTACAATAGCAAGGATTTCCCTATCAATATTATTTATCGTCTTGAATTTCTAACTTCCTAAAGCATAGCTGCATATTTTTTCATCTGCTTTTGGGGAACATTTATTAGGTTTTTGTTTTAATACAGCACCCCATCCTACCTTAGATTCATCTGTTTCAATTATCAAATAATTGTCTTCTACAGCAAATTCTAGGGGTTTAAAATTCTTGACTTTTTCGTTGATGGATTTTACTAATTTTATGTCATTAGAGTTGAAGTATCTTTGACCATTTTTTCTTCTTAATTTAGCATATAAAGGTCATGTTAGCTTTGCTAAGTTATCTACATAGTTTCTTGCATAGTTTAGAATTCCTAAGAACTGTTGTAAAACATTTTTATCACTTATATTATCAGGAAACTCTAATATTTTCTTTGCAATATGTTCTTGTTAATATATCTTTCTGATACGTCTCCGTCGTATCTACTTTTCCTAACACTTTTCCTCTTATTTTGGACTCTAATTTGCATGATTTGAATGAAACTAACTCGGACTGACGCTGTTTTCAGCAGAACTACCATGGTGTTGTTTTTGTGTAGAAATAAAAGTTCTCGGAATGGAACGAAACTTTGCGAGGATTTTTTATATAATAAAAGAGAATTTCTGGAGCCAAGAACCACCGGAGGGGGGCACTTGGGTGGGCACAACCCACCAGGGCGCGCCCCCTCCAGGCGCGCCCAGGTGGGTTGTCCCCACCTGGTGGCCCCGCAGACCCTGAAACCCACGCTATAAAATCCTATTTTTCCAGGAAAAAAACAGGGAGAAAAAAATTATCGCGTTCCATGCGACGGAGCCGCCGCCGTCTCCTGTTCTTCATCGGGAGGCCAGATCTGGAGTCCGTTTGCGGCTCCGGAGAGGGGGATCTTCGATCTCCGTCATCACCAACCCTTCTCCATTGCCAATTCCATGATGCTCCCCACTGGGAGTGAGTAATTCCTTCATAGACTCGCTGGTCGGTGAGGAGTTGGATGAGATTCATCATGTAATGTAGTTAGTTTTGTTAGGGCTTGATCCCTAGTATCCACTATGTTCTGAGATTGATGTTGCTATGACTTTGCCATGCTTAATGCTTGACACTTTGGGCCCGGGTGCCATGATTTCAGATCTGAACCGTTTATGTTATCACCATTATATCTATGTTCTATATCCAATCTTGCAAGTTATAGTCACCTACTACGTGTTATAATTCGGCAACCCTAGAGTGACAATAGTCGGGACCACTCCTGGTGATGACCATAGTTTGAGGAGTTCATGTAATCAACGTGTGTTAATGCTTTGTTCTGGTTCTCTATTAAAAGGAGGCCTTAATATCCCTTAGTTTCCAATAGGACCCCGCTGCCATGGGAGGGTAGGACAAAAGATGTCATGCAAGTTCTTTCCATAAGCACGTATGACTATTTACGGAATACATGTATGCATTATATTAATGAACTGGAGCTAGTGCCGTATCGCCCTAGGTTATAACTATCACATGATGAATATCATCCAACAAATCATCGATCCAATGACTACAATTTTCCAACATATTGTTCTTGCTAAGTTACTACTGCTATCGTTACTGTTGCACTTGCTACAAAATCAATGCTATCACTGTTACCATTACTATTGCTGCTGCTACTATTATCAAAACTATCATACTACTTTGCTACTGATCACTTTGCTGCAGATAATTAATCTCCAGGTGTGGTTGAATTGACAACTCAGTTGCTAATACTTACAAATATTCTTTGGCTCCCCTTGTGTTGAATCTATAAATTTGGGTTGAATACTCTACCCTCGAAAACTGTTGCGATCCCCTATACTTGTGGGTTATCAGGACCTTTTTCTGGCACCGTTGCCGGGGAGCATAGCTATATTTGTTGAGTCACTTGGGATTATTACCAGTTTATCACTATGAAGAATCTGAAGGATGCTAGAATAAGATTTTTCCCTCTAAGACGAGGGGAGGTAAGGAACTGCCATCCAGCTCCGCTTTAGATTCACCTTCTGTTATAAGTAAACTTGCAACACCACCACATGCTATTAATCATGATATGTCGCAAGTTATTGATGATGCTACTTCTGCTATGAATGATGCCTATGATGATGCCAGTACCTTGCTTGATGATAATGTGCCACTAAGTGAATTTCTTGACGAACAAATTGCTAGAGTAAGGCAGCAAGATATTGTTGAAACTGATAATGAGCTTGAAACTAAAAATCTTGAAACACCTATTAGAACTAGCCCTCCTAGATATGAATTGCCAAAGGTACCGGAAGGTTATGTTATGAATGAGGAGACAACTAGAGATATTCTTGCTTGTAGGGATAGAGAGATCTAGAGAAATTATTATGCAAGTATAAAGAAAAATCTTTGAATGCTAGAATGAAATATGATCCTAAGTTTTCCACTTCACCTATCTTTGTTGATGATAAGGATTATGAATTTTCTGTCGACCCAGAGTTAATTACTTTGGTTGAATCTGATCCTTTCCATGGTTATGAAACTGAAACTGCTATGGCACATCTTACTTAGTTGAATTACATAGCCACCCTTTTTGCTCATGGTGAGAAAATTCGCTATTATTATATTCTCAAATTATTTACATTCTCATTAAAGGGTGATGCTAAATCTTGGTACAATACTCTTGCTCCTGGTTGTGTGCGTAGTCCCCAGGACATGATTTATTACTTCTCTGAAAAATATTTTCCTGCTCATAAGAAACAAGCTGCCTTACAGGAAATATTTAACTTTGTGCAAATTGAAGAAGAGTGTCTCCCACAAGCTTTGGGGAGGCTTCTCCAATTGCTTATTGCTTTGCCGGGTCATCCTCATAAGAAAAATGAAATACTTGATATCTTCTATAATGGACTAACCAATGCTTCTAGGGATTTCCTAGATAGTTGTGCTGGTTGTGTTTTCAGGGAATGAACTATTGGGCAAGCGGAAGAATTATTGAATAACATATTGAAAAATTATGATGATTGGACTCTTCCTGAACCACCACCTAAACCTACTTCGAAGAAAAGGGGTATCTTATATCTCAGTCCCGAAGATATGCAAGAGGCAAACAAATCTATGAGAGAAAAAGGTATTAAAGCTGAGGATGTCAAAAATTTACCTCCTATTGAAGAAATACATGGGCTTGATACACCACCACCACTTAAGGTGGTAGAGGTAAATTCTCTAATGAGATTCAATGATAATGATAATCCTCACAATATGCACCCTAGCCAATGCCTTTATGAGTTTGAGAATTATATTAGAAAGCAATATCACTTCAATGCAAATGTTATGAAACAATTGAAATACAATTCTGATATGATTTCTTGCTTGAGTGGCTTGTTATTTAGAATCTCAAATGATGTTAGAGGTGTGGGGAAGCATGCCTCTATGGTTCAAACTCAGTTAGAACAAGTTGCTAAATCTCAAAGAGAGTTGTTAGATGAAATGAATAATAATATCAATGATATGTTGTTAGAGTAATGACTAGAGGAGGTAGGATGACTTAGGAACCACTTTATCCTAAGGGACACCCAAAACGAATTGAACAAGACTCTCAAAGGGTTATCACTGATGCACCTAGTCCTTCTAGAAAGAAAAATAAGAACAAAAATGATAGGACTTTGCATGCCTCTAGTGAACCTGAGAAGAAAAACCTCCTGATAATGATAATGAAGTTTCTGTCTATGATGCTGAAACTCAATCTGGTAGTGAACACTCACCTTCTGATAATGAAAAAGATAATGATGAGGTTCGTGAAGATACTCAAACAAATAATAAAGAACCAGATAATGAGGTTGAGATAGAACCAGCAGTTGATCTTGATAACCCACAACCTAAGAATAAAAGATATGATAAAAGAGACTTTGTTGCTAGAAAACACGGTAAGGAAAGAGAACCATGGGTTCAAAAACCTATGCCCTTTCAACCTAAGTCAACTACAAAGAAATATGATGAAGAATATGAACGCTTTGCTGAAATGTTGAGCCCAGTATTTTTGCGTACTCGCTTGACTGATATCCTAAAAATTCCTCCTTATGCAAAGTACATGAAAGACATCATCACTAATAAGAGAAAAATACCGAAAGCTGAAATCTCCACCATGCTTGCTAATTATACTTTTAAAGATGGAGTACTTAAAAACTTGGAGATTCGGGAATACCAACTATACCTTGCTCCATCAAAAGAAATTATGTGAAAACTGCTTTATGTGATTTGGGAGCTGGTGTTAGTGTTATGCCTTTCTCTTTATATAAAAGACTTGATTTGAATAAACTCACACTCACTGAAATATCTTTGCAAATGGCTGATAAATCAACGGCCATGCCTATCGGTATCTGTGAGGATGTGCCCGTTGTTGTTGCTAATGTTACTATTTTGACTGACTTTGTTATACTTGAGATGCCCGAGGACGACAACATGTTGATTACCCTTGGTAGACCCTTCTTGAATACTACAGGGGCTGTTATTGATTGGAATAAAAGCAAGGTCACTTTTCATATCAATGGTAATGAACATATGGTGCACTTTCCGAAGAAACAATTCCAAGTGAATGGTATTAATGTTATTGAAAAATCTCCGACAATCACTATTGGAAGTTTTCAACTACCTCTACCTACTGTTAAAAAGAAATATAAATGCTCATTGTTGGGGATATTCACATCCCCGTTGAGGTAACTTAGTGATTTACGAGAGTTCTTTGGTTTCATGCTAATCGAAAGTGGTTGTTAATAAGACTTGATCAACCTTATTAATGGATCATTTCTGAGAGGTATGAAGTTGATGAATTTAGTAAGCACTACCTTCTGTCCCTACCTTTTGTTTTCTATTTTTATTAGTTAAATAAAATAAAATGCCATGTTTTGTTTGTTTTCTGAATTTCTCGTGCAATGAAAAATGACCCAAAAATAAAAGTTCTCAAAATGCTCTGAAATTTTAATATGATTTTTTCTGAATATTTAAGAATTTTTGGTGCAAATAATATCAGAGGGAGGTGCACCAGGTGGGCACAACTCACCTGGGCACGCCAGGACCCCCAGGCGCGCCCTGGTGGGTTGTGGTCCCCACGTGCCCCCTCACTTATCTCTTCATCCCACATCACCACCTACCTCCAGAAAAAATCACCATTGCTCTCTCTCTCTCTCTCTCTCTCGTGTTTTCTTGTTCTCAAACCCGCGGATTTCGATCTCTTTGCTCGAAGCTCTGCTTCTGAAACTGTTTCGGGGGATTGTTGCTTGGTATGTGACTCCTCCGTTTGTCCAATTAGTTTTTGCTTTAGTGGTTTATATTTTGAATAATTAGCTACTCTTTGTGTTGTTGTAGATGAGCTTGCATGTTGAATTCTTAGAGTTTTAAGTAATTTGAATGCTTGCTATGGCCTCTATACATCCCTATGAGTAGTTTCTACTAATCTTGTGAAGTTTTGTTGAGAAAATTTTGTGGACTAAAAATTTCAGAACTTTGTTCATAGGAAAAACATGAGTATCTTTAGGAAGTTTGCTTCCAAGAAGAACTCCAACGGAGTGATTGGGGAATCATCTGACAGTGATCTCCATACCCGGAGAATGGCGAAGATACGGCCGTGTGAATGGCCGCATAACCCGTTCATGGAAGGGGTTGGAATCCTTCAAGAGTTTGCACAATATGATGCTAATGCCGGCCTCACCGACTTCATCGCAGGTGAATGCGAACATTATCATCTCCTCACAAACTCCTTTGTGCAAAGTTTTAATTTCCTTCCTAGAAATAATCCCCCTGCGGTAGAATTTAATTTATACGCTGAACCCCATCAGATACCGCTTACTGAATTTTGTGACATATGCTTAATCCCTTCCGATGGGAGTTTAGCAGAGCCTAGGCCTGCAGACTTCTAAGGCTTTTATCACACTCTATCTATAGGGGACGAGAGACGGGTGTCAAGTGTCACCGCTACTAGCTTGCATTTTCCTGCCGTGCATTTTTTGCTCTATTCATTGCAAAGTGCTTGCTTGCTAGAGAGAAGAAGGGTGCACTTAGTGCCCCAGACCTTGTTGTTTTACGCCGTGCACTCCAAGGCGACACCACTTATAGCTTGGGAGCTATTGTGGCACGCCATCTCCACATTAATAAATCCAAGGGAAAAATACATGGTGGTATTTATGCTACTCGCTTGGCTAATCGCTTTAACACTCAGATACACCAGCATGATTATCCGTTGCCCAAGGTTCACCTAGATCGTGCGACCACGGAACATGATGTCTACTACACAACCTTCTTTTTGTAGACGTTGTTGGGCCTCCAAGTGCAGAGGTTCGTAGGACGGTAGCAAATTTCCCTCAAGTGGATGACCTAAGGTTTATCAATCCGTGGGAGGCGTAGGATGAAGATGGTCTCTCTCAAACAACCCTGCAACCAAATAACAAAGAGTCTCTTGTGTCCCCAACACACCCAATAGAATGTGAAATTGTATAGGTGCACTAGTTCGGCGAAGAGATGGTGATACAAGTGCAATATGGATAGTAGATATAGGTTTTTGTAATCTGAAAATATAAAAACAGCAAGGTAGCAAGCGATAAAAGTGAGCGAAAACGGTATTGCAATGCGTTGAAACAAGGCCTAGGGTTCATACTTTCACTAGTGCAAGTTCTCTCAACAATAATAACATAATTGGATCATATAACTATCCCTCAACATGCAACAAAGAGTCACTCCAAAGTCACTAATAGCGGAGAACAAACGAAGAGATTATGGTAGGGTACGAAACCACCTCAAAGTTATCCTTTCTGATCGATCTATTCAAGAGTCCGTAGTAAAATTACACGAAGCTATTCTTTCCGTTCAATCTATCATAGAGTTCGTACTAGAATAACACCATAAGACACAAATCAACCAAAACCCTAATGTCACCTAGATACTCCAATGTCACCTCAAGTATCTGTGGGTATGATTATACGATATGCATCACACAATCTCAGATTCATCTATTCAACCAACACAAAGAACTTCAAAGAGTGCCCCAAAGTTTCTACCGGAGAGTCAAGACGAAAACGTGTGCCAACCCTTATGCATAAGTTCACGAGGTCACGGAACCCGCAAGTTGATCACCAAAACATACATCAAGTGGATCACGTGAATATCCCATTGTCACCACAGATAAGCACATGCAAGACATACATCAAGTGTTCTCAAATCCTTAAAGACTCAATCCGCTAAGATAACTTCAAAGGGAAAGCTCAATCCATTACAAGAGAGTAGAGGGGGAGAAACATCATAAGATCCAACTATAATAGCAAAGCTCGCGATACATCAAGATCGTGCCAAATCAAGAACACGAGAGAGAGAGAGATCAAACACATAGCTACTGGTACATACCCTCAGCCCCGAGGGTGAACTACTCCCTCCTCGTCATGGAGAGCGCCGGGATGATGAAGATGGCCACCGGTGAGGGATCCCCCCTCCGGCAGGGTGCCGGAACGGGTCTAGATTGGTCTTTGGTGGCTACAGAGGCTTGCGGCGGCGGAACTCCCGATCTAGGTTTCTTTCTGGAAGTTTCTGTATATATAAGAGGTTTTGGCATCGAGAACAAGTCAGGGGGGTCTCCGGGCTGTCCACTAGGCAGGGAGGCGCGTCCAGGGGGTGGGCGCGCCCCCACCGTCGTGGGTAGCCCAGGACTCTTCTGGCCCAACTCTTCTACTCCATGGCCTTCTTCTGGTCCAAAAATAAGCTCCGCCAAGTTTCAGGTCAATTGGACTCTGTTTGGTTTTCCTTTTTTGCGATACTCAAAAACAAGGAAAAAAACAGAAACTGGCACTAGGCTCTAGGTTAATAGGTTAGTCCCAAAAATCATATAAAATAGCATATAAATGCATATAAAACATCCTAGAAGGATAATATAATAGCATGGAACAATAAAAAATGATAGATACGTTGGAGACGTATCAAGCATCCCCAAGCTTAATTCCTGCTCGTCCTCGAGTAGGTGAATGATAAAAACAGAATTTTTGATGTGGAATGCTACCTAACATATTTATCAATGTAATCTTTTCTATTGTGGCAAGAATATTCAGATCCATAAGATTCAAAACAAAAGTTTAATATTGACATAAAGATAATAATACTTCAAGCATACTAACTAAGCAATTATGTCTTATCAAAATAACATAGCCAAAGAAAGCTCATCCCTACAAAATCATATAGTTTGGCCATGCTCCATTTTCGTCACACAAGAATGCTCTCATCATGCACAACCCCGATGACAAGCCAAGCAATTGTTTCATGCTTTAGTAATCTCAAACTTTTTTCAACTTTCACGCAATACATGAGCGTGAGCCATGGATATAGCACTATGGGTGGAATAGAATATAATGATGGGGGTTGTGTGGAGAAGACAAAAAATACGAAAGTCTCACATTGACGCGGCTAATCAACGGGCTAGGGAGATGCACATCAATTGATGTCAATGCGAGGAGTAGGGATTGCCATGCAACGGATGCACTAGAGCTATAAATGTACGAAAGCTCAACAAAATAAACTAAGTGGGTGTGCATCCAACTTGCTTGCTCACGAAGACCTAGGGCATTTAAGGAAGCACATCGTTGGAATATACAAGCCAACTTCTATAATGAAAAATTCCTACTAGTATATGCAAGTGACAATATAAGAGACTCTTTATCATAAAGGTCATGATGCTACTTTGAAGCACACGTGTGGAAAAAGGATAGTAGCATTGTCCCTTTTTATTTCTTTTTTGCTTTTCTTTTTTTCCTATTTTTTTTATTTTTTTGGGCCTTCTTCTTTTATTTGGCCTTTCTCTTTTTTTGGGACAATGCTCTATTAATGATGATCTTCACACTTCTATTTAATTACAACTCAATGATTACAACTCGATACTAGAACAAAGTATGACTCTATATGAGTGCCTCCGGCGGTGTACCGGGATGTGCAATGAATCAAGAGTGACATGTATGAAATAATATGCATGGTGGCTTTGCCACAAATATGATGTCAACTACATGATCATGCAAGGCAATATGACAATGATGAAGTGTGTCATAATAAACGGAACGATGGAAAGTTGCATGGCAATATATCTCGGAATGGCTATGGAAATGCCATAATAGGTAGGTATGGTGGCTGTTTTGAGGAAGATATAAGGAGGTTTATGTGTGATAGAGCGTATCATATCACGGGGTTTGGATGCACCGGCGAAGTTTGCACCAACTCTCAAGGTGAGAAAGGGCAATGCATAGTACCGAAGAGGCTAGTAATGATGGAAGGGTGAGAGTGCGTATAATCCATGGACTCAACATTAGTCATAAAGAACTCACATACTTATTGCAAAAATCTACAAGTCATCAAAAACCAAGCATTACGCGCATGCACCTAGGGGGATAGATTGGTAGGAAAAGACCATTGCTAGTCCCCGACCGCCACTCATAAGGATGACAATCGAAGAACACCTCATGTTTCAAATTTGTCACACAACGGTTACCATACGTGCATGCTACGGGACTTGCAAACTTCAACACAAGTATTTCTCAAATTCACAATTACTCAACTAGCACAACTCTAATATCACCATCTTTATATCTCAAAACAATCATCAAGTATCAAACTTCTCATAGTATTCAATGCACTCTATATGGAAGTTTTTATTATACCCATCTTGGATGCCTATCATATTAGGACTAGTTTCATAACCAAAGCAAATTACCATGCTGTTTAGGACTCTCAAAATAATATAAGTGAAGCATGAGAGTTCATCTATTTCTTCAAAATAAAACCACCGCCGTGCTCTAAAAGGATATAAGTGAAGCACTAGAGCAAATGACAAACTACTCCGAAAGATATAAGTGAAGATCAATGAGTAGTTGAATAATTATGCAACTATGTGAAGACTCTCTAACATTTAATAATTTCAGATCTTGGTATTTTATTCAAACAGCAAGCAAAACAAAATAAAATAAAATGATGCTCCAAGCAAAACACATATCATGTGGTGAATAAAAATATAGCTCCAAGTAAGGTTACCGATGAACGAAGACGAAAGAGGGGATGCCATCCGGGGCATCCCCAATCTTAGGCTCTTGGTTGTCCTTGAATATTACCTTGGGGTGCCTTGGGCATCCCCAAGCTTAGGCTCTTGATTGTCCTTGAATATTACCTTGGTGTGCCTTGGGCATCCCCATGCTTAGGCTCTTGCCACTCCTTATTCCATAGTCCATCGAATCTTTACCCAAAACCTGAAAACTTCACAACACAAAACTCAACAGAAAACTCGTAAGCTCCGTTAGTATAAGAAAATAAATCACCACTTAGGTACTGTTGTGAACTCATTCTAAATTCATAATGGTGTAATATCTACTGTATTCCAACTTCTCTATGGTTCATACCCTCCAATACTACTCATAGATTCATCAAAATAAGCAAACAACACAATGAAAACAGAATCTGTCAAAAACAGAACAGTCTGTAGTAATCTGATTTGATCGAATACTTCTGGAACTCCAAAACTTCTGAAAAACTAGGACAACCTGGATAATTTGTATATTGATCTACTGCAAAAATAATTACCATTTTATCACGATCTGGTGAAGTTTAACAATTATTCTCGTGAGCACAAAGTTTCTGTCTTTTTCAGCAAGATCAAACAACTGTCATCCAAGAAGATCCTATTGGTTCTACTTGGCACAAACACTAATTAAAACATAAAACCACATCTAATCAGAGGCTAGATAGATTATTTATTTCTAAACAGGAGCAAAAAGCAAGGAACAAAAATAAAATTGGGTTGCCTCCCAACAAGCGCTAACGTTTAACGCCCCTAGCTAGGCATGATGATTTCAATGATGCTCACATAAAAGATAAGAATTGAAACATAAAGAGAGCATCATGAATAATATGACTAGCACATTTAAGTATAACCCACTTCCTATGCATAGGGATTTTGTGAGCAAACAACTTATGGGAACAATAATCAACTAGCATAGGAAGGCAAAACAAGCATAACTTCAAAACTTTAAGCACATAGAGAGGAAACTTGATATTATTGCAATTCCTACAAGCATATATTCCTCCCTCATAATAATTTTCAGTAGCATCATGAATGAATTCAACAATATAACCAGCACCTTAAGCATTCTTTTCATGATCTACAAGCATAGAAATTTTATTACTCTCCACATAAGCAAAATTCTTCTCGTTCAGAATAGTGGGAGTATCATAAGAAACTCGAATACTATAAATTGTTTCCATATTAAAAGAGTAATGTTCAGAAAAAGGATAATCATAATCATGACAAGTTTTATAAATATAATCATCACTACTTTTTATAGCATAAGTTTCATCACAATAATCATCATAAGTAGCAACTTTGTTCTCATCATAATCAATTGAAACCTCTTCCGAAATAGTGGATTCATCACTAAATAAAGTCATGACCTCTCCAAATCCACTTTCATAAATATTAAGAGATTCAACACCCTCCAAAATAGTGGGATCATTACTTCCTAAAGTTGACACTCTTCCATATCCACTTTCATCAATATAACCATCATAAATAGGAGGCATGCTATCATCATAATAAATTTGCTCATAAAAACTTGGAAGGCTAAAAATATTATCTTCATTAAACATAGCATTCCCAAGATTGGGACAAACATTAATTGCAGCAAATATATTCTCAAATTTGTCATTCTCATCAAACATAGCATCCCCAAGCTTGGGCCTTTTCATATCATAAGCATAATCACTCTCATCATTAATAGTATGGATAGCACCAATAGTATAGCAATTATCATCATCACAATGAGTAATAGGAGCAACATCATTTAGGAGATATGCCTTTTTACCTTTGCTTCTCCGTCTTTTCTTTTTCTTCTTCGCATCATGTGTGGGTTTAATCCTCTTTTAGGAGCTCCTTATTAGTGAGATTGGTTGAATAGAAGGCTCCTCCTCGTTACCTGATTCATCATAAGAAATTATAGGAGAACATTGGGAAGTATCTTCTCTTTCATTAGTATTCTCTTCATCTTCTATTTATTTTCTTGTCTTTATGTCGGTGTACAAAAGTAGGGGCTCTCCTTTTGACCCCTTTACTTGTGCACGGGCAGTCAGAGCCACGCGCCGTGGCCACACTTAGCAGGGCAGAGGAGGGAAGCCGGAGAGAAGCCGAAGCACAAGACAACCAAGGCAACGCCAAGACCAGGAACACAGGAGAGCAAGAGGGCGAGGTAGGATCCCTCGGCAAGATCCTTGCCGAGGCAGCCTCCGCAGTCCCGGCAAGACCTTGCCGGGGCAACCTGCCCGATGCCAGCGGAGCAAGCCACCCTTGAGCCCATGGGTCCCAACACCACCAACTACATTGGAACCAAGGCTCGGGAGGCGCCTCTGTGGTGGCATGCAGATCTTCGTCAAGATCATAAACATGTGAGATCTGATGAGGACCAGAAGATGGCGACCCTCGGCGGGATCCTGGCTGAGGAAACCCACCGCAACGCCACGGCAAGACCCTTGCCGGGCCCCCGGCAAGACCCTTGCCGAAGGCATCAGCGGGGCCACTGCCAGGCCCGCGCCAGCCAAGACTCCACCGCCGTCCCCAAGTAGTTGCTAGCTCAACCAGCTGGGCAGGCACCTGCGTGGCGACGGGCGGCCTCTACACCGACTCAGCAAGCACCTGCGTGGTGGCACGCGACCCTTCGTGAAGGCTCCACCACCGCGCTAGCCCAGCAGCCAGCCAACGTGGCGCCGCAAGGCCTCGTCAGCTCGGGCGCGTGTCAAGGCCAGGCGAGGCGGCGACAGCTGGGACGTGCTTCCCCGTCGTCCCCGATAAAGCAAGGGGGACACGTTGGCAGCGCATTAAATGCGTTTGTCCGACGGTCCCAGAGGATAGGCTTACCAACTGTAGACCTTTCCACCTCCTGTGTGCCACTGTGGCAACCCCTTTTTGCCTATAAAGGGAGGCCCGAGGCGACCAGGAGGGGGATTCGGCTCTTTTGGGCAAGTTGCAGCCCGTAGCTAGCTCAAGAACACAAGAACATTCAATACACCCACCAAAGCAGGATTAGGGTATTATGCATCTTCGCGGTCCGAACCTGGGTAAACGATCTGTGTGCTTCTTGTCAGACCCGCTCTTTGCACAACCTCGCGCCCGCCAACCGTAGAAGGGATCCCAGTGATTCCATAGGTGTCGTTCCCACTGACATCTTTGGCGCGCCAGGTAGGGGGCGCAGTTGTGAAAATCTGGTCTGATCGAAGCAGCGGCTTCATCGTGGCCGTCGTTCCAAACAAGAAGACGACCAAGCATGACGGCGCCGTCTGCGGATGCGGTGGGCGCCCTTACAACGACAGAAAAGCTAAGTCATGTGAAACTTTAAGCAATGTCCTTTTTATATATGAGGTTATTGTCCTCGAAGGTGCTACCCTATGTATGGAAACCTGCACGCGAAGGGGCCCTTCCGCAATTGGCAACGCCCTTGTTCTATTTCGAGTCCACTCAACAGCTCAACTGGCCGCGTCGAGAGCGGCAGGGTAGCCTTCCGCAATTGGCAACGCTCTCGATTCTGACTCGAGTCAAACTCGATAGTTCGAGCGGCCGCGTTGAGAGCGGTAAGGTGGTTCGCTCGGCAGCAAGCACACCCGATAGGCTATTCGGGATCCGTCCTCAAGGTGCCGCCCTGGGTTTACGCGCCTGCAAGCCTACCCGGTTAGCGTAGGGTGAACATACAAAGGAAGATCGAACAGGAAGATAACATGCATCATATCAAAAGTACTGCAGGGTTATATTACATCAAGTGTTGCTGCGGTTCTAACTAAAGATAAAAATTGTCTTGGTCGTGAACCTGCAGCGGCAGTCAGAAATGGGGTGCCTAGTCCCGGCGCAGGCCCTCCACCCTCTGGATTTCGTCGATGCGGCTGATGATGGGCTTGATACGCTCCTTGAGCACTGCGAGGTCCGCATCCTCCGGCAAGCTCTCCAGCGCGGCTTCGAAGTCGAGGTTGGGGTTCCAGTGCACCACCTTGGTGAGGACCTTGGTCATGGCAACCCGGCAAAGCCTCCGGGCCTCATCAGCCAGGGAGGCCGCCCGATTGGAGTGGAACTGCTCCAGGGCCCCGAGGACGCCCTCGAAGAAGATGGTCAGCTTGGCGTTGGGGCTCACGTTGCGCTCCGGGGTATACCTCACGTTTGGCATCCCCATGGTAGCCAGCTGCGTGGTGATCCTGCCGGCGACGCCTTCGAGGCGCCCGATCTAGCGATTCTCACCCTCCACAAAGTCTTTGTGGTTGGCGGTCTCGTTCTTCCGCAGCTGCTTCTCGGTCTCCAGGTCCTTGGCCAGGGTCCCCTCCTGGGCCTTGCCCTCCGACAGCATCCCCTCGAGACCCTCCAGCTTTAGCTTGAGGTCTTTGATGGAGTTGTTGGCCTCGGAGAGCTGCCCAGCCCTGCTGAGGGCCGCGCCCTGTGCCTCAACCAGAGCACTATTGAGCGTGTCCTTCTCCTTGGACAGCTTCAGGACCTGGTCTTTCAGCCTGTCCCGCTCCACCTCCAGCTCCTTCACCTTGTCGGCGTGAACCAGAGCCTGGGCATTGAGTGCCTCTCCGTGCCTCTGCTCCAGCTCCTGGGTCCGCTGCACGACGAGCTTCTCCACCTCCTCGTCCTTGCCGCGGAGAGTCGCAGCAAGCTTCTCCTCGTGAGCGGCAAGGTCCTCCTCCTGGGAGTTCAGCACGACCTGGTGTTGGGTTCGAGCGGCCTCGGCTTCGGCGGACAGGTTCTTCGCCGTCTCCTGGGCCTTCTCGATGTCGGGCCGCTTCATGGTGAGCTCCACCTCGCACTTGGCCAGCTCGCCCTGGGCGGCCTTCAGCTCCTCACAAGCTTGGCGGAACCAAGTTTGCGTCTCGGCGACGCGTCCCTTGAGGTCCGCCTCTGCCTTGTCCACCATAGCCATCCTGGACTTGGCCTTGTCCAGGCGGGCGCGGTGGAGCACCTGGAGCTTCCGAAAGCTGGCGCCCATGGCCTGGAGAAGCCGCTCCTCCTGAGAACCGTCGCCACCGGCGCTCGGCTCGTCAACAACCTCGAGCCCTGCGACGGCAAGCACCTCCTCATCGAACACCTCTCCCTCGATGGGCGCCCTGGAGCTTGACGTCCCTGGAAGGTGGACGAAAAGGTCGTCGCTCACCCTCAGATACCTGCCGGAGCCAGAGGCAGCGGAGGAGAAAGGCTGGTCATCAACCACCTCCTCCTCGGCAGCGGCCTTGCCGGGCTCCCCGGCAGGCCCCTTGGCGGCGTCCTCAGCAGCGCCCTTGGCGGCCTCCTTGGCGGCGATCTTCTCGGCCTCCGCCTCGGCGGCCTTGGCGACATCCTCGATGACGGTGTCTATGTCCTCCCGGCCCGCCGATGGAGGATCTGAATATCGAGAAGGGGATGAAGCCAAGCCAAGACCAAGATTCAAAAAGAAGAAGAAAAGACAGGGATGGAAGGAGAACGACGAACCCGTGCCGGGCTGGGAAGAAGTGGCCCCTCTCTCGCCAATGTTTGGTGCCGAGGTGGAGCCACCGGCGCCCGACTTCTCCTCCTCCTCCGTGTGCATGGGCTCGGTGCTTGGCGCCCTTGCCGGGGACGCCCCTCGGGGCGGCGTGGTCGATGGGGGCGGCGTGTTGGGGGTGGCCCTTAGTGGCTCCTCCTGCTGCTGTCCTCCTCCTGCAATCTCGGCAAGGTCAGCGCCAATGGATCATGCCCACCAACACACATCGACGAGGAGCGAGCGGCGAACTTACGCTGGGGGCTGCTCCGGGGGCAGCTGTCCAGGCTGCTCACCACCACCAGTGGCGCCCTCGAGGTGCCCGCCGGGGGCTGGCCGTCCGCCGAGGACCTGGCCCTCTTCACCCTCTGGGCCAGCGTCTCCACATCCCTACAAAAATGAAAACAATCCGAGATAAGCGGCACAGTTTGAGGAGACGAAGATGACAAAGGGGGGAGGGAACAAGAAGCTCACTCCTCCTCCTCCACCTCCTCCTCTGCTGCCTTCCTCTTCCTCCTTGGGCTGAGGGACCCGAAGTCAAAGACGACCTCTGCGTCGACGTCTGCCGGAGGAGGGGAAGAAGATGGAGTCTGAGCGCGCTTAGACGAAGAAGAGGCAAATGCTTTCTTCTTCGCCACCGCGGCCTTCACCAATTTTTCGCCGCGGCGGCCCTCGTTTGGTGCGCGGACGTCTCCTGGGCATGCCGGGGTTGCACGGCCCTGCCGGGCCGAACCGGCTCGCCGGAGCTGGCCCGCCGCAGGACTCGCCCTCTCCCCGTGGCTGGAGGGTCGACAGCCTCGACCTCCTCCTCCTCCTCCTTCGACGACGACTCGTCGACCACATCCTCAATAAGAGGGGCCCCGGTGCCGGCGCTGCTGGCCTCCCCAGCGGACTCTGCCCATTGGGCGAGTTCCCTCTCCCCCTCGGCCGCCACGGCTTTTTCCTCCACGGCGCCGGTGATGTCGGCCTCCTTGGCGAGCTCTGCCTCTGCCGCCCGGGCGGCAATGTAGTCCAGCTCCGCCTGGGTGGTGTCCTGGACGAGCCGCGGCTCATCGCGGACGTACTTCTCCTCCAAGGTGTCGAAGAATTCCTGCACTTCGTCCTCCGGCGGCTCGGCCCAAGTTGGGACGAGGCCGTGCGCGTTGAACTCCGGCATCATGGCGATGATGTCGTTTCGGCGCGAGTTATTGCTCAGCGGGACCACCCCTGCCGGCAACCCAAACAAGGGCCCCTTGGTGACCTTGCCGGTTTTGGCAGCCTTGCCGGACCGCTCGACCTTGCCGTCGCGGTTCACGTCAAGCAGGAAGAGCCGCAGGCAGAAATGGGCGTGTCCCATCACCGTGAGGTTGTGGTCCAAACCGGGGCGAAGCCTCATGATGTCAGCCGCGTTCGTAAAGAGCCAGGCCGGCCTCCCCTTGTTATGCAGCGGAGCGATTCGGCGACGAATGAAATCCGCCCCGATCATCTCAAGGGTGAGCCCGGCCTCGGTGAGGCGAAGAATCCTGGTGGTGGCAACCGTGAGCTTCGCGTCGTCAGCGTCGACATTGCTCCAGTCGGTTCTGCGGACCGGCGGCGCCTGGCGAACCCGGCAGAATTCCTGTGGATCCTCCTCCTCGATCCAGCACCACCGGCCCCGCCATTCTTCCCACCTCTCCTTCTGGGCACCGTCCGAGTATGTCCCCTTCGACCTTGGGATCCAGGCGATGCAACCGGAAATGGCGCCCCCTTCTGGATCCGAGGGACGAAGTAGTGGCGGAAGAGTACCGTGTTGGGATGCACCCCGACGAAGCCCTCGCAGAGATGCGCAAAAAGAGCCATGCATGCCACGACATTTGGGGTACAATCCAGAAGATGAAAGTCGTAGGTGTGCATGATATCATTGAAGAATCAGAGAAGGGGGGCATAGGCCGCAGGAGAAGTAGTCGACGAAGAACGGGTACCGATTCGGGCCGGCCTCGGCGAAGGCAGCAGGGATGACGCGCGTGGCCGGGTGCCCCATCGTCTCCCCCCCCGTCTTGCACCCCCACAGATGCTTGAAGTAGTCCCGAAGGTGGACTGCGTCGACCGCCATGGGGAAGTAGGCGGATTGCATCCGCCGCACCGCCAACTCGCTCTCCGGCGGCTCGCTCGTCCCGGCATCCTTGGCCACTCCCTGGCCTCTACTGGTTTTGGGTGCCATGGCGGCTGCGGGAGGTGAGGAATGAAGGATGGCGAAGGCGCGGTGGCGGCGAGCGAAGGCAAGAGCTTGAAAGTGAGGAAGAAGGGGACGACGGTTCCGAGATTGGGGAAAGCACGGAGGGTAAATGAGCAGCGCACCCGCGGTTATTCCTTTTTACGGGGAAGGCGCGGGCCGCTCTTTTCCCATTTACTGCGATGTGACGCATGCGTGCGGGAACCGCCCCATGCATGACCCCCACGTCACACACGACCCTCCACGTCGCGTGTTCAACGCGGGTCGTGGGGAAGCACAGCGGACGAAATAGTTACTACGGTAAAAATCCGCCCCACCTGCCCGCGCACCGTTCTGGGCCTGGCCCAACAACGCGTCGCGCTTATGTGTGGCCTAGACCCGGGGGCTCCTGTCGGTGTACAAAAGTAGGGGCTCTCCCTTTGACCCCTTTACTTGTGCACGGGAAGTCAGAGCCACGCGCCGCGGCCACACTTAGCAGGGCAGAGGAGGGAAGCCGGAGAGAAGCCGAAGCACAAGACAACCAAGGCAACGCCAAGACCAGGAACACAGGAGAGCAAGAGGGCGAGGTAGGCTCCCTCAGCAAGATCCTTGCCGAGGCAGCCTCCGCAGTCCCGGCAAGAGCCTTGCCAGGTCAACCTGCCCAATGCCAGCGGAGCAAGCCACCCTTGAGCCCATGGGTCCCAACACCACCAACTACATTGGAACCAAGGCTCGGGAGGTGCCTCTGTGGTGGCATGCAGATCTTCGTCAAGATCATAAACATGTGAGATCTGATGAGGACCAGAAGACGGCGACCCTCGGCGGGATCCTGGCCGAGGAAACCCACAAGACCCTCGGCAAGACCCTTGTCGGGGACGACTGCAACGCCACGGCAAGACCCTTGCCGGGCCCCCGGCAAAACCCTTGCCGAAGGCATCAGCGGGGCCGCTGCCAGGCCCGCGCCAGCCAAGACTCTACCGCTGTCCCCAAGCAGCTGCTAGCTCAACCAGCTGGGCAGGCACCTGCGTGGCGACGGGCGGCCTTGATGTCTACTACGCAACCTTCTTCTTGTAGACGTTGTTGGGCCTCCAAGTGCAGAGGTTTGTAGGACAGTAGCAAATTTCCCTCAGGTGGATGACCTAAGGTTTATCAATCCATGGGAGGCGTAGGTTGAAGATGGTGTCTCTCAAACAACCCTGCAACTAAATAACAAAGAGTCTCTTGTGTCCCCAACGCACCCAATACAATGGTAAATTGTATAGGTGCACTAGTTCGGCGAAGAGATGGTGATACAAGTGCAATATGGATGATAGATATGAGTATTTGTAATCTGAAATTATAAAAACAGCAAGGTAACTAATGATAAAAGTGAGCACAAACGGTATTGCAATGCGTTGAAACAAGGCCTAGGGTTCATACTTTCACTAGTGCAAGTTCTCTCAACAATAATAACATAATTGGATCATATAACTATCCCTCAACATGCAACAAAGAGTCACTCCAAAGTCACTAATAGCGGAGAACAAACCAAGAGATTATTGTAGGGTACGAAACCACCTCAAAGTTATCCTTTCTGATCGATCTATTCAAGAGTCCGTAGTAAAATAACATGAAGCTATTCTTTCCGTTCGATCTATCATAGAGTTCGTACTAGAATAACACCTTAAGACACAAATCAACCAAAACCCTAATGTCACCTAGATACTCCAATGTCACCTCAAGTATCCGTGGGTATGATTATACGATATGCATCACACAATCTCAGATTGATCTATTCAACCAACACAAAGTACTTCAAAGAGTGCCCCAAAGTTTCTACCGGAGAGTCAAGACGAAAACGTGTGCCAACCCCTATGCATAGGTGCATGGGCGGAACCCGCAAGTTGATCACCAAAACATACATCAAGTGAATCACGTGATATCCCATTGTCACCACAGATAAGCACGGCAAGACATACATCAAGTGTTCTCAAATCCTTAAAGACTCAATCCGATAAGATAACTTCAAAGGGAAAACTCAATCCATTACAAGAGAGTAGAGGGGGAGAAACATCATAACATCCAACTATAATAGCAAAGCTCGCGATACATCAAGATCGTGTCACCTCAAGAACACGAGAGAGAGAGAGAGAGATCAAACACATAGCTACTGGTACATACCCTCAGCCCCGAGAGTGAACTACTCCCTCCTCGTCATGGAGAGTGCCGGGATGATGAAGATGGCCACCGGTGAGGGATCCCCGCCTCCGACAGGGTGCTGGAACAGGGTCCCGATTGGTTTTTGGTGGCTACAGAGCCTTGCGGCGGCAGAACTCCCGATCTATTCTGTTTTCCGAAGATTTTAGGGTATATGGATATATATAGGAGAAAGAAGTCGGTAAGGGGAGCCACGAGGGGCCCACAAGGGTGGAGGGCGCCCCCTGGGAGGGTGGGCGCGCCCCCTGCCTCGTGCCTTCCTTGTTGCTTCCCTTACGTACACTCCAAGTCTTCTAGATTGCTTCCGTTCCAAAAATAACTCTCCCAAAGGTTTCATTCCGTTTGGACTCCGTTTGATATTCCTTTTTTGCGAAACACTGAAACAAGGAGAAAAACAGAAACTGGCACTGGGCTCTGGGTTAATAGGTTAGTCCCAAAAATAATATAAAAGTGTAAAATAAAGCCCATATGCATCCAAAACAGATAATATAATAGCATGGAACAAACAAAAATTATAGATACGTTGGAGACGTATCAGGCCTCTACACCGACTCAGCAAGCACCTGCGTGGTGGCACGCGACCCTTCATGAAGGCTCCACCACTGCGCCAGCCCAGCAGCCAGCCAACGTGGCGCCGCAAGGCCTCATCAGCTCAGGCGCGTGTCAAGGCCAGGCAAGGCGGCGATAGCTGGGACGTGCTTCCCTGCCGTCCCCGATAAAGCAAGGGGGACACGTCGGTAGCACATTAAATGCGTTTGTCCGACGGTCCCAGAGGATAGGCTTACTAAATGTAGACCTTTCCACCTCATGTGTGCCACTGTGGCAACCCCTTTTTGCCTATAAAAGGAGGCCCGAGGCGACCAGGAGGGGGATTCGGCTCTTTTGGGCAAGTTGCACCCCGTAGCTAGCTCAAGAACACAAGAATATTCAATACACCCACCAAAGCAGGACTAGGGTATTACGCATCTTCGCGGCCCGAACATGGGTAAACGATCAGTGTGCTTCCTGTCAGACCCGCTCTTTGCACAACCTCGCGCCCGCCAACCGTAGAAGGGATCCCAGTGATTCCATAGGTGTCGTTCCCACCAACACTTTATGTAATTGGCAATATAAGGATTTTCAACGCAATTCACCGCACAATACATAAAAATTTCTTCTAGATCAAAATCAAGAAATCTATCAAGATTAAATTTTGGAATACCCTCTGTTATACGTTTCATTTCTTCATACCCCAAAAGAAGACTAAGCTCTTTATGATGCTCAAGGGTAATCAAGTTATCACAATTTTTTAGACACGATTTGATCATGAAACAAATAGCATTGGAGCTTTAAATGACCATGTTCATTGCAAAGTTCACAAGGATGGCGATAAATATTGAATCTTTCAGCACAATCATCTAGCCTTTCTTGCAACCATTTAGTTTCCAAATACTTATGCCTCTTGCAAAATCTATCTTCCCTATTTGGTTTGTTCTTGCAAGCACTATGTATTCCACAAAAGTTGACATGCTTATAAGAGACATTTTGATCATGACTAGTGCAATCATCATTAGTACTATGGATATTCAAAGAATTCATACTAACAACATTGCAATCATGCTCATCATTCAAATATTTAGTGCCAAACATTCTAATGCATTCTTCTTCTAACATTTTGGCACAATTATCGGAATCCTTATTTTCATGAAAGATGTTAAAAAGATGAAGCATATGAGGTACCCTCAATTCCTTTTTTTGTAGTTTTCTTTTATAAAATAAACTAGTGATAAAAAAAGAAACAAAAAGATTCGATTGCAAGATCTGAAGATATACCTTCAAGCACTCACCTCCCCGGCAACGGCGCCAGAAACTGCTTGATGTCTACTACACAACCTTCTTCTTGTAGATGTTGTTGGGCCTCCAAGTATAGAGGTTTGTAGGACAGTAGCAAATTTCCCTCAAGTGGATGACCTAAGGTTTATCAATCTGTGGGAGGCGTAGGATGAAGATGGTCTCTCTCAAACAACCCTGCAACCAAATAACAAAGAGTCTCTTGTGTCCCCAACACACCCAATACAATGGTAAATTGTATAGGTGCACTAGTTCGGCGAAGAGATGGTGATACAAGTGCAATATTGATGATACATATGAGTATTTGTAATCTGAAATTATAAAAACAGCAAGGTAGCAAGCAATAAAAGTGAGCGAAAACGGTATTGCAATGCGTTGAAACAAGGCCTAGGCTTCATACTTTCACTAGTGCAAGTTCTCTCAACAATAATAACATAATTGGATCATATAACTATCCGTCAACATGCAACAAAGAGTCACTCCAAGGTCACTAATAGCAAAGAACAAACGAAGAGATTATGGTAGGGTACGAAACCACCTCAATGTTATCCTTTCTGATCGATCTATCCAAGAGTCCGTAGTAAAATAACACGAAGCTATTCTTTCCATTCGATCTATCATAGAGTTCGTACTAGAATAACACCTTAAGACACAAATCAACCAAAACCCTAATGTCACCTAGATACTCCAATGTCACCTCAAGTATCCGTGGGTATGATTATACGATATGCATCACACAATCTCAGATTCATCTATTCAACCAACACAAAGAACTTCAAAGAGTGCCCCAAAGTTTCTACCGGAGAGTCAAGACGAAAACGTGTGCCAACCCCTATGCATAAGTTCACGAGGTCACGGAACCCGCGAGTTGCTCACCAAAACATACATCAAGTGGATCACGTGAATATCCCATTGTCACCACAGATAAGCACATGCAAGACCTACATCAAGTGTTCTCAAATCCTTAAAGACTCAATCCGATAAGATAACTTCAAAGGGAAAGCTCAATCCATTACAAGAGAGTAGAGGGGGAGAAACATCATAAGATCCAACTATAATAGCAAAGCTTGCGATACATCAAGATCGTGCCAAATCAAGAACACGAGAGAGAGAGGGATCAAACACATAGCTACTGGTACATACCCTCAGCCCCGAGGGTGAACTACTCCCTCCTCGTCATGGAGAGCGCCGGGATCATGAAGATGGCCACCGGTGAGGGATCCCCCCTCCGGCAGGGTGCCGGAATGGGTCTAGATTGGTTTTTGGTGGCTACAGAGGCTTGCGGCGGCGGAATTCCCGATCTAGGTTTCTTTCTGGAAGTTTCTGTATATATAAGAGGTTTTGGCGTTGAGAACAAGTCAGGGGGGTCTCCGGGCTGTCCACGAGGCAGGGAGGCGCGCCCGGGGGGGTGGGCGCGCCCCCCACCCTCGTGGGCAGCCCAGGACTCTTCTGTCCCAACTCTTCTACTCCATGGCCTTCTTCTGGTCCAAAAATAAGCTCCGTCAAGTTTCAGGTCAATTGGACTACGTTTGGTTTTCCTTTTCTGCGATACTAAAAAACAAGGAAAAATACAGAAACTGACACTGGGCTCTAGGTTAATAGGTTAGTCCCAAAAATCATATAAAATAGCATATACATGCATATAAAACATCGCAGAAGGATAATATAATAGCATGGAACAATCAAAAATTATAGATACGTTGGAGACGTATCAGAACACCACCAGTTTATTGCAGTCGATTACCCTAACATTCCTATTCCTTATAACCTGGTTTTTAGTGTGAAAACTCATGATATTATTCCATTGCATGCACCTGCTTTGTTTGATCCTATTGCCAGGGGTGGATACAGAATTATGCCTGCGGACATCGTCACCTACCGGAACAACCTAGCTGCAGCACAGGCTGAGCCTCAACAGTGGGATCCACAGGTGCCCGCTCCTCAGCATTTCAACATGGGACCCCATGGTTTCTTCGACTACTGATTACCAAGTTAGGCCAAAAGTCTAAGCTTGGGGCAGTACGTATTTCCACCGACATTACATTTATGTTCACACATTTCAGTTGTCGGTGTCCACACTTTTCCATTGTATTATCCATGTTAAATTTATTTTCTCGCTTTCTTCTTGTGTGTTTGAAAAACTTTGAGAAAATCCTGCTTCTTTTCAGTTTTTTCTTCCTAGTTTAATTTGTTGTAGTATCTAAAAAGAAAACTCAAAAAGATTTCCTTGTTCTTCTTTTACTTGTTGGGAGCTTTCCCGTGTAAATAGTTTCTCTCGTTTTTGTTTTTCCCTTTTATTTGTTTTCTTCCAAGAAAACCGAAAACACCAAAAATATTTCAATGTGTTTCTCTGAATTTCTTTTCCTTTTATTTGAGTTATACCGAGGAGAAGACCACGATGAAAATGTTGAGTGGCTCTCATTTGCATAATTGTTAATCTAACAAAGAGCCCATTTTACCTTGTCTTCTCCTGTCGAATAAAATGCTTGCAGATTCCAGCTTAGTCCATGGCACTCTTGCACTACTATTATTTTCATATCATTCGGTTGTGCACGTGAAGGTCAATAATGACGACATTTGATTAACTGGCCGTGGCAGAGAGAAACGGGTATGAACTCGGCTTGTTCTGTTTTTGTAAATATGTTTAACCTAGTATCCATGATTCAGTTCATTATGATTAAACATGTTTGTAATGACAATTAGAGATTATAGTTTCTCATGCCATGCATACGTAGCTAGGAGTGGATAATGATTTATCTTGGATGTCAACATTGCATAAAAATGATTGTGATGTAGTATGATGATATGGTATCCTCCTCTGGATGTTCGAGTGGCTTGACTTCGCACATGTTCATGCATGTAGTTGAATCAAAACCAACATAGCCTCTATGGTATTTATGTTCATGGTGTTCATATCCTACTCATGCTAGTGTCCAATGTTACTTATGCATAATGCATGTTCATGATCGTTGTTTTTTTTGAGGGAGAACGACAGTGGGAGAGGCTCCCACTGACTTTGTATTACTCACAAAGGAACAATTACATATGTGTTACAAAGGGTTTTGTGGCCCCCCGGCCATGCTAGTTATCCACGGTCTTAGTGGCCCAAGTTTACAATGTAATTAGACAGGAAAGGATGAGGATCCTCCCGGCAATTATGTGTTAGCAGCTCCAAGAGATGCTTGAATCTAGCTAGCCATGCTCCATGGGAGTGCTGAATCCCTCTAAAGTGTTGATTGTTTCTCTCCATCCAAAGACTCCAAGCAGCCAGGAGAAAGATATCCATGAAGAGAGGTTGTCTCCAATTACCCCTACCTCCATGCAGAAGAGTCAATCTGTTATCAGCTGCCGGCCATGTCACTCCAACTACATCCCAGCAGTGTTGGCTAAAGGGGCAATTGAAGAACAGATGTTCCACCGTTTCCTCTGGAGGGTTTTGACAGAACATGCATGCATAGTTGCCCCCCACGACAACAAAGTGTCTGCGTTTGAGCATATTCCTGGTGTTCAGGCGATCAACTAGGAGTAGCCATCCAAACATCTTGAATTTGATCGGGCTTTTAGCTTTCCAGAGCCATCCAAACGCCTCGTCTGCCACAACCTGTTTGTAGCAGTGATTATAGAACTTCTTGGACGAATAACGCCCAAGCAAGCATTCCCAGACATCACTGTTTTCGGCGGCCAGCCGATTTTGCGGCAACCCCTCCTGGATCTCTTTGATTTCTTCTCTCGCCTGGGTCGAGAGAGGGAGACTAAAAATCGTGGATGGGTCAGTTGCAGTAAGAACCTTAGCAATGGAATCATCCTCATTCAGACAAAATGAAAAGGCTCGTGGGTATATATCCATTAATGGGGAGTCTTGAGTATTATCAAACCAAGCATCTTTCCAGAACAGAGCACTAGAGCCATCCCCCGGGGTGACTTTAGTGATCCCTCGGAATATCCCACTGAGTTGCATCACATCTCTCCACCAGAAAGAACCCACTGCCTCAGATGCATGCGGTATCTTGTTTCTGTAGTAGGCATCCCAAACAAGCTCCACCCAGGGAACATCTTCATGATTATAGAATTTGAAAAGATGCTTTAGGAGGAGGGCTGCATTCTGTGTTTTAAGATCAATCACACCAAGGCCTCCGCAGCGTTTTGGGCGGCAGACCAGCTCCCAAGCCGCAAGAGAGTTATTTTTGACCCCGTCGTCAGAGTTTTTAGCCCAGAGGCAATGTCTACGCAGCTTATCCAGATGTTCAATCACCTTTGGGTGTATCTTGCTCGTGCACATTGCGTATATCAGCATCAAAGTCACAACTGAATTGACCAAGGTTAGTTTAGCTCCGGATGACATTAGTGACAGAGCAGTGGATGTCTTCCGTTCAACTGCATGAACTAGTGGCATAAGATCAAGGACACTGGGCCTCATTGTGCCCATTGGCAGGCCGAGGTATGTGAAGGGCATGGAACCAACAGAGCAACCAAAAACCCCAGCCAGTTCACAAGCACGTCGGTGATCAATGTTAATGGGTATGAGAGTTGATTTCTGAAAATTGATCTTCAGTCCAATGGAAGTGGCATAATCTTCTAGGATAGCTTTCATACGGGCAGCCTGCACGGGACATGCCTGCATAACTAAAATCGTGTCGTCAGCGTATTGGACAACCGGGAAATCACCCGCCCTGTCACGAGGGAGAGGAAGATCAAGCAGCCCACGAACAAAAGCATCGTTAACTGCTGCTTGGAGAAGATCAGCCGCAATGACAAAGATCAATGGTGAGAGAGGATCCCCCTGGCGCACTCCACATTTACAGTTGAATTTTCGACCAGGGACTCCATTAAGAAGTACAGAAGAAACCCCCGAACCAAAAATCGTGTTCATCCATCCAAGCCATTTGTCATCAAAACCCATGTGTTTCATAATTTCCATCATGGGGGCGTGCTCAATAGTGTCAACCGCCTTGGCAAAGTCTAGCTTAAGGAGGATGTTTTCCCTCGCTGAGGTATGGCATTGATGTATGTATTCAAACGACCACGCTAGGCAATCCTGAATAGTCCTCCCTTTGAGAAAACCGTACTGATTTCTGTGTATGATCTTGAGGATGACTTTCTGTAGCCGATTTGCCAATAACTTAGTGATGATTTTCAGACAACAATTCAATAAAGTAATTGGTCTATAATCATTTGCAGTTTCTGGAGAGGGGTTCTTTGGGATCAATGTGATATACCCCTCGCTAATACTGGTTATATCTAGCCCTCCGGCATGAAATGCATGACACAACTCATAGAAGTCCGACTTGATGATCGGCCAGCAACTCTTAAGGAAGCAACCATTAAAACCATCAGGACCTGGAGCCCGATCACTTGGCATTTCCTTAATGACAGTGTCAATCTCTTCATTGGAAAAAGGTGCCGACAAGTGCTCCAGTCCCTCAATCCGACGGATGATTCTGGAAAGATCAAAGCGCATGTGAGTGGGTTTAGAGGAACCCAACCGTTCCTTATAGGTTCTGAACAACACCCCTTCCTTGCCAGCATGGTCATGCATTTCCACATCGCCATCACGAAGCATGGCGATAGAGTTATGTCTGTATCTCTCCGTTGCTCTCTAGCTGGCCGCTTCTCAACCTATTTGCTAGCCTTCGCCTGTACTAAGTGGGTATTCTGCTTGTGCATCAAAAACCTTGAACCCAAGTTATTCCAAATGAGTCCACCATACCTACCTATATGCGGTATTACCCAGCCGTCCTAAGTAAGTTTGCATGTGCCATCTCTAAAAACTTCAAATAAATATCCTTTTTGTGTGCCTGGATTGTTCATAGAGCGACATGAGGTAGTTGGTATCTTCCATGCTAAACGGGTTATTCTCAGGTTGAGTGTTTATTCACTCACCACTGCATGAGAAAGGGGCGGTAATAGGGATGCCCAGTCCTAAACTGCAAAAAGAAAAGGCTTACAAATAATCAAACAAAAACTCCTACGGAGTCATAACCTTTACTTTATTTCTTGGGAACCGCTACTAATGTTTTTAGCACGGAAGATATTGATAACTGATGGTCGCGAAGTAAACAAGAAGGGTGCATTTCTCAAAATATCATTTACCTCTGTTTTAAAAACTTGAGCTATGGCACCGCTGCAAATCATTGTTTCCCTCTGCGAAGGGACTATCTATTTACTTTTATGTTGTGTCAACACCTTCTAAAATAAGCGCCATAACCTGAGAGCACTGCTGTCATGCTTATGCATTGTGTGTAGCTAATGTTGGGTGCATCATGACTGGATCTTTTCTACCATGAATTACAATGTTTAGTCACTGCTTGAACTTTGGAGGTGCTCTGCATTTATGTTTTGCGGTCTCAGAAAGGGCTAGCGAGATACCACTATTGTCATATTATATCATGGTTGTTTTGATAACGCGTTGTTGTTTGAGATATCTTATTATTGCTCGCTAGTTGATTATCTCATTGATATGAGTTAATATAATTTTTAAGATTTATTGTCGACATGGTTAGTTATAATATTGGCTGAAACATGGGTGTTGTTTAAGCTTAGTTATGCAAACAAGAGCAAAAGACTTCGTAAAAGTTTTTCTTTTTCACTTTCAGTTTATCAACTAAATTGCTTGAGGACGAGCAAAGGTTTAAGCTTGGGGGAGTTGATACGTCTCAGTCGTATCTACTTTTCCTAATGCTTTTCCTCTTGTTTTGGACTCTAATTTGCATGATTTGAATGAAACTAACCCGGACTGACGCCATTTTCAGCAGAACTACCATGGTGTTGTTTTTATGCAGAAATAAAAGTTCTCGGAATGGAACGAAACTTTGCGAGGATTTTATATATGATAAAAGAGAATTTCTAGAGCCAAAAACCACCGGAGGGGGGCACCTGGGTGGGCACAACCCACCAGGGCGCGCCCCCCCTCCAGGCGCGCCCAGGTGGGTTGTCCCCACCTAGTGGCCCGCGGAACCTGAAACTGACGCTATAAAATTCTATTTTTCCAGAAAAAATTTAGGGAGAAAGAATTATCGCGTTTCACAAGACGGAGCCGCCGCCATCTCCAGTTCTTCATCGGGAGGCCAAATCTGGAGTCGTTTGGGGCTCCGGAGAGGGGGATCTTCGATCTCCGTCATCACTAGCCCTTCTCCATCGCCAATTCCATGATGCTCCCCACCGGGAGTGAGTAATTCCTTCGTAGGCTCGCTGGTCTACGAGGAGTTGGATGAGATTCATCATGTAATCTAGTTAGTTTTGTTAGGGCTTGATCCCTAGTATCCACCATGTTCTGAGATTGATGTTGCTATGACTTTGCAATGCTTAATGCTTGTCACTTTGGGCCCGGGTGCCATGATTTCAGTTTTGAACCGTTTATGTTATCACCATTATATCTATGTTCTAGATCTGATCTTGCAAGTTATAGTCACCTACTACATGTTATGATCCGGCAACCCCGGAGTGCAATAGTCGGGACCACTCCCGGTGATGACCGTAGCTTGAGGAGTTCATGTATTCACCGTGTGTTAATGATTTGTTCCGGTTCTCTATTAAAAGGAGGCCTTAATATCCCTTAGTTTCCAATAGGACTCCGCTGCCACGGGAGGGTAGGACAAAAGTTGTCATGCAAGTTCTTTCCATAATCACGTATGACTATTTACGGAATACATGCCTACATTATATTTATGAACTGGAGCTAGTGTCGTATCGCCCTAGGTTATAACTGTCACATGATGAATATCATCCAACAAAATCATCGATCCAATGCTTACAATTTTCCTACATATTGTTCTTGCTAAGTTACTACTGCTATCATTACTGTTGCACTTGCTACAAAATCACTGCTATCACTGTTACCGTTACTATGGCTGCTGCTACTATTATCAAAACTATCATACGACTTTGCTACTGATCACTTTGCTGCAGATAATTAATCCCCAGGTGTGGTTGAATTGACAACTCAGCTGCTAATACTTACAAATATTCTTTGGCTCCCCTTGTGTTGAATCTATAAATTTGGGTTGAATACTCTACCCTCGAAAACTGTTGCGATCCCCTATACTTGTCGGTTATCACTTTCCTTATCCTATTTCGTGGCCAAGGAAATTTATTCATTCTTTGCAAATTTCCATCTTTTTTGGATAATATGAGCCCATTTTGTTCTACCTCTCAAAAAGCACTTGGAGATGGGTTATATGCTCTTTGTACGATTTTGAAAATACTAACAAATCATCTAATTAAGTATACCAATATAAATGCTTTATTCTCAAAATAGTGTAGGTGCATTCTTTAGACCCAATGGCATTACTACCCATTCATAATGCCCTATGGACATGTAAAGGTGGCCCAAGGAATACATTATTCGGCCATTTTCACTTGCCAAAACCCTGCTTTTAAGTCGAATTTAGAGAAATATTTGCTTCCTTGTATTCTATTGATATGTTCTCTCTTATTAGGTATATTGTATGCATCATCTACCGTATACAAACGGTTTTAACCCCTTTCCGCGACGGCATTTGGAACCGTCACCTAGTGAGTGACGGCGATAGGGGGTCCTTCCCACATGACCCAGAAACCGTCGGGGATATGCCCTCCTGGCACACGCGCTCGGCAAAATGAGGTCGTGTGTGACCGGCGAGCGCTCAAATACGGAAATACGTACAGTAGAGCTAAAAAATACAATTATACAGGTGAAATTGTTTCCGGTCGCAAGTACATCCCACACAGTCAGTCCCCGCTAAACGTTTCCGTTCGTATGTACATCCCACACAGTCGCTCCAAGGAAAATGTTTCCGTTCACAGGTACATCACATACAATTTTGCCCGTTAAATCATTTGCGTTATTGAATGCATAACACACGGTCC
Source organism: Aegilops tauschii subsp. strangulata (assembly GCF_002575655.3). Classification (NCBI taxonomy): domain Eukaryota; kingdom Viridiplantae; phylum Streptophyta; class Magnoliopsida; order Poales; family Poaceae; genus Aegilops; species Aegilops tauschii. The sequence goes on along the minus strand of NC_053040.3, from coordinate 415,775,588 downwards.
ATAGAATAAACGGTGTGGCAAAGGCTGTCCATCACACATAGTTTTTATGGGGTAAATGTTTGCGCAAGGTGGCCTAACGCAAACCGTTTTCAAGAGAAAGTCGTGTGTGATTGTTCATTGATCCAACACGGTTTATTCCTAGAAACTGTGTGCGATGCCTGAGGTCATCGCCCACGGTGTTTTTTCAATAACCGTTTGCAATAGCAAAACCCAATTAGCAGGCTAATTTCCCTATTATTAATAATCCATTTATTAATCTAATTGACATTCATATTAAGCACATAATATATTTCATTTCCATATTAAGGAAGCAGAATTTCATAATTGAAATACATCAGAGTACAACATGATATAGCTTCAGCACTCAGCTACCCCATTACACAACTGCAGCAGCACCAAGTTTCACATGCAACATGTAGAACCTTTCGAAATTAGCATCATAGACGGTATATAGACAGATGCATCTCATCTGGAAAACTGCTGTAGCGGAAGGCGAACATTGATCCTTCATTCATGTTGAAGGTCTTTGCAACTTTAGGCCACTGCCTGTGGATGATTGACCATCCGTCCTTCGTCCTCTTCAGAAACACTTCAATATTGAACCATGGGTGTTGTATGAAAACCATCCTCGCCTCCTGACCATAGAGGTGGTTTGAGAGGTAATCATTAGTGATCTGCTTTAGAAAGGACTAAAAACAAGGATGTGCATAAATATCTTCTCTAAATTGGAAATGGGGCAAAGGAATAAAAAAAGGCAAGGTATAATAGTTAGTACCATATTTTAGTGAACTGATGTCTTTTTCATTGTGCAGACAAAGATCTTGTTGCTTCTTGTCGCTAATTTCTTTATCCTAACAATCTTTCTGAGTTTCTTAACTTGATTGATATTCATGGACAACTCATTTCCCCATATGCAAAAAGGGTCGAACAGTGGGTCAAAACCTCTGACATCAGGACCTACATGTGCAAGAACAAATTGTTAAGAACCTAAATATTAGAATGGTTCCTGCAATTGCACAATATTGTGCTATTAGACAACGGACCATGCACGTGTAGTTAACTAAACACCACAACAAATGAACCAAACGTTAACAGAGCACCACATTGCACAATATAACATACTCCTAATAGAAGATCAGACAGTTAACCAAACCAAGCATGCTTAACAACTTGGAAATATAGCAATTGTATTTGTTTCTCATGTATTTAGTACAGCCAAATTCGATTTATTTCTCACATGGTATACAATTGAAGGAAATATGCCCTAGAGGCAATAATAAAGTTATTATTTATTTCCTTATATCATGATAAATGTTTATTATTCATGCTAGAATTGTATTAACCGGAAACATGATACATGTGTGAATACATAGACAAACAGAGTGTCACTAGTGTGCCCCTACTTGACTAGCTCGTTGATCAAAGATGGTTATGTTTCCTAGCCATAGACATGAGTTGTCATTTGATTAACAGGATCACATCATTAGGAGAATGATGTGATTGACTTGAGCCATTCCGTTAGCTTAGCACTTGATCGTTTAGTATGTTGCTATTGCTTTCTTCATGACTTATACATGTTCCTATGACTATGAGATTATGCAACTCCCGTTTACCGGAGGAACACTTTGTGTGCTACCAAACGTCACAACATAACTGGGTGATTATAAAGGTGCTCTACAGGTGTCTCCAAAGGTACTTGTTGGGTTGGAGTATTTCGAGATTAGGATTTGTCACTCCGATTGTCGGAGAGATATCTCTGGGCCCACTCGGTAATGCACATCACTATAAGCCTTGCAAGCATTGTAACTAATGAGTTAGTTGCGGGATGATGTATTACGGAACGAGTAAAGAGACTTGCCGGTAACGAGATTGAACTAGGTATTGAGATACCGATGATCGAATCTCGGGCAAGTAACATACCGATGACAAAGGGAACAACGTATGTTGTTATGCGGTTTGACCGGTAAAGATCTTCGTAGAATATGTAGGAGCCAATATGAGCATCCAGGTTCCGCTATTGGTTATTGACCGTAAACGTGTCTCGGCCATGTCTACATAGTTCTTGAACCCGTAGGGTCCGCACGCTTAAAGTTAGATGACAATCGGTATTATGAGTTTATGTGATTTGATGTACCGAAGGTAGTTTGGAGTCCCGGATGAAATCGGGGACATGACGAGGAGTCTTGAAATGGTCGAGACGTAAAGATCGATATATTGGACGACTATATTCGGACATCGGAAAGGTTTCGAGTGATTCGGGTATTTTTTGGGTACCGGGGAGTTACGGGAATACGAGGAAGAAGTAATGGGCCTCATGGGCCAAGTGGTGGAAGAGAGGAGGCAGGGCGCGCGGCCCCCCTAGCCCAAACTGAATTGGACTAGGGGGCCGGCCCCCCTTTCCTCCTTTTCCTCTGCGGCCCCCCTAGAAACCGGAACGCCCCGTATTCCAGCCCAGAGATCGCGGAGAAGTCTCTGGAATACGGCACTGCTTGACATAGAACAAATCAGCTCTTATTACAAGAATAATAATTACACAGGTCTGATGTTACAACGATCACATCAGCATGGCGACACTACGCCTGCGATACTACTCTTGCTCTATGCTAGCAGCAGAACAACTCGTAGTAGCGGAAAACTTTTAGCAGCGAAACAACGACGAAGGTGGTGAATTCCACTCCGCAGGGACTCTGGCTGGGACACGACCTAGCTCGCACGCACAGCAACCATCGACAAGCAATCAAGCAATCATGGCATCACCTGCAATCTGGCATGACACGCCAGGTCACTACATTGAATGTACTTGCAAGCTCACAACAACCATAAACATCAAGGCAAGACAATAACATAGCATTAACAGGTTAATTAAATTAACAACTATTATGATGAAACAACTACTAAGCATGGTGTGAAACTGATACAATACTAGTAAATCACCATCTCATATCTCCATAACCATATCTCTCTTGGCTAACCGGCCAAACAATATACCATCTCGATCACCTCGTGATCAAATCCAAACAGTGATCTTTCCGGCGATCACAACCACGACCAACACTTGGTCTCAAACGTGATCCTTCCGGCGATCACAACCACGACCAACACTTGGTCTCAAACGTGATCCTTCCGGTGATCACTACCATAACCAACACTTGGTCTCCATCATCATCAACATCCTGCCAATCTGTACTGCTCAGCATATCAACATGTAAATCACCTATAAGTCATTCCGTCATGTGAGTGTTGATCGAACGGTGGGACCTAGTACGAACCCATGCCCATGACCGAGGACGCGGCTATCGATAATTTAAACAAATACACTCTGCAGAGGTAGCGCACTTTACCCACACCACGGAACCCATGGCCTCGCACTCCCATTCGGGTAGAACAACGGCGTTCCAACAAAACCGATATACTGCCATGACACTCTCCCGGCCACTCCGACTCACTCCCCACTGGGCTAGTCTTGGGTGGCCCCGTGTCTACCAAAGACACAACGACCACCGTCGTGGCCAAAACGTCCCTCACGGGGACCGGATCCATAACAACAACAACGGGCACACAAGGTTATGTCTGCTTACCGGGCATGGTACGCACGCCCATAACCTTCCCTAGTTGGAGGCACCGGCAGGAGGCACGACAATAGACCGCATTAGGGCCTTCCCATAAAAGGCAAATGTGGTTGCACTGGAAAAAGCCCGGTTCGGTGGCACCTGACCAACTTAATGATGGAATTTAACCCGAAAATATAATAGTAATGACTGATACTCCGATATCATCTATCAACCTATAATCCAAGTCATAGCAATATCCAACAAATAATCCAAGCATAATCTCATCATCTCAAAATACTCCAAGGGTAGCACAACACTACTGTCATGATGAATCCGAAAACAATAATCCTACTACTCCAATAACAAGAATAAAGCTATTCGGCTAAGATCCACATGTAAACATCATCTCCGAAAATAATACTCCAAGCAACAGAACATCAAGTAGCATCATGAAAATAATCATACTAACCACTAATAATCCAAAGGCAGCATGATATCCAAAGTAATACTCCAAAATATAATAACAGATACCATCATGGAAATAATCATAATACCAATCACTAATACTCCAAAATAATACCAGATACCATCATGAAAAATAAACATAATAGCCACTAAGAATCCAAAGGCACATGTCATCCACATAATCATCAAAATATTAATCCTAGAACTCCAAGCAATATCATGGCAATATCAAGATCAAACAATACTCCGAGAAATGCCATGAACAAATCATACATAGCTAACACAATATTTTAAACAAGTTTTAATAAAGAAACCATGTCACTGCATTGCAATCATGCAAATGGAGGGTGTGGCTTGCCCGGGGTGGAAGAAATCACCGGGAGAAAATGCGAGAAGCTCGCGGAACGAATCACCGAAAAACGTTCTCTCTCGAAGGGGGCTGGTTAAGCGCAAGGGAAAAATGGTCATTTTCAGAATATCAAAACATGGTGAAAATGATTCCATTAGAACGGGCTCGACAAAACGAAGAAGTGGGCTTTGGAATCACCTCATTTGGAGTTGGGAGTAAAAAGATATAAGGTGTTTTCTGCCAGGGACCTTTCTATAAAGAAAATATTTTCCAACAGGGCCTGAACAAAAAAACAGAAAACGCCTTTAGAGAAATGCGCTTTCAGAAAGAGAAAGCGTACTATGAGCCGAAAAAGAAAGGGAAAAACATATTCACAGAAATACGTTTTCACTTAAAACACGCGGGCCCGAGGCTGGTCAGAGATGTGAGGCTTACGGGTGGGGCCGGCCAGTTATCCACGTCACCGCTGGGCTGGGTCAACGCGGAGTGGCTGACGTGTGGGTCCCAAGCGTGGGGTGTCATCATCTTCATCTCCCTCGCGCTTGCCCATGGACCAGAGGGAGGCCGCCGGCATCGACGCTCGTCCGGGCGGCTCGGGTTGACTCAGGCGACGCCCCGGCCACCGGAATGACCAGTGTGGGGAGGCACATCTGCATGGGCTCTTCACGCGCGTCGGCGAGAGCTAGAGGAAGCAGGGCCTCGGCCACGGCGGACAAGAGCTTCGGGCGCCGTCGAACTTGAGGCTACGGGGCTCTGGCAGAGGAGGGGAACGGCGAGGGAGCTACGCCATGGTCTGGTAGGTGCTCTGGTGGAGGAGGAAGTGGGAGAGGGGCTCGGCTCCGGGCGAATTTAGGATGAGGAGGCCCGCGGCCATGGTGGCAATGGTGGAGCAGGAGAGCTCCACAGGCTCGGGCGGATGGATGGGGAGGTGTAGTGGAGCGAGTGGAGGCTGGTGAGGTACTCGGGAGGGCTCGGGGATGGCTATTTATAGCCGGGCGAGGGAGATGGGCTCGGGTGCCGCCGGGCACATCCGACCGAGGCTCTGGCGACGGCCAGCGAGCACGGGATTGCGCGGGAACACGACGAGCTATTGATTCAGAGCTCACGAAGGGGTAGGCGACGCCGGAGAGCAGAGCAAGAGGCCGAGCACCATTAAAACATGTCGGGGCACTGTGCTCCCGTGGGCGTTCAGCGGCGAGCGTCGGTGGGCGTCGGTGAGGAAGCTGCCAGAGGGGGAGAGGGGTCCAGGGGGACGGCGACGATGCAGGCTAGCTGTTGGACACGCTCACGCGCGCGAAGACGACGAGAGGAGGAGGGGCCAAAGCACAAACAGCCACTGGGCGCGGCCACTGCACACAGAGCGCGTGCACAGTGATGCCATTAACGCGGTCACCGCGTGCACTGGCATGTGGCGGGGGAGAGAGGCTTGAACATGTTGTCTACTGGTAAGTTCATCCAGTGTAGGTTCCAACTCCGGTGGTAGCTCGGTTAAAAGTGATCTGGTTAAACGGTGACAACCCTCTGAAGTTTACTGCAGTAAACTTGGGTGAGCACTAGTGATCAACAGGAAGGGTTATGGAGCTATAGAGTTTGTCTGCGAGGTTGAGGTAAAGAAGGACTTTCATCCTGGTAACTATGAGAAGATTTGGATCAAGGTTTAACATAGTTGCTTTGCAACTGACCCAAATGGTCCAGAAAATGGATCAAGATGATGCACTCAAATGGTGTGGCCAATTGAGGTCAAATTGGGCAAGGCAGAGTCATTTGGTCCTGTGAAGATGCTCAAAAAGTCTCATACCCATTGGCCAAGCCAAACTGGTACTTGCTTCACAAACATCTCCTCTGGACAGAAACTTTCAAAAATTCTAGAGGAATAATGGCTTGAAGAACCATGCCCAAAATGGGTGGAGGTAGGTTATATGGATCATAGAAGGCCTAGAAAAATTGGCAGCCATAATGGAGCAAGATAAATATACTTGCTTCACAAACTGAACTTTTGGGCAGAATCAAAGAATTGAAGACGATCTCACATGGAGGCATGACATGAGCTCTACTTTGGTGGAGGGCTATGATATGATGATATGAGGGATAATGCAAAATGGCAACTCATTTGGATATTCCTAGCTTGCACCTCCTTCACAAAGCCTCTTTCTGGATAGAAACTTTGGAAAATCATAATTAAATAATTACTAGGCTAATGAGGTTGCATTTTGGCATGTGGCAATGATATGGACAGGAAAAGGTGTCCAAGGAGTTTGAGGTCAATTGGGAAAATGAAAATAGCACTTGCTTCACAATGTGCCATTTAGGGCAGAATAGGAAATGAATAATTTGAGCAAGATGATAAACATGACAAATGAAATATTTTGCCATATTTGAGAAAGATATGACCCAAACAATTTATGAGAATTATTTGGGAATTTTAGGAGTGATGGAAATAAAGGTTGCTTCACAACCTAGGGCCGACAGGGTTATTCCTTTAATAGAAAAAGGAATATTCCCTAGAAAAAGATTTTAGGGTTTGGTCAAGTAGTGGAGTGACATGATCTTGGCAAGGTTTTGAGAATGATGAGCCACTTGGGAGGGGAAATGAGGATGATTTCCCAGGTGACAAGGCCACAGAACCACTCCAAAAAGAAAAACAGAGCAAAAACCAATAAATCAAAAAGAAAAAGAAAAGGGCCAAAATCCAGGCTGTTACTACTCTTACCCCCTTAAAGAAATCTCGTCCTCAAGATTTAGTTGCTCTAGGAACAAGTATGACTTGAGGATACCGTTTCCAACTCGGGCATCCTTTTTTCTTTATTTATTGTTCCCCCAAGAATTTCGGATGATCAACTTACCTTGCTCTGGGGTGGCTTGCTTCACCTTTCCCCAAATTTTGATGGGTCTTTGCTCATATACCAAATCCTTTTGCTGACGTTGATTTTCTCATATCTGCGGTGATGTCCGATGGATCTGATCATAAATTTCCTTTTGGTCATGAAAACCTTTTTATTTCTGTCATGGGGTTGCCGCAAGCCTTCTGGGTTCAATAAATGCTTAGGATTAATCATGGCCATCTTCTGACGGAATCTGACTGCTCATAGGTGCACTGATTTATCTTGATTTATTTCCTTTGGATCGAGCATGTGGCATACACCAGAGATTTGACTGCCTTCTGTCGTGAGCAATATAACGGTGTATGGAGTTATAGCTATGTCATACCTCAAACATTTACATCTTGAGACTTTGCCCGACAGGGGCTGACGGACAAATGCTTTTCCTGACAGACTGACTGGGTACTTGATTTCGTTGGCAAATATACCGGGTCTGAGCTGATTATTCGGCTTTTGACTTTCTCATTTTGTCGGTATACCCATTTTTGGTAGTACGCTGTGATATGTTTTAACTCTGCCGTTGAGGTCAAACTGTTGAGGTTGCAAAGGAATCTTGGATCTGACAGAACAGACTTGGATATTCCGCACTAACCATATCAAGCGGGTCAGCGGGATATGAAAATCCTTGTAAATAGAGTAGGCCGCTGAAGGTGTATGTCTTTGTGGATCCATATGGAATTATGGCCTCCAACTGACTTGGGTATCCGGACCCTGATGGTCGTGCAAAATACATCATACCTTTGTTGTCAGTCTCACCCTTTAACGGTCATGATTCTCTTTGTCAGGATACCTTACTGAAATAACTTGGCCACACATGTCCTTGATTCTTCGTATGACTGTGACTGTGGCTAGTGCAATATTGTTGGCATTATTCCTTCTGCTTATTTTCTGACCTGTGTTCGCACATATATGACATATACTCGGGGTTTGTGGCTGTACGGAGCTCATTGCTGAGGCTAATCATACAAGAAGGTGACAAGAGTTCATGAGATCCCCTTGTAGGTGCGGAATATTGGCCTTGGTGGCCATTGTCAAGACTGTTACTTCTGCGATGTCATATTTAGATCTTGTCGATCCTTGCTTTAGGTAAGGTGTGTATCTCTGCTTATCTTCATTTGCAGGACTTATGAGGTTGTTGGGTCCGTACCTTTCTTAGGTATATCTGCTGGATCAGTGCCGTATCCCGTATAAGTGACCGATCTGACCCGGGATACATGCATACCATATGTATAATAATCATATGCAACTGAATACCATATTATTGCGGCAGACATATGTTTTGACTGAATTGTTCTTCTAACAAAATTATTGCAAATCTGATTCTTGAGATGTACTGCCATATACTGCCAACTCATCATATAATCTCTAAGGACGGTGCATAGTGTGGTACTGACGCAGACTGGGTGGCTTACGAGGGAAGCCATCCGAGTAGCTTGCTGAGGAAGACTCTTAGATTCTGCTCGAGGCTTTTGTCCAGGTAGCGTGCAGAAGAAATCTTGATAACTTACACACGAAGCTTGGTCGGATTATTGTGCTGGAGAAACTTGAGTTCCGTACTTGTGAAGCTTCTCCTCGGGTTTGCTTGTTGAGAAAAATTCATTTCCGTCTGTGAGAAGCTTTTACCGAGGTATCTTGTTGAGAAAGACCGGGTACCGTGGGCTGGAAATACTTCACATATCATGCTGAGGAAAAATTGAGGAGCCTTGCCTGATAAATTTCTTCCGATAGCGTGTGGAATAATGCTGGGTTTCTTATATCCAAAACTTCATACTGATAGGCAGACTGGAATCCATGCACACTTCCATAATATTTTGCGGCTGATTATTTGCATGAGAAAATTTATTTGACTGTCTTCCTTGAGCATATCACATCCCGACTTTCTCTTGGAGTATAACATATTTCAAGTATCATTTATTGCTGAGCCAAAACTTTGCCTATGATCCATACCTTTGACTAAAAAATATGCCGTTGGTCTTGCATCTGACTTGTCTTTCTGCTGGCTGGATCATTACTGTTGTAGAATTGATGCGGATAATCAACCCAAGACACAATTGGTATTCTGAGCAGATATTCCTTATATCATGCGGTTGACTGAGAAGGCCATAATGTTTAGCTGAGCTTCTTCCAAATATTTGAAATACTTATTACTTCTTCGAATCTGGTGTCAGTTGATGAACAACTCTTTATAGGGGGGAAATAATGTAATACCGGGGCCCAAAAAGAAAGAAGCAAAAGAAAACTCAACTAAACAAAAACACACAACAACAATCAATTCACACACAATCAATCTCACATTTTACTGCTAGTCACACAATATGCATGCCTACTTAAGCACACAAATTTCGCGGGATCTCCGGTTCTACGATCTAGCATGCTGTGACGATGTGCACGAGGATGAATAAATGTGTGGAAGAATTGGTGTAAACAACGCTACACCAAGTGCTAGCTTAGCCAGGTAGCAACATGGACTAGCTCGGAGGCGAGGACGTACTTGGTGACCATGTAGCAGGACACAAATGTCGTTGCCACATTATTATCAAGCGGACGGAAAAATATCCGTACTCGTCCAAGAAATAAGGGTAGCGGGGAAACTGAGTCTGCTGGCATTGCCCTTTCTTGATGACTAAGACCACTAAGGGTTGCCAACACGACAAGATAAAAAGGACGATCCGGGATAGAAGCATGTCTACCACCGAAACAAAAGGTGGGGCTGAAGGAAATAATTCGGCGCGATACCTGAGCACCATTTTTGCAAACAGTGTCGGGATCACTTGGCATCACTCTGCTGGGACAGAAATGACACCAAACATCAAAGAACGAGCAAGAAAAGAAAACTGGAGAAATGCAAAGGCTGAGCTGTAGTGGATCCGGACCGATGCCATCTACACTCACCAGATTAAACCGTTAGTAAAAAAATAATAACTCTACATGCATGCTATGCAACAAACAAATGCAGCAACCAAATGCGACAAACAAGACCACCTCTAAACTACCGATTTCTACCGGTTTCTACCGCTCGCGCTGACTAGGGCGTCCTACAGCCAGACCTGCTCTGATACCAAGCCTTTGGCACCCCGGCTCAGAGAAACCGGAACGCCCCGTATTCCAGCCCAGAGATCAAGGAGAAGTCTCTGGAATACGGCACTGCTTGACATAGAACAAATCAGCTCTTATTACAAGAATAATAATTACACAGGTCTGATGTTACAACGATCACATCAGCATGGCGACACTACGCCTGCGATACTACTCTTGCTCTATGCTAGCAGCGGAACAACTCGTAGCAGCGGAAAAGTTCTAGCAGCGGAACAACGACGAAGGTGGTGAATTCCACTCTGCAGGGACTCTGGCTGGGACATGACCTAGCTCGCACGCACGGCAACCATCAACAAGCAATCAAGCAATCATGGCATCACCTGCAATCTGGCATGACACGCCAGGTCAGTACATTGAATGTACTTGCAAGCTCACAACAACCATAAACATCAAGGCAAGACAATAACATAGCATTAACAGGTTAATTAAATTAACAACTATTATGATGAAACAACTACTAAGCATGGTGGGAAACTGATACAATACTAGTAAATCACCATCTCATATCTCCATAACCATATCTCTCTCGGCTAACCGGCCAAACAATATACCATCTCGATCACCTCGTGATCAAATCCAAACAGTGATCTTTCCGGCGATCACAACCACGACCAACACTTGGTCTCAAACGTGATCCTTCCGGCGATCACAACCACGACCAACACTTGGTCTCAAACGTGATCCTTCCGGCGATCACTACCATAACCAACACTTGGTCTCCATCATCATCAACATCCTGCCAATCTGTACTGCTCAGCATATCAACATGTAAATCACCTATAAGTCATTCCGTCATGTGAGTGTTGATCGAACGGTGGGACCTAGTACGAACCCATGCCCATGACCGAGGACGCGGCTATCGATAATTTAAACAAATACACTCTGCAGAGGTAGCGCACTTTACCCACACCACGGAACCCATGGCCTCGCACTCCCATTCGGGTGGAGCAACGGCGTTCCGACAAAACCGATATACTGCCATGACACTCTCCCGGCCACTCCGACTCACTCCCCACTGGGCTAGTCCTGGGTGGCCCCGTGTCTACCAAAGACACAACGACCACCGTCGTGGCCAAAACGTCCCTCACGGGGACCGGATCCATAACAACAACAACGGGCACACGAGGTTATGTCTGCTTACCGGGCAGGGTACGCACGCCCATAACCTTCCCTAGTTGGAGGCACCGGCGGGAGGCACGACAATAGACCGCATTAGGGCCTTCCCATAAAAGGAAAATGTGGTTGCACTGGAAAAAGCCCGGTTCGGTGGCACCTGACCAACTTAATGATGGAATTTAACCCGAAAATATAATAGTAATGACTGATACTCCGATATCATCTATCAACCTATAATCCAAGTCATAGCAATATCTAACAAATAATCCAAGCATAATCTCATCATCTCAAATACTCCAAGGGTAGCACAACACTACTGTCATGATGAATCCGAAAACAATAATCCTACTACTCCAATAACAAGAATAAAGCTATTCGGCTAAGATCCACACGTAAACATCATCTCCGAAAATAATACTCCAAGCAACAGAACATCAACTAGCATCATGAAAATAATCATACTAACCACTAATAATCCAAAGGCAGCATGATATCCAAAGTAATACTCCAAAATATAATAACAGATACCATCATGGAAATAATCATAATACCAACCACTAATACTCCAAAATAATACCAGATACCAACATGAAAAATAAACATAATAGCCACTAAGAATCCAAAGGCACATGTCATCCACATAATCATCAAAATATTAATCCTAGAACTCCAAGCAATATCATGGCAATATCAAGATCAAACAATACTCCGAGAAATGCCATGAACAAATCATACATAGCTAACACAATATTTTAAACAAGTTTTAATAAAGAAACCATGTCACTACATTGCAATCATGCAAATGGAGGGTGTGGCTTGCCTGGGGTGGAAGAAATCACCGGGAGAAAATGCGAGAAGCTCGCGGAACGAATCACCGAAAAACGTTCTCTCTTGAAGGGGGCTGGTTAAGCGCAAGGGCAAAATGGTCATTTTTAGAATGTCAAAACTTGGCGAAAATGATTCCATCAGAACGGGCTCGACGAAATGAAGAAGTGGGCTTTGGAATCACCTCATTTGGAGTTGGGAGTAAAAAGATATAAGGTGTTTTCTGCCAGGGACCGGGCCCGCGTGTTTTAAGTGAAAACGTATTTCTGTGAATACGTTTCGTCGAGCGTGGGGAGGCACATCCGCATGGGCTCTTCACGTGCGTCGGCGAGAGCTGGAGGAAGTAGGGCCTCGGCCATGGCAGACAAGAGCTTCGAGCGCCGTCGAAGTTGAGGCTACGGGGCTCTGGCAGAGGAGGGGAATGGCGAGGGAGCTACGCCATGGTCTGGTAGGTGCTCTGGTGGAGCAGGAAGTGGGAGAGGGGCTCGACTCCGGGCGAATTTAGGATGAGGAGGCCCGCGGCCATGGCGGCAATGGTGGAGCAGGAGAGCTCCAGAGGCTCAGGCGGATGGATGGGGAGGTGTAGTGGAGCGAGTGGAGGCTGGTGAGGTGCTCGGGAGGGCTCGGGGATGGCTATTTATAGCCGGGCGAGGGAGATGGGCTCGGGTGCCGCCGGGCACGTCCCGCCGAGGCTCTGGCGACGGCCAGCGAGCACGGGAGGGCGCGGGAACACGACGGGCTATTGATTCAGAGCTCACGGAGGGGTAGGCGACGCCGGAGAGCAGAGGAAGAGGCCGAGCACCATTAAAACATGTCGGGGCACTGTGCTCCCGTGGGCGTTCGGCGGCGAGCGTCGGTGGGCGTCGGTGAGGAAGCTGCCGGAGGGGGAGAGGGGTCCAGGGGGACGGCGATGATGCAGGCTAGCTGTTGGACACGCTCACGCGTGCGAAGACGACGAGAGGAGGAGGGGCCGGAGCACAAACAGCCACTGGGCGCGGCCACTACACACAGAGCGCGTGCACAGTGATGCCATTAACGCGGTCATCGCGTGCACTGGCATGTCGCGGGGGAGAGAGGCTTGAACATGTTGTCTAGTGGTAAGTTCATCTAGTGTAGGTTTCAACTCCGGTGGTAGATCGGTTAAAATGATCTGGTTAAATGGTGAGAACCCTGTGAAGTTTACTACAGTCAACTTGGGTGAGCACTAGTGATCAACAGGAAGGGTTTTGGAGCTATAGAGTTTGTCTGGGAGGTTGAGGTAAAGAAGGACTTTCATCCTGGTAACTATGAGAAGATTTGGATCAAGGTTTAACATAGTTGCTTTGCAACTGACCCAAATGGTCCAGAAAATGGATCAAGATGATGCACTCAAATGGTGTGGCCAATTGAGCTCAAATTGGGCAAGGCAGAGTCATTTGGTCCTGTGAATATGCTCAAAAAGTCTCATACCCATTGGCCAAGCCAAACTGGTACTTGCTTCACAAACATCTCCTCTGGACAGAAACTTTCAAAAATTCTAGAGGAATAATGGCTTGAAGAACCATGCCCAAAATGGGTGGAGGTAGGTTATATGGATAATAGAAGGCCTAGAAAAATTGGCATCCATAATGGAGCAAGATAAAATATACTTGCTTCACAAACTGAAATTTTGGGCAGAATCAAAGAATTGAAGATGAGCTCACATGGAGGCATGACATGAGCTCTACTTTGGTGGAGGGCTATGATATGATGATATGAGGGATAATGCAAAATGGCAACTCATTTGGATATTCCTAGCTTGCACCTCCTTCACAAAGCTTCTTTCTGGATAGAAACTTTGGAAACTCATAATTAAATAATTACTAGGCAAATGAGGTTGCATTTTGGCATGTGGCAATGATATGGACAGAAAAGGTGTCCAAGGAGTTTGAGGTCAATTTGGAAAAGGAAAATAGCACTTGCTTCACAATGTGTCATTTAGGGAAGAATAGGAAAGGAATTATTTGAGCAAGATGATAAACATGACAAATGAAATATTTTGCCATATTTGAGAAATATATGACCCAAACAATTTATGAGAATTATTTGGGAATTTTAGGAGTGATGGAAATAAAGGTTGCTTCACAACCTAGGGCAGACAGGGTTATTACTTTAATAGAAAAAAGGAATATTCCCTAGAAAAAGATTTTAGGGTTTGGTCAAGTAGTGGAGTGACATGATCTTGGCAAGGTTTTGAGAATGATGAGCCACTTGGGAGGGGAAATGAGGATGATTTCCCAGGTGACAAGGCCACAGAACCACTCCAAAAAGAAAAACAGAGCAAAAACAATAAATCAAAAAGAAAAAGAAAAGGGCCAAAATCCAGGCTGTTACATCCTCCCTCTCCTTCCTTCTCCTTCTCCTACTTCCTTTCCTCCTCCTAGTTGGAGTAAGAAAGGGGAGTCCTACTCCTACTAGGAGGAGGACTCCTCCTCCTAGTAGGAGTAAGAAAGGGGAGTCCTACTCCTACTAGGAGGAGGACTCCTCCTCCTAGCGCGCCCTAGGAGGGCCGGCCGGCCTCCCCCCTTGCTCCTTTATATACGGGGGCAGGGGGGCACCCTAGGACACACAAGTTGATCGATTGATCTATTCCAGCCGTGTGCGGTGCCCCCCTCCACCATATTCCACCTCGGTCATATCGTAGCGGTGCTTAGGCGAACCCTTGTGTCGGTAGCAACATCATCACCGTCACCACGTCGTCGTGCTGACGGAACTCTCCTGTGAAGCTCTGCTGGATCGGAGTTCGCGGGACGTCATCGAGCTGAACGTGTGCTGAACTCAGAGGTGCCGTACGTTCGGTACTTGGATCGGTCGGATCATGAAGACGTACGACTACATCAACCGCATTGTGCTAACGCTTCCACTTTCAGTCTACGAGGGTACGTGGACAACACTCTCCCCTCTCGTTGCTATGCATCACCATGATCCTGCGTGTGCGTAGGAATTTTTTTTGAAATTACTACGTTCCCCAACAACAATAACAGAATGCACCCCAACAATTGAACATCGCATTGCAGAATTGAACCATGTGGTTAAGTAAACACCAGAACAAATGAACCAAATGTTAACTAAGCACCACATTGCATAATATAACATACTCCTAATAGAAGATCAGACAGTTAACCAAACCAAGTATGCTTAACAACTTGGAAATATAGCAATTGTATTTGTTTCTCATGTATTTAGTACAACCAAATTCGAATTATTTCTCACATGGTATACAATAACAAAATGCACCCCAACAATTGAACATCGCATTGCAGAATTGAACCATGTTGTTAAGTAAACACCACAACAAATGAACCAAATGTTAACTGAGCACCACATTGCACAATATAACATACTCCTAATAGAAGATCAGACAGTTAACCAAACCAAGCATGCTTAACAACTTGGAGATATAGCAATTGTATTTGTTTCTCATGTATTTAGTACAACCAAATTTGATTTATTTCTCACATGGTATACAATAATAGAATGCAGCCACAACAATTGAACATCGCATTGCAAAATTGAACCATGCAGTTAAGTAGACACTACAACAAATGAACCAAATGTTAACTGAGCATCACATTGCAATATAACATACTCCTAATAGAAGATCAGACAGTTAACCAAATCAAGCATGCTTAACAACTTGGAAATATAGCAATTATATTTGTTTCTCATGTAATTAGGACATTCAAATTCGATTTATTTCTCACATGGTATACAATAACAGAATGCAGCCACAACAATTGAACATCGCATTGTAGAATTGAACCAAACAGTTAACTAAACACCACAACAAATGAACCAAACGTTAACTGAGCACCACATTGCACAATATAACATACTGCTAATAGAAGATCGGACAGTTAACCAAACCAAGCATGCTTGACAACTTGGAAAATTGCACCCTGAAGAATTGAACATCATATTTGCAGAATTGAACCAAACAGTTAACTGAGCACCACATTGCACGACATATAGAACATATACTCTAGAGCAGAAGATTGCATGGTAAAAGTAGATAGCACAATTCACTAGAATTTGTTAAGTAAAGGCAGTAGCTAGCAAACTGAACATGGGTCCTTATAGTGAGCTAATAAGACAAGCTACTCCTCATTGTCGGAGATATCGATGAAGATTGGCTCCTTGGACATGGAAGAGGGCGAGGCCTCTGCTTCATGGGTGCCCTCGTTGTAGTGGTAAGTTGCCTAACCCACTTCGGGCACCAACCTGATGGCTCTCGAGATGAGGTAAGCACGTGCACGCTGAGAAAACACCTCGTAGTCTTCGTCGAAGGCACCGACGGTGGCCTCGAGAAAATGCCATGAACTATCGTTTAAAGCAGCCAACCGCATCGCGGCGTCGGCGCGCCAGGCGTCGACGGTGGCCTCGACGGCGAGGTGCTCCTCCAAGATCTGGGGGTCGGCACGAATGGCAGCCATCACGACCTCATCTGCACGTGCGGCCGCGATTTGCTTCTCCGCTGCCAAATGCTCCTTGAGATCCTGGCTATACTGCGTGCACCATGGCTTAGGGCAGCGCTTATTTGGTGGAGGGGTCAGTGATTTGGGTGGAAGGTGTCGTGCTCGCGCCGGCGGTTGGGGCATGTGGGATGTGGAAGGAGGAGGAGAATGGGCGTCGGGTGTGGATTACCTGCCTGGATAGGCGAGGCCGAGCAGCGTGAAGGAGGGTCGCCAGTGAGGAGGTGGCACTACAAGCAAGGATTGAAGGTTTCAACTTGGAAAGGAAGGCGGAAATAGGGGAAATGTGGCTTTTGGTAAGGGGGAGGTGGCGGGGAGGTAGATATTTCCACGGAAGCCGAAAATTTGGAATCGCTTCAGCCAAAAGACTGGCGCGCAAATTGTCATCAGACACGGTCCCTTATTCAGAGTGGGCTGTGGATTGTAGTCGTCGCACCTTCTCGCGTAAGCCGTATGCATACTATAATCCGACGGTGCTCCAAGATATTTTTTTGTTGCATCTCACACGGTTGGTGATAATAAACTGTGTGGGATCTACTTGATTTTTTGTTTTGATTTGTATTACATAATGGGGTCACAGCGGCAATGGGCGGTGTTTGAATTGCTAGAACTTTTATTTGCAGTGAACATGCAACTATATGTGTGTCGTAAAAAAGTTGGAATTATTCAGGGTTCGTTTGGAAATTTTATACATTAAATTGGTTTCCTAGCCATTTCACATGCACAATTCAAAATTAAAGCACATGCACATGGTCCGGTGCACCAACATGGGTTGTAAAATCATATATGTGTCCATGGGTTTATGCTTCTGTCCCATGCAAGAAATGGGGATGAATTTCGAACACCACGGCACCGTGGCTCTCCGGCAAATGTTGAGGTACTTGCTTTTGTAATTCTAGTAAATCCAAAATTGAACTACATGCATGTGCTCCGTCCATAAAAACGGGTTGCAAAATCAAATGTTTGTCCTTGGTTGCATGCTTAGGTCCCATGCAAGAAATGGGAACGAATGTCAAACACCCTGCCACGGTCACTTGGCCGCAAACATTAAGATACCTGGTTTTTAAATTCTAGTAAATTCAAAGCTCGTCTGAAATTCATGAAACTTGGCCTGCTATCATGGAGCGGCATCAACATGCCGTGGTAAAAAAATTTCTCCCATTTGAGGCAGGTTTGGGGATATGCTTCTCACAAACACGAGCTTCTCACAACAAGCCTAATGGTTTCAGTAGGTTACGTCCCACCTTTGGGGACGAAACGATATCCATTGCCTCTTATTGCTTTCAAAAAATTTCTCGTGTCAACATAGAACAACATGAGTGGTGTGTCAATTTTTGGGATTTTTCGGGGTTCGTTTGAACGTTTTTATGCATTAATTGAGTTTTCAATGCATTTATGTGCATAATTCAAATTTGAACTACATGCACATGCTCTACTGCATATAAATTGGTTGAAAAATCAAATATGTGTCCTTGGGTGCATGCTTAGGTCCCATGCAAGAAATGGGAATGAATTTCAAACACTAGGGCACTGTTGATTGCCGGCAAAACGTTGAGATACTTTGTTTTTAAATTCTAGTAAATGCAAAACTCATCTGAAATTCATGAAACTTGGCATGCTATCATGGAATGGCACCCGACATGTTGTGGTATTTTTTGTGTCCATTTTGAGAGAAGGCGCACTCGAATAACATCCAACAAAGGCATTTTGAAAAAATAGCTGCCACTTTAATATCTCAAACGTTTGTATAATTCAAATCATGTGCCTTCTGTTAACCATTCACGTGACGCCACGTGTCTTCGTTTTAATGGCTATAGGAGGTGCCATGCGGACAGCTGCTTGACCTTGACTGAACGGGAGGCGCCGGATTTGTGCATCCCTTCAACGCAATGGTTGTTTTGGATGACCCGTGTGCAACCACGTACAAACTAAAAATCACTAGCAGTATCTCATTTTTGCAACTAAAATTCAGTAATTAAGCATAGATGGAGGTGAGGAGGTGTGTTCAGCTGGGCGTGCAGCGGGAGGTGCAGTACTATTTGATCTGATAGCAGGAGGCGCAGTTCCCGATACAGCTTTAATGCAGACGAGAGAGAGGATAGCGGTTCCCGAAATGTTGAACGGCCAATGATGCATCGTCCTTCAATTAGCATTGAGTGAATGCATGAGGGAAGTAATGGGAGGAGGACCGGGAAAAGAGGCAGCACGATGTGAATGCAACGTAGTTTGCACTCATATAAAGGCGCCCACCCATTCCAATGCATCTACCACATTGTACGCACCTAAGCATTTTCCTAAGCACCTACACTAATAAGCGCAAAAGTGCTCACTCCAGACCCATGGCGGCGATGCACACGAGTGGCCAGCGGCTATGCCAGATGGTCCATAGCACCGGCCTGCGGCATGGCACCGAGGATCGTCTCCAGACGGTGTTGGCGACCGGCTGGTGGATGGCCGCCGTCGACGCCAGCTACGACTCTCAGTTGGACCAGATGATCGTTGCCACCACCAACAAGTTCACCGTTGTCAAGAAGCTCGCGGACGACATCACCGTACTCCTCCAGCCCGCGCGCCGGGGCTCCTCATTGCCTGCCACCCTAATCGGCCTCCATGGTCGGAATCTCTTTCAAGCACTGGTGGCCCTGCAACTGCCCGCCGACGCCACGAATAATGTCCACCTGGAGGTCGCGCTCGCCGCGAGGTGCCTCGCCCTGCAAGAATTCGTCGACCTACACATCCACGTGTACGAGCACATTGTGTACATAGGTATCTACAAGGCCAGTGAGGACGCTATGACGTTGGCCTTCTTCAACCGTCTGGAAGCCTTGGATGCCTTTGCTGAGAAGCACCTTGACCTCGCCACAAAAGCCGCCGCTCCTTAGCCGCCGGTCGGTGGCCCGGCGCGGTGAGTTGAGGAGGAGGAGGTCGTACGTTGATGGATGCATCTTTCTTCTTGCCTCCTGTAACAACCACTGCGATCGCATCATCATGGCCTTAATTCTTATTGTGATATAGCATTCTTGTTCCAGTCAATACAGACATGTGCGATCCCTTTGCTTAATTATATGCATCACTGTAACTAGTACTCCATCCATTAATTTATAAGTTGTGCTGCCAGTGTTTGGGGCCGGCGCACGATCACGCACGTTCGTGTGCATGCGGTTGCGCCGAGCATGGCGCGACGATGTAGTTACCCGCTGCAAAAACTGCCATGCGGGGGACGTGGCATTGACCATTGGGCGGCAACAGTCGGTCATCCGGGTGCCCGATAAAGGATGCAAAGAGGGATCCTACAGCAGCAAGGACCAGCTTCTCTACCGATAGCTCATCTAACAGAACTCCCAAGTTAAGTGTGCTGAGGCTGGAGTAGTCATCAGATGGGTGACCGGATGGGAAGTGGCCTCGATGTTAAATTAACGGATGTGATGGGTCACTGTAAACATTTAATTGCGTTGAATGTAGATAGTGCTCCATCATATTAGTTGAATTAACCTTGAGGTCCTTGTTTTGTAATTTTTGACTTTTTTTGTTTTTTGTACACATGTTGATTGGCTTGAAGAAGGTCTACCTCGTTACTTTTTGATAATTTTTGTTTTTTGAACACATGTTGATTGGCTTGAATCGAGATCTATCCCGTTACTTTACGACATGTTTCCAAAACATGGACCTCGAGGTTAATTCAATTAATAGGACGGAGCACTGTAAACAATTAATTGCGTTGAATGTATATAGTGCTCCATCATATTAGTTGAATTAACCTCGAGGCCCTTGTTTTGTAATTTTTGACATTTTTTGTTTTTTGTATACATGTTGATTGGCTTGAAGGTCTATCTCGTTACTTTTTGATAAAAAAATTTAACACATGTTGATTGGCTTGAATGAAGGTCTATCCCGTTACTTTATGACATGTTTCCAAAACATGGACCTCGAGGTTAATTCAACTAATAGGACAAGCACTATATACATTCAACGCAAATAAATGCTTTCCAAAATAAGTGATATGATTTCTATGAAACTTATAAGTCATGTATGTCAAATTAACCTCTGTGTACTTGTTCTCGAATTAACCTTCAGGCTTTTTTGCCGCGTATCACACACATCTTGTTAAGTTGAACCGTTTATGTTCTCTTCCTTAATCGAAAACAGTTCATTCGACTGAACTGTATACCGTATATCACACACACCTTGATCTGGCTGACTGTTTCTGTTGCTTTCCCTAATAGCAAACAGTTCATCGGAGCGAACTATATGCCGTATATCGCACACACATTGATATGGCTGCCCATTTCTGTTGTTCTGTCTAATCGCAAACAGTTCGCCTGGATCAACCGTATGCCCTGCATCGCACACGCAACTAAAATCTTAACCGTGTTTGATGGATCCACCATCGCAAACATTTTGCACCTTTTTTGACGGTTTTTTACACCACCGTTTGCGATTATTGCATCGCACACAGTTTCGTCGAAGGGTCTCTGATCGTAGTGTCGCGTTAGCAGCAACCTGCAGTAGTGATGGTTTCTAACTATAAAAGCAACAAACCAATGAGGACTTCTGCTTTATCTTATTTCTTGTAATTTTAGTAACTCTTCAATATCTTTAGGATTAGCTTATATTGGCCCTGACTTAATTATATAATCTGGGTTATGATATTTATTTTATAAACTATAGAGTTTTTATCCCAATGTTTCATTGGTATTTCCCCAATAATTTGTATATTTTCTAGTCTTTGCACAATCTTGTCTATATCCTTTTTGGACTTTATATCTCTATACCAATTTGGCAAAATGATTGTAATGCTATACATTCTGTACATGTATTTTCTATATGATATTCCTCTATGGTCTCTGTCGGTGTACAATAGTAGGGGCCTTTCTGTACCCCTTTACTTGTGCACGGGCAGTTGTAGCCACACCTGCGGCCATGCTTGGCGGGGCAGAGGAGGAAAAGAATAGGACTGCCAAAGCAGCACTCAAGCCAGAAGCATGAAGAGCGAAGGGGCAAGACGGATTCCCCCCGGCCACACCCTTGCCGGGGCGGCCTACATAGCCCTGGCAAGAGCCTTGCCGAGGCAGCCTACCCAACACCAGCAAGGCCGCCACCCTCGGGCCTGGGAGTTCTGACACCATCGACAACCTCAGAACCAAGGCTCAGGGGCGCCTACATGGTGGCATGCAGATCTTTGTGAAGACCAAAGGCCTGCAAGACTAGATAAGAACTAAAAGACGAAGACCCCCGGTAAGACCCCTTGCCGGGGACGGCCGAAGACCCCCGGCAAGACCCTTGCCGGGGACGCCTACGAGACCCCGGCAAGACCCTTGCCGGGGGCATCTGTAGGGCCGCAGCCTGGCCCACACCTACCAAGGCTCCGCCGCCACGCGGCCCTTCCAACACAGCAATCAGCCCGCCAACTAGGGGAGCACCTGCGTGGCAGCATGCGGCTTCCAGGCCAACTAAGCAAGCACCTGCGTGGTGGCATGCAGATCTTCATGAAGACTCTGTCACCGCACCAGCATAGCAGCCAGCCAGCCAGCGTGGCGCTGCATGCCTCATCAGCTTGGACGCGCGTCGAAGCAAGGCGAGGCGGCGACGGACGGGACGAGCCTTGCTGCCGTCCCAGATAAAGCAAGAGGACACGTAGGCGGCGCATTAAATACGTTTGTCCCACGATGTCAGGGGTAAACTTGTACACTGTAGTTGCTTTCCACCTCTTGTGTGCCACTGTGGCGACCCCTTTGACATATAAAAGGAGGCCCGAGGCATACTGTGGAAGGATTCGGACTTTTTGCACTGGGCATGCACCACAGCTAGTTCAAGAGCTCAAGAACACCAAATATACACAAAAGCAGGACTAGGGTATTACGCATTGTTTGCGGCCCGAACCTGGGTAAAAAACCCCTTGTGCTAATCCTTTAGACATGCTCTTTGCGCAGCCTCATGCCCTGCCAACCATAGTAGGGATTCCCTGTGATCCCATAGGTGACATTTCCCCGACATCTTTGGCGCGCCAGGTAGGGGGCATGAGGTTGTGAAAATCTGGTCTAGAATTTGGCGCATCGACTCCTTCATCGCGCTGGCTCCGAAGATGAAGGTGGCCCCAGAGGCGGGCTCGTCTGGGGCCGGTCTGACCGCACCACTGTGGGCGAGTGCTACCTCTTGAGCATGCGTTGGTTTTTCCCTTGAAGAGGAAAGGGTGATGCAGCAAAGTAGCGTAAGTATTTCCCTAAGTTTTTGAGAACCAATGTATCAATACAGTAGGAGGCCGCACACAAGTCCCTCGTACTGTAATGAACTCCTTCTTTATTTATATTGGCGTTAAATCTAATGTATTCCAACTTCTCTATGGTTCATAAACTCCATTACTAGCCATAGATTCATCAAAATAAGCAAGCAACACACGAAAAAACAGAATCTGTCAAAAACAGAACAGTCTGTAGTAATCTGTATCAAACGCATATTCTGGAACTCCAAAAATTCTAAAATAAATTTCTGGACGTGAGTAATTTATCTATTCATCATCTGCAAAAAGAATCAACTAAATAGTACTCTCCAGTAAAAATTTGTAGCTAATCTCGTGAGCGCTAAAGTTTCTGTTTTTTACAGCAAGATCAAAAAGACTTCACCCAAGTCTTCCCAAAGGTTCTACTTTGCACAAACAGTAATTAAAACATAAAACCACATCTAAACAGAAGCTAGATGGATTATTTATTACTAAACAGAACCAAAAAGCAAGAAACTAAAATAAAATTGGGTTGCCTCCCAACAAGCGCTATCGTTTAACGCCCCTAGCTAGGCATAAAGGCAAGGATAGATCTAGGTATTATCATCTTTGGCATGCAATCCATAAGTGGCTCTCATAATAGATTCATAAGGTAATTTGATTTTCTTTCTAGGAAAGTGTTCCGTGCCTTTCCTTAATGGAAATTGGAATCTAATATTCCCTTCTTTCATATCAATAATTGCACCAGTCGTTCTAAGGAAAGGTCTACCAAGAATAATAGAACATGAAGGATTGCAATCTATATCAAGGACAATGAAATCTACGGGCACATAATTCCTATTTCCAACAATAAGAACATCATTAATTCTTCCCATAGGTTTCTTAATGGTGGAATCCGCAAGGTGCAAGTTTAAAGAACAATCATCAAATTCACGGAAACCTAACATATCACACAAAGTTTTTGGAATTGTGGAAACACTAGCACCCAAATCACACAAAGCATAGCATTCATGATCTTTAATTTTAATTTTAATAGTAGGTTCCCACTCATCATAAAGTTTTCTAGGGATAGAAACTTCCAATTCAAGCTTTTCTTCATAAGATTGCATTAAAGCATCAACGATGTGTTTAGTAAAGGCTTTATTTTGATCATAAGCATGCGGAGAATTTAACACAGAGTGCAACAAGGAAATACAATCTATCAAAGAGCAATTATCATAATTAAATTCCTTGAAATCCAAAATAGTGGGTTCATTGCTATGTAAAGTTTTGACCTCTTCAATCCCACTTTTACCAATTTTTGCATCAAGATCTAAAAACTCCAAATCATGGGGACGCCTTTTTACTAAAGTTGACTCATCTCCAGTCCCATCATTATCAAGATTCATGTTGGAAAACAAAGATTTAATAGGAGACACATCAATCACTTTTAGATCTTCATCTTTATTATCATGAAAACTAGAAGAACACGCTTTCACAAAGCAATCTTTTTTAGCATGCATCCTGGCAGTTCTTTCTTTGCACTCATCAATGGACATTACCATGGCTTTGAGAGACTCATTGATATCATGCTTAGGTGGAATAGATCTAAGTTTAAAATAATTAACATCAAGAGAAATTCTATCCACGTTCCTAGACAACTCATCAATCTTAGGCAATTTTTCTTCAAGCAAAGCATTGAAATTCTTTTGTGAAATCATAAATTCCTTAACACTAGTCTCAAAATCAGAGGGCATCTTATTAAAATTTCCATAAGAGTTGTTGTAGGAATTACCATAATTATTAGAGGAATTACTAGGGAACGGCCTAGAATTAAAATTTCCTCTATACGCGTTGTTACCAAAATTGTTCCTACCAACAAATTTCACATCCATAGATTCATTATTATTCTCAATCAAAGTGGACAAAGGCATATCATTAGGATCAAAAGAAACACTCTTATTAGCAAAAAAAATCATAAGTTCATCCATCTTTCCACTCAAAACATTAATCTCTTCAATCGCATGAACCTTTTTACTAGTAGATCTTTCGGTGTGCCATTGAGAATAATTAACCATAATATTATCTAGGATTTTAGTAGCTACCCTGAAGGTGATTTCCATAAAAGTGCCTCCCGTGGCCGAATCTAAGAGATTTCTAGAAGCAAAATTCAATCCAGCATAAATTTTTTGTATAATCATCCATAAATTCAAACCATGTGGAGGGCAATTACATATCATTAGTTTCATCCTCTCCCAAGATTGTGCAACATGTTCATGATCAAGTTGCTTAAAATTCATAATATCGTTTCTAAGAGAGATGATCTTAGCGGGAGGAAAATACTTAGAGATAAAAGCATCTTTGCACTTATTCCAAGAATCAATACTATTTTTAGGCAAAGACAAAAACCAAGTTTTAGCGCAATCTCTAAGCGAAAAAGGAAATAGCTTCAATTTAACGATATCATTACCAACATCTTTCTTCTTTTGCATATCACATAAATCAACAAAGATGTTTAGATGGGTAGCGGCATCTTCACTAGGAAGACCGGCGAATTGATCTTTCATGACAAGATTCAGCAAAGCAGCATTAATTTCACAAGATTCAGCATCGGTAAGAGGAGCAATCGGAGTGCTAAGAAAATCATTGCTGTTGGTATTGGCAAAGTCACGCAATTTAGTATTATCTTGATCCATCGTGACAAGCAAACAATCCAACACATGAGCAAACAAGAAACAAGCGAAAAGAGGCGAACGGAAAGAGAGGGCGAATAAAACGGCAAGGGTGAAGTGGGGGAGAGGAAAACGAGAGGCAAATGGCAAATAATGTAATGCGAGGGATAAGAGTTTGTGATGGATACCTGGTATGTCTTGACTTGTGCGTAGACTCCCCGGCAACGGCGCCAGAAATCCTTCTTGCTACCTCTTGAGCATGCGTTGGTTTTTTCCTTGAAGAGGAAAGGGAGATGCAGCAAAGTAGCGTAAGTATTTCCCTCAGTTTTTGCCAAGGTATCAATCCAGTAGGAAGCCACACGCAATTCCCTCGTACCTACACAAACAAATAAGATCCTTCCAACCAACGCGATAAAGGGGTTGTCAATCCCTTCACGACCACTTGCAAAAGTGAGATCTGATAGAGATGATAAGATAATATTTTTGGTATTTTTATGATAAAGATTAAAAGTAGTGATTGCAAAATAAACGGCGCGAGAAATAGCTAGTTGACGGAAGATTAATATGATGGAAAATAGACCCGGGGGCCATAGGTTTCACTAGTGGCTTCTCTCGAGATAGCATAAGTATTACGGTGGGTAAACAAATTACTGTCGAGCAATTGATAGAAAAGTGCATAATTATGAGAATATCTAGGCATGATCATGTATATAGGCATCACGTCCGCGACAAGTAGACCGACTCCTGCCTGTATCTACTACTATTACTCCACACATCGACCGCTATCCAGCATGCATCTAGACTATTAAGTTCATAAGAACAGGGTAACGCATTAGGTAAGATGACATGATGTAGAGGGATAAACTCAAGCAATATGATATAAACCCCATCTTTTTATCCTCGATGGCAACAATACAATACGTGTCGTTTCCCTTTCTGTCACTGGGATCGAGCAACGCAAGATTAAACCCAAAGCTAAGCACTTCTCCCATTGCAAGAAAGATCAATCTAGTAGGCCAAACCAAACTGATAATTCGAAGTGACTTGAAAGATAAACAATCATACATAAAAGAATTCAGAGAAGATTCAAATATTGTTCATAGATAATCTTGATCATAAACCCACAATTCATCGGATCTCGATAAACACACCGCAAAAAAGAGTTACATCGAATAGATCTCCAAGAAGATCGAGGAGAACTTTGTATTGAGATCCAAAGAGAGAGAAGAAGCCATCTAGCTAATAACTATGGACCCGAAGGTCTGAGGTAAACTACTCACACATCATCGGAGACGCTATGGTGTTGATGTAGAAGCCCTCCGTGATCGATGCCCCCTTCGGTGGAGCGCCGGAAAAGGCCCCAAGATGGGATCTCACGGGTATGGAAGGTTGCGGCGGTGGAAATAGGGTTTCGTAGTGCTCCTGGTTGGTTTCGGGGTACGTAGGTATGTATAGGAGGAAGAAGTAGGTCGGTGGAGCCACGAGGGGCCCACGAGGGAGGGGGCGCGCCCAGGGGGCAGGCGCGCCTCCCTGCCTCGTGGCCTCCTCGTTGATTTCTTGACGTCCACTCCAAGTCCTCTGGATCACATTTGTTCCAAAAATCACGCTCCCGAAGGTTTCATTCCGTTTGGACTCCGTTTGATATTCCTTTTCTGCGAAACACTGAAATAGGCAAAAAACAGCAATTTGCAATGGGCCTTGGGTTAATAGGTTAGTCCCAAAAATAATATAAAAGTGTATAATAAAGCCCATTAAACATCCAAAACAGAATATATAATAGCATGGAACAATCAAAAATTATAGATATGTTGGAGACGTATCAAGCATCCCAAGCTTAATTCCTGCTCGTCCTCGAGTAGGTAAATGATAAGAACAGAAGTTTTGATGTGGAATGCTACCTAGCATATTTCTCAATGTAATTTTCTTTATTGTGGCATGAATGTTCAGATCCGAAAGATTCAAGATAAAAGTTTAATATTTACATAAAAATAATAATACTTCAAGCATACTAACCAAGCAATTATGTCTTCTCAAAATAACATAGCCAAGGAAAGCTCATCCCTACAAAATCATATAGTTTGTCCATGCTTCATTTTCGTCACACAAGAATGCTCTCGCCATGCACAACCCCGATGACAAGCCAAGCAATTGTTTCATACTTTAGTAATCTCAAACTTTTTTCAACTTTCACGTAATACATGAGCGTGAGCCATGGATATAGCACTATGGGTGGAATAGAATAATGATGATGGGGGTTGTGTGGAGAAGACAAAAAAGGAGAAAGTCTCACATTGACGCGGCTAATCAACGGGCTAGGGAGATGCCCATCAATTGATGTCAATGCAAGGAGTAGGGAATGCCATGCAACGGATGCACTAGAGCTATAAATGTATGAAAGCTCAACAAAAGAAACTAAGTGGGTGTGCATCCAACTTGCTTGCTCACGAAGACCTAGGGCATTTAAGGAAGCCCATCATTGGAATATACAAGCCAAGTTCTATAATGAAAAATTCCCACTAGTATATGAAAGTGACAAAACAAGAGACTCTCTATCATAAAGATCATGGTGCTACTTTGAAGCACAAGTGTGGAAAAAGGATAGTATCATTGTCCCTTTTTATTTTTCTTTTCTTTTTTTCTTTTTTTGGGCCTTTTTTTATTTGGCCTTTCTCTTTTTTTGGGGTCAATGATCTATTAATGATCATCATCACACTTCTATTTATTTACAACTCAATGATTACAACTCGATACTAGAACAAAATATGACTCTATATGAATGCCTCCGGCGATGTACCGGGATGGGCAATGAATCAGGAGTGACATGTATGAAATAATATGCATGGTGGCTTTGCCACAAATACGATGTCAACTACATGATCATGCAAGGCAATGTGACAATGATGAAGCGTGTCATAATAAACAGAACGGCGGAAAGTTGCATGGCAATATATCTCAGAATGGCTACGGAAATGCCATAATAGGTAGGTATGGTGGCTGTTTTGAGGAAGATATAAGGAGGTTTATGTGTGATAGAGTGTATCGTATCACGGGGTTTGGATGCACCGGCGAAGTTTGCACCAACTCTCAAGGTGAGAAAGGGCAATGCACGGTACCGAAGAGGCTAGCAATGATGGAAGGTTGAGAGTGCATATAATCGATGGACTCAACATTAGTCATAAAGAACTCACATACTTATTGCAAAAATCTACAAGTCATAAAAAACAAAGCACTACGCGCATGCTCCTAGGGGGATAGATTGGTAGGAAAATACCATTGCTCGTCCCCGACCGCCACTCATAAGGATGACAATCAAAGAACACCTCATGTTTCAAATTTGTTACACAACGTTTAGCATACGTGCATGCTACGGGACTTGCAAACTTCAACACAAGTATTTCTAAAATTCACAACTACTCAACTAGCACAACTTTAATATCACTATCTCCATATCTCAAAACAATCATCAAGTATCAAACTTCTCCTAGTATTCAATGCACTTATATGGAAGTTTTTATTATATCCATCTTGGATGCCTATCATATTAGGACTAATTTTATAACCAAAGCAAATTACCATGCTGTTTGAAAAGACTCTCAAAATAATATAAGTGAAGCATGAGAGATCAATAATTTCTATAAAATAAAACCACCACCGTGCTCTAAAAGATATAAGTGAAGTGCTAGAGCAAAATTGTTTAGCTCAAAAGATATAAGTGAAGCACATAGAGTATTCTAATAAATTCCGATTAATGTGTATCTCTCCCAAAAGGGTGTACAGCAAGGATGATTGTGGTGAACTAAAAATCAAAGACTCAAATCATACAAGACGCTCCAAGCAAAACAAATATTATGTGGTGAATAAAAATATAGCTCCAAGTAAAGTTACCGATGGACGAAGACAAAAGAGGGGATGCCTTCCGGGGCATCCCCAAGATTAGGCTTTTTGGTTGTCCTTGGATTTTAACTTGGGGTGCCTTGGGCATACCCAAGCTTAGGCTATTGCCACTCCTTGTTCCATAATCCATCAAATCTTTACCCAAAACTTGAAAACTTCACAACACAAAACTTAATAGAAAATCTCGTGAGCTCCGTTAGCGAAAGAAAACAAAACACCACTTCAAGGTACTGTAATGAACTCATTCTTTATTTATATTGGTGTTAAACCTACTGTATTCCAACTTCTCTATGCTTCATAAACTCCATTACTAGCCATAGATTCATCAAAATACGCAAGCAACACACGAAAAAACAGAATCTGTCAAAAACAGAACAGTCTGTAGTAATCTGTATCAAACGAATATTCTGGAACTCCAAAAATTCTAAAATAAATTTCTGGACGTGAGGAATTTATCTATTAATCATCTGCAAAAAGAATCAACTAAATATCACTCTCCATTAAAACGTTGTAGCTAATCTCGTGAGCGCTAAAGTTTCTGTTTTTTACAGCAAGATCAAAAAGACTTCACCCAAGTCTTCCCAAAGGTTCTACTTGGCACAAACACTAATTAAAACATAAAAAAACATCTAAACAGAAGCTAGGTGGATTATTTATTACTAAACAGAACCAAAAAGCAAGAAACTAAAATAAAATTGGGTTGTCTCCCAACAAGCGCTATCGTTTAACGCCCCTAGCTAGGCATAAAGGCAAGGATAGATCTAGGTATTATCATCTTTGGCATGCAATCCATAAGTGGCTCTCATAATAGATTCATAAGGTAATTTGATTTTCTTTCTAGGAAAGTGTTACATGCCTTTCCTTAACGGAAATTGGAATCTAATATTCCCTTCTTTCATATCAATAATTGCACCAATCGTTCTAAGGAAAGGTCTACCAAGAATAATAGGACATGAAGGATTGCAATCTATATCAAGGATAATGAAATCTACGGGCACATAATTCCTATTTGCAACAATAAGAACATCATTAATTCCTCCCATAGGTTTCCTAATGGTGGAATCCGCAAGGTGCAAGTTTAAAGAACAATCATCAAATTCACGGAAACCTAACATATCACACAATGTTTTTGGAATTGTGGTAACACTAGCACCCAAATCACACAAAGCATAGCTTTCATGATCTTTAATTTTAATTTTAATAGTAGGTTCCCACTCATCATAAATTTTTCTAGGGATAGAAACTTCCAATTCAAGCTTTTCTTCATAAGATTGCACTAAAGCATCAACGATGTGTTTAGTAAACGCTTTATTTTGATCATAAGCATGCAAAGAATTTAACACAGAGTGCAACAAGGAAATACAATATATCAAATAGCA
Source organism: Aegilops tauschii subsp. strangulata (assembly GCF_002575655.3). Lineage (NCBI taxonomy): Eukaryota > Viridiplantae > Streptophyta > Magnoliopsida > Poales > Poaceae > Aegilops > Aegilops tauschii. The sequence continues at coordinate 415,744,676 of NC_053040.3, read as the reverse complement.
ATTATCATAATTAAATTCCTTGAAATCCAAAATAGTGGGTTCATTGCTATGTAAAGTTTTGACCTCTTCAATCCCACTTTTACCAATTTTTGCATCAAGATCTAAAAACTCCGAATCATGGGGACGCCTTTTAACTAAAGTTGACTCATCTCCAGTCCCATCATTATCAAGATTCATGTTGGAAAACAAAGATTTAATAGGAGACACATCAATCACTTTTATATCTTCATCTTTATTATCATGAAAACTAGAAGAACACGCTTTCACAAAGCAATCTTTTTTAGCACGCATCCTGGCGGTTCTTTCTTTCCACTCATCAATGGACATTATCCTGTCTTTGAGAGACTCGTTGATATCATGCTTAGGTGGAATATATCTAAGTTTCAAATAATCAACAACAAGGGAAATTCTATCCACGTTCCTAGCCAACTCATCAATCTTAGGAAATTTTTCTTCAAGCAAAGCATTGAAATTCTTTTGCGAAATCATAAATTCCTTAACACTAGTCTCAAAATCAGAGGGCATCTTATTAAAATTTCCATAAGATTTGTTGTAGGAATTACCATAATTATTAGAGGAATTACTAGGGAACGGCCTAGAATTAAAATTTCCTCTATACGCGTTGTTACCAAAATTGTTCCTACCAACATTCACATCCATAGATTCATTATTATTCTCAATCAAAGTGGACAAAGGCATATCATTAGGATACAAAGAAACACTCTTATTAGCAAACAATTTCATAAGTTCATCCATCTTTCCACTCAAAACATTAATCTGTTCAATCGCATGAACCTTTTTACTAGTAGATCTTTCAGGGTGCCATTGAGAATAATTAACCATAATATTATCTAGGAGTTTAGTAGCTTCTCCGAAGGTGATTTCCATAAAAGTGCCTCCTGCGGCCGAATCTAAAAGATTTCTAGTAGCAAAATTCAATCCAGCATAAAAATTTTGTATAATCATCCATAAATTCAAACCATGTGGAGGGCAATTACGTATCATTAATTTCATCCTCTCCCAAGATTGTGCAACATGTTCATGATCAAGTTGCTTAAAATTCATAATATCGTTTCTAAGAGAGATGATCTTAGCGGGAGGAAAATACTTACAGATAAAAGCATCTTTGCACTTATTCCAAGAATCTACTATTTTTAGGCAAAGACGAAAACCAAGTTTTAGCGCGATCTCTAAGCGAAAAAGGAAATAGCTTCAATTTAACAATATCATTATCCACATCTTTCTTCTTTTGCATATCACATAAATCAACAAAGTTGTTTAGATGGGTAGCGGCATCTTCACTAGGAAGACCGGCGAATTGATCTTTCATGACAAGATTCAGCAAAGCAGCATTAATTTCACAAGATTCAGCATCGGTAAGAGGAGCAATGGGAGTGCTAAGAAAATCATTGTTGTTGGTATTGGCAAAGTCACACAATTTAGTATTATCTTGAGCCATCGTGACAAGCAAACAATCCAACACACGAGCAAACAAGAAACAAGCGAAAAGAGGCGAACGAAAAGAGAGGGCGAATAAAACGGCAAGGGTGACGTGGGGGAGAGGAAAACGAGAGGCAAATGGCAAATAATGTAATGCGAGGGATAAGAGTTTGTGATGGGTACTTGGTATGTCTTGACTTGTGGGTAGACTCCCCGGCAACGGCGCCAGAAATCCGTCTTGCTACCTCTTGAGCATGCGTTGGTTTTTTCCCTTGAAGAGGAAAGGGCGATGCAGCAAAGTAGCGCAAGTATTTCCCTCAGTTTTTGAGAACCAAGGTATCAATCCAGTAGGAGGCCACACGCAAGTCCCTCGTACCTACACAAACAAATAAGATCCTTCCAACCAACGCGATAAAGGGGTTGCCAATCCCTTCACGGCCACTTGCAAAAGTAAGATCTGATAGAGATGATAAGATAATATTTTTGGTATTTTTATGACAAATATTAAAAGTAAAGATTGCAAAATAAACGGCGCCAGAAATAGCTAGTTGACGGAAGATTAATATGATGGAAAATAGACCCGGGGGCCATAGGTTTCACTAGTGGCTTCTCTCAAGATAGCATAAGTATTACGGTGGGTGAACAAATTACTGTCGAGCAATTGATAGAAAAGTGCATAATTATGAGAATATCTAGGCATGATCATGTATATAGGCATCATGTCCGTGACAAGTAGACCGACTCCTGCCTGCATCTACTACTATTACTCAACACATCGACCGCTATCCAGCATGCATCTAGAGTATTACGTTCGTAAGAACAGAGTAACGCATTAGGTAAGATGACATGATGTAGAGGCATAAACTCAAGCAATATGATATAAACCCCATCTTTTTATCCTCGATGGCAACAATACAATACGTGTCGTTTCCCTTTCTGTCACTGGGATCGAGCAACGCAAGATTGAACCCAAAGCTAAGCACTTCTCCCATTGCAAGAAAGACAAATCTAGTAGGCCAAACCAAACTGATAATTCGAAGAGACTTGCAAAGATAACCAATCATACATAAAAGAATTCAGAGAAGATTCAAATATTGTTCATAGATAATCTTGATCATAAACCATCAATTCATCGGATCTCGACAAACACACCGCAAAAAAGAGTTACATCGAATAGATCTCCAAGAAGCTCGAGGAGAACTTTGTATTGAGATCCAAAGAGAGAGAAGAAGCCATCTAGCTAATAACTATGGACCCAAAGGTCTGAGGTAAACTACTCACACATCATCGAAGAGGCTATGGTGTTGATGTAGAAGCCCTCCATGATTGATGCCCCCTCAGGCGGAGCGCCGGAAAAGGCCTCAAGATGGGATCTCACGGGTACAGAACGTTGCGATGGTGGAAATAGGGTTTCGTGGTGCTCCTGGTTGGTTTCGGGGTACGTAGGTATATATAGGAGGAAGAAGTAGGTCGGCGGAGCCACGAGGGGCCCACGAGGGTGGGGAGCGCGCCCAGGGGGCAGGCGCGCCTCCCTGCCTCGTGGCCTCCTCGTTGATTTCTTGACGTCCACTCCAAGTCCTCTAGATCACGTTTATTCCAAAAATCACGCTCCCGAAGGTTTCATTCCGTTTGGACTCCGTTTAGACTCCGTTTGATATTCCTTTTCTGCGAAACACTGAAATAGGCAAAAAAAACAGCAATTTGCACTGGGCCTTGGGTTAATAGGTTAGTCCCAAAAATAATATAAAGTGTATAATAAAGCCCATTAAACATCCAAAACAGAATATATAATAGCATGCAACAATCAAAAATTATAGATACGTTGGAGACGTATTAGCGAGCGACGGGGCAGATGCTGGTGGCGGAGGAGGTCGAAGCCATCTCCATCACTCTGATGCCATCAGCCAGGCGAGCGGTGTCGTCTGCAGCCGCAACAACCATCCGCGTGGCAACGAGAAGCTAAGTCATGCAAAACCTTGAGCAACTTTCCTTATATAGGGTTAACTTCCTCGAAGGATTTTGCTCCTTGTATGGAAAACTTGCACGCAAGGGAGCCCTTACGCTATTGGCAACGCCCTTGTTCTGTTTCGAGTCCGCTCAACACTCCAAGTGGCTACGCTGAGAACGGCAAGGTGGCTTGCTCGGCAGCAAGCGCCCCCCGGCAGGCTGCTAAGGATCTGTTCCTCAAAGTGCCATAGCATGGGTTTACGCGCCGGCAAGCCTATCTAACTAAGCGTAGGGTGCATACATACAAAGAAAGATCAAACAGGAAGATAGCATGCGCACTATTTCAGAATACTGCAAAGTCATATTACATCAGCGGTTGCCGCGGTTCTAACTTAAGATAAATTGTCTTGGGCATGAACTCGCAGCGGCAATAAGAAACGGGGTGGCTAGTCCCGGCGCTGGCCCTCCAACCTCTTGACTCCGTCGACACAGCCGATGATGGGCTCGATACGCCCCTCTAGCGCCGTGAGGTCCGCATCCTCCGGCAAGCACTCAAGCGCGTTGGCGAAGTCGACGCTGGGGTTCTAGAACGCCACCTTGGTGAGCACCTTGGTCAGGGCGCCCCGACAAAGCTTTCGGGGCTCATTGGACAGATGAGTCGCACGACTGGAGCGGAGCTGCTCCAGGGCTTCGAGGACGCCCTCGAAGAACAAGGTCAGCCTAGCGTTGGGTCTTATGTTCGCCTCCTGGGAGTACCTGAAGTTCGGCATGCCCATGATGGCTAGCTGCGTGGTGAGCCTCTCTACAACGTCGATGAGGCGGCTAATCCAGAGATTTACGTTGTCCACATAGTCCTTGTGGGCAGTGGCGTCATCCTTCTTCAGCTGCCTCTCATCCTCAAGGGCCTTGTTCAGGGTCTCCTCACGAGCCTTGCCCTCCGAAAGCGCCCCTTCCAAGGTGTCCAGCTTCAGCTTCAGATCACCGATAGAGTTGTTGGCCTCGGAGAGCAGCTTGGTCTTGTCGGAGACAGTGACCTGCAAATCCGCCAAAGTGCGGCTAGCCGTGCCCCTCTCCTCCGTTAGCATTAAGATCTCCTTCTTCAGCTGCTCCCGCTCTAGCTCGAGTTTCTCCACCTTGCCGGTGTGGTCCAGGGCCAGTGCATCAAGTGCATCCTTGTGCTTCTGCTCTAGCTCCCGGGTCCGCTGCGCGACGAGCCTCTCAACCTCCTCGTCCTTGCCGTGGAGCGTGGCGGCAAGCGCCTGCTCACGAGCAACGAGGTCTTCCTCCTGGGTGTCCAGCAAGGCCTGCTGCTGCCACCGATCAGCTTCGTCCTTGTCGGCCTGTTTCTTCGCCGCCTCCTGGGCCTTCTCAATGTCAGCTTGCTTCAGGAGGAGCTCTCGCTTGCGCTCGTCCAGCTGATCCTGGGCGTCCTTCATTTCCTGCCGGGCCTCGCCGAACCAGACTTGCATTTGAGCAACGCGCTCCTGAAGGTCTGCTTCGGCCTTGTCCACGGCTGTCGTCCTGGAGTTCACCTTGTCCTGGCGGGCGCGGTGGAGCGCCTAGAGCTTCTGGAAATTGGCGCTCATGGCCCGGAGGAGCTACTCCTCTTGGGAACCACCGCTGCTGGCGCTCGGTTCATCAACGACTTGGAGCCCGGGGGCAGCGAGCGCCTCATCGTCAAAAACTTCCCCTTTGGCTGGCGCTCTGGTGCTTGCCGTCCCCGGGAGGCTGACGAACAGATCGTCGCCCACCTTCAAGTACTTGCCCGGGGCGGGGGCTGTAGGGGAGGAAGGTTGGTCATCCGCCACCTTCTCCCCAGCAGGCCCCTTGCCGGCCTCCTCAGCAGCAGCCTTGCCGGCCTCCTCGGCAGCAGCCTTGCTGGTGTCCCCGGGAGGCCCCTTGGCGGCCTCCTCAGCGGCGGTCTTGGCGGCCTCCCCAGCAGCAATCTTGGTGGCCTCGGCTTCGGCATCCCTGGCGACCTCCTTAATAATAGTGTCGACGTCCTCCTGGTCCGTCGAGGGAGGGTCTGGAAACCAGAAAGGAGAATGAAGCAAGGCCAAGGTCAAGGTTTAGAACAAAGCAAAAATAAAATGTCGCACGGCAAAGATGGCAAGAGACGGAAGGCAGGCAACTTACCCGTGCCGAGCTGAGAAGTGGTTCCCTCCCCGCCAACGTTCGTTGCCGGGACGGAGCCACCAGCGCCCATGCTTGCCCCCTCTTCCTCCATGCGCATGGGCTCGGCGGTAGATGCCCTTGTCGGTGACACCCCTCCGGGTGGTGTGGTCGACGGGGGCGGCGTGTTGGGGGCGGCCCTCAGCGGCTCCTCCTGCTGCTGCTCTCCTCCTGCAAATCCGGCAAGGTCAGCACCAAGAACGCGCCCAATACCCGTCGATGGGGGAGAATAGCAAACTCACGCTGGGGGCTGGAGCGGGCGCTGCGCTGAGGGCTGCTGTCTGGGCTGATCACCACCAACACCGGCGTGCGCGAGGCGCTTGCCGGGGCTCATCGCTCGTTGAGGCCTTGGCCCTCTTCGCCATCCTCTGGGCCAGCGTCTCCATGTCCCTGTGAAGATAAAATCAAGTTAAGGGAAGACGGCGCGGTGGGGGATCAGGAGATGATGAGGGGCAAAGTACTTACTCGTCCTCCACCTCCTCCTCCGCTGGCCTCCTCTTCCTCTTCGGGCTGAAGGACCCAAGGTCGAAGTCAACCTCCGGGTCGTCATCCGCAAGGGGATGGGAAGGGGATGGGGTCCTGCGCCGCTTGGACGAGGAGGAAGCGACAGCCGCAGCCTTATCTGGCGCACGGGCTGCTCCTGGGCCTGTTGCCGCTGCACGGTCCCGCCGGCCCGGACTGGCTCGCCGGAGCTAGCCCGCCGCAGGACGCGTCTCCTCCCTGGGACCGAGGAATCGTCCGCCTTGGTCTCCTCTTCGGTCGACTCCTGGGCCACCTCCTCGACGAGGAGAGCCCCAGCGCCGCTGGCCTCCCCGGCAGACCCCATCCACTCAGCGAACTGTTTCTCCTCTACGGCCACGTCGTTCTAGTCCTCCACAGTGCCGATGCTGCCGGCCTCCTCGGCAAGTGCTGCCTCCTCCGCCCTGGCGGCAATGTACGTTAACTCGTCCTCAGTGGTGTCGCGGGTGAGCTTTGGCTCGTCGTGGACGTACCTCTCCAACAAGTTGTCAAAGAATGCCTGCACCAGCTCCGGTTGTGGCTTCTCCCAGGTCGAGTCGAGGCCGTGCGGAAGACCGGCATCGTGGCGATGACGGCGGTCCGGCGGGAGTTGTTGCTCAACGGGACCACCCCCGCTGGCAACCCGAACAGAGATTTGCCGGCTTTGGCGGCCTTGCCGGTCGTCTCAACCCTGCCGACATCGTCAACCTTGAGTTGGAAAAGCCTCTGGCAGAGATGGGCGTGCTACAGCACCGTGAAGTTGTGGTTCAGGCCGGGGCGAAGCCTCGTTACGTCGGCCGCATTCTTGAAATCCCAAGCCGGCCTCCCCTTATTATGAAGCGGGGCAATCCGGCGACGGATGAAGTTAGCCCCGATCATCTCGAGGGTGAGCCCGGCCGAAGTAAGGCAGTGGATCCTGGTGATGGTGACCGCGAGCTTCTCGTCGTCGGCGTCGAGATCGCCCCAGTCCTTGCGGCGGACCGGTGGCCTCCGGCAGACCCGGCAGAACTCCTGTGGATCTGTCTCCTCGATCCAGCACCACCGGCCCCGCCACTCGTCCCACCTCTCCTTTTGGGCACCCTTCGGGTACGTGCCCCTACTCTCGGTCCATGGGATCCAAGTGATGCATCCAGAAATGGCACCCCCCGGCTGGATGCGAGGGGTGAAGTAATGGCGGAAGAGCGTCGTGCTGGGGTACACTCCGGCGAAGCCCTCACAAAGGTGGGCAAAGAAAGCCATGCACGCCATAGCGTTCGGCATAAAATCCAGAAGGTGGAAGCCATAGGTGTACATGATGTCGTTGAAGAAATCTGAGAAAGGGGGGCAGAGCCCGCAGAGAAGCAATCGACAAAAAAGGGATATCAATTCAGACCGGGCTTGGCAAAGGAGGCAGGGACGATGCGCGTTGCGGAATGCCCCGACGTCTCCCTCCCCCACAAGGGCCTAAACTTCTCCTTGAGGGTGAGCGTGTCAACTGTCGAGGTGAAGAGGGCGCGCTGCATCCGCAACTCCACCAACTCGCTCTCCGGCGCCTCCTTCCCACCGGCATCCTTGGCCGCTCCCTTGCCCTTGCTTGTCTTGGGCGCCATGGCGGCTGAGAGGGGGCGAGGGATCAAGGGCAATGGGGGCGCGGCGGCAATGAGCAGAGGCGGGAGCTCCGATTTTCGCTTGAAGAAGAAGAGGGGAACGGCGGTTCCAAGATTGGAAAAGGCGTGGAGGGTAAATGAGCAGCGACCCTGCAGTTTTCTCTTTTTTATGGGGAAGACGCGGGCCGCCTCTTTACTATTCACCACGAGATGACGCAAGCATGCTGCGACTGCTCCACGCATGACCCCCACGTCACGCACTCAATGAGGGTCGTTGGGAAGCGCAACTGACGAAGGAATTACTGCAGTTAAAACTCTGCCACACGCGCTCGCGCACCGTTCTGGGCCTGGCCCAACACCGCTTCACACTTATGTGTGGCCCAGGCCCGGGGGCTCCTGTCGGTGTACAAAAATAGGGGCCTTTCTGTACCCCTTTACTTGTGCACGGGCAGTTGTAGCCACACCTGCGGCCATGCTTGGTGGGGCAGAGGAGGAAAAGAATAAGACTGCCAAGGCATCACTCAAGCCAGAAGCATGAAGAGCGAAGGGGCAAGATGGATTCCCCCTGGCCACACCGTTGCCGGGGCGGCCTACATAGCCCCGGCAAGAGCCTTGCCGGGGCAGCCTGCCCAACACCAGCAAGGCCGCCACCCATGGGCCCGGGAGTTCTGACACCATCGACAACCTCAGAACCAGGGCTCAGGGGTGCCTACATGGTGGTATGCAGATCTTTGTGAAGACCAAAGGCCTGCAAGACTAGATAAGAACCACAAGACGAAGACCCCAGGCAAGACCCCTTGCCGGGGACGGCCGAAGACCCCCGACAAGACCCTTGCGAGGACACCTACGGGACTCGGGCAAGACCCTTGCCGGGACCTTGGCAAGACCCTTGCCGGGGGCATCTGCAGGGCCGCAGCCAGGCCCGCACCTACCAAGGCTCCGCCACCCCACGGCTGTTCCAACACAGCAATCAGCCCGCCAACTAGGCGATCACCTGCGTGGCAGCATGCGGCTTCCAGGCCAACTAAGCAAGCACCTGCGTGGTGGCATGCAGATCTTCGTGAAGAATCTGTCACCACACCAGCACAGCAGCCAGCGTGGCGCTGCATGCCTCACCAGCTTGGACGCGCGTTGAAGCAAGGCGAGGCGGCAACGGATGGGACGAGCCTTGCTGTCGTCCCTGATAAAGCAAGAGGAGACGTAGGCGGCACATTAAATACGTTTGTCCCACGATGTCAGGGATAGAATTGTACACTGTAGCTGCTTTCCACCTCCTGTGTGCCACTGTGGCGACCCCTTTGACATATAAAAGGAGGTCCGAGGCATACTGGGTTAGGATTCGGACTTTTTGGACTGGGCATGCACCGCGGCTAGTTCAAGAGCTCAAGAACACCAAATATACACAAAAGCGGGACTAGGGTATTACGCATCGTTTGCGGCCCGAACCTGGGTCAAAATCCCCTCGTGCTGATCCTTTAGACCTGCTCTTTGCACAGCCTCACGCCCCGCCAACCGTAGTAGGATTCCCTGTGATCCCATAGGTGTCGTTTCCCCGACAGTCTCACTAAGTTCTTCTTTACAGAATCCGAGGAGATCTGGACTTGCGCTAGATTCCTTATCTAAATTAGATATTTCCACATTTTGCAAAGCCTTTCTTTGTTTTTTCACTTCGGATATGTATGGAACATTATCTTTATATGGGATAAATGTAACCCATTCTTCATGTATAATCGTGGTTTGTAAAGATTGTTGTAAAAACTCTTAACCTTATTATCATATCTTCATTGATTACTGACAAATATCTTATTGTAATTTCATCTGTTATATATTTTGTGCCATTTATGTAAGCTTCAATATTATATGCCAACTGGTTATGGATCTTCTTTATTCCTGACATATCAGTAGATACTTTCAGCTTTATTATTGTCTATGGTTTTGATTATATTGGGACATCTCACAAAATATTTATCATGTATGATTTTCTTAGTGCAACCAGTATCTAATAGTGCTAATATTTTATAGGAAAAGTTTGGCTTTAGAACTATTTCTAACCCGGATCCTTATCTCTAGTGCTTCTTTGAATGGTAGTGGAATGATATATTTATTTCCAAAACTAGTTATTGCATCTTTTAATTGTATCGGCTTGTCTCATTTTTTATCTCTTACCGTTACCATTTGTTCTTTCATATCCGTGTTTTTTGCAATAATGTTATCTTGCTCTTTACTATTTTCTAACCCATCTTTTAGTTTTTCTAACTCGTCTTCTAGCTTATTCTGTTTTCTAAGTTTCTAACCCTACTAGATAATATTCTTTCTTCTGGCTCAAACTCCATTTCCTGCCTCCACTTCTGATTATTGGCTCTTAGACAGGAGGTACAAGCTTGTTTTAAGCATAAACTACATGTGAACCTATTATCTTGGCTTGGATAATATATACAAAAAGCACATTTTATGTTATAATCACCTTTTCCTTTAATCCAATCATGTTCACAATCTACTTGGTTCATCATTTCAATTTTTAAACCCGCTAGTTCATATATTAGGTCTATTTCATCTTCACTTGACTCATATTACGGTGTCTCATTTTCTACTTCATCTGTTTCTATGATTGAATATATTGACTCGTCATCTTTTATTTCATCATCACATACTAATATATTCTCATTAACACTATTGATAATTAATACTCTCTCTTGTTCTTCATATTTACTGGAGTATGTTTTCTCATCTTTATTAGGGCAAGTTCTACTTAGGTGACCGGGAGAGTTACATATGAAATACCCGCATGTTTTATCATAAGATATCTTAGGATTATATCTTATTACATTTCTTTTATGTAAGAATGGAGCTCTATTATCTGACCTTCTTAAGAAATATCTTTTCTTTTTTCTGAAATTTCTATTATCTCCCGTTTTTTGTTATAATATTTGTTTTTCCTATGCCTTTCTTCTACATATGTTAATGGTATTTGAAAAAGGTTATTGCAAAATTTGTAATCTGTTTTCTCATAGATCTTTGGGATTGTATACCCGTACATACCTTTCTTAGTTGCCTAAAAACAAATATTATGGCTTGGGATATATTTGCTACATTTCTGTTTCTTTTTTTATATTCGTCAAATATTATGGAACCTAGAGGGTCGAGCAACTTATTAAAATGTCTTTGAACTACGCCCACATTAAACCCTTGCTTAGAAATAGTAGCATTCTATAAGTAATGCTGAGAAAATTCTTTTATGCCTTTCCAGCTAGTTAGTGCCAATTTTTCAATTTCTCTTAACCTTTCATTTTGCAATGAGGTATGTCCTAATTCTGGATCTTCTGCTATGATCATATTTGAAATGACATTTGTGAAGTTATTGGGATTACTTCCGGCTCTTTTTAATTCTTCATATTGATTAGGGTATGACTCTACCCATTTTCCCATAGAACTTTCACCAACTCCCCTATAAATATTTCAAGATGTGTTAACATGTCTTCTACCTTAGTTCCTATATTATATTGGTTTTGTATATATTTTTAAACTATTAAACCTTCCCATATGTTATTTATATTCGGCCAATCTATCGGGTCATGAGCTGCTAGGTTCAATATAGTGCCATCATTCTTATAATTTTGAAATTGCATTGGCTTTTCAACATCTCTTCTTTTAGAACCGATATATCTAAATTGTCCAGGGATATTCTTAGGTTTGTAGTCATCTTTTTCAGGAGGCCATTGTCCAACTGATCTGGTAGGTCTCTCTCTTTCTCCTTCTCTTTTTACTGACGACTCTCCATATCCTTTTCTTCTTTTATTACTATTTTCTACTTCCATAGCTTCCATTACATTATCCAAGTTCTGCAGTCTCACAACATCTAGTGAGTTATAAAAATTACTATTTTGTTCTGAATTATCATAATTTTCATCTTCTATCAACATTTCTCTCATTTTCTTGTTCCTCATAGCTTTCTAGTGATAACTTATTATTTATATCTCATTGCCCATCTTCACTAACAACTTCTTGTTTTTTAGCAACATTCTTATCTTTATTATCATTAACGATAATATTCTTATTATTACTACTAGTATTTTCTCTTATTTCTATTGGTGTTATAGTTTTATTTGGCATGGTTGAACTACTAGTGGCTAATTTTTATCATTTTTTACTTTCTTTAACCTTGCAATTTCCCTAATGATAAACAATTATCTTTCTCTTATCATCGACCTATCTTTTTTCATAGAATTACTATATTCCCATTGAATATGCTTTAGTTTATTTTCCCAATGAATTATTTCATGATCTAAATTAGCCTTTTCCATGCATTTAGTTACACCTTTATTCTTATCATCACCAATTTTTTCTTCTAACATAAAAGATTATGTGTCTGCTATTGATGCAGATTTATAGTTCATAAACCTTATACTACTACTTTCTTCACAATTTTGGTAGCTTATGTAGTTTTCAGGTTGCTTTAATTCCTTATTCTCTATTAATTCACCTATCTTCCATTCTGATACGTCCATTTTGCGTCATGTTTATCTACTGTTATTTAAAAAGTTTTTATGCATAATAATGCTTTTTGGAGTAATCATAATGCCTTTTCTCTCATAATATGCAAGGTTCACACAAAGAGGGAGAATTCCGACAGCTGGAAATCTGGACCTGGAAAAGCTACATCAGGCCACCTATTCTTCACAACTCCAAATAAGCTGAAACTTCACAAGGAATTTTTATGTAATAAATAAGAAATACTGGAGCAAATAACTACCGGAGGGGGGCCCACCTGGCGAGCACAAGACACCAGGGCACGCCTGGCCCCCCAGGCGCGCCCTGCTGGGTTGTGCTCAGCCCAGCCCACCTCCGGTGCCCATCTTCTGGTATATAAGTCATTTTGACCTAGAAAAAATAAGGGGAGGACTTTTAGGACGGAGCGCCACAGTCTCGAGACGGAACTTGGGCAGGAGCACTTTTTCCCTTCGGCGGAGCGATTCCGCCGGGGGAACTTCCCTCCCGGAGGTGGAAACCATCGTCATCATCATCACCAACAACTCTCCCATCTTGGGGAGGGCAATATCCATCAACATCGTCAACAGCACCATCTCATCTCAAACCCTAGTTCATCTCTTGTGTTCAATCTTTGAACCGGAACTATAGTTTGCTGCTTGTGGGTGACTATTAGTGTTGATTACATCTTGTAGTTGATTGCTAAATGTTTATTTGGTGGAAGATTATATGTTCAGATCCATTATGCTATTTAATACCCCTCTAATCTTGATCATGTTTATCACTTGTGAGTAGTTATTTTTGTTCATGAGGTCACGGGAGAAATCATGTTGCAAGTAATCATGTGAACTTGATATGTGTTCGATATGTTGATAGTATGTATGTTGTGATTCCCTTAGTGGTGTCATGTGAACGTCGACTACATGACACTTCACCATATTTGAGCCTAAGGGAATGCATTGTGGAGTAGTTATTAGATGATGGGTTGCGAGAGTGACAGAAGCTTAAACCCTAGTTTATGCGCTATTCCGTAAGGGACCGATTGGATCCAAAAGTTTAATGCTATGGTTAGAATTTATTCTTAATACTTTTCTCGTAGTTGCGGATGCTTGCAAGGGGGTTAATCATAAGTAGGAGGTTTTTTCAAGTAACAATAGCACCTAAGCACCGGTCCACCCACATATCAAATTATCAAAGTAGCGAACACGAATCAAACCAACATGATGAAAGTGACTAGATGAAATTCCCGTGTACCCTCAAGAATGCTTTGCCTATTATAAGAGACCATTTTGGCATGTCCTTTGCCTCAAAAGGATTGGGATACCTTGCTGCACTTTTGTTACTATTACCGTTACTTGCTCATTATAAATTATCTTGCTATCAAACTACTCTGTTACTTACAATTTCAGCACTTGCAGACATTACCTTTCTAAAAACCACTTGTCATTTCCTTCTACTCCTCGTTGGGTTCGACACTCTTACTTATTGAAAAGGCTACAATTGATCCCATATACTTGTGGGTCATCAATTCTTTTTTCTGGCGCTGTTTCTGGGGAGTGGAAGCGCTCTTGGTAAGTGGAAATTGGTAGGGAAAAATTATTACTACATGCTGAAATTTATTGTCACTTGTTACTATGGAGAACAATCCTTTGAGGGGTTTGTTCGGGGTATCTTCACCTTGACCGGAACCACAATTAGTCACCCATCTACCTACTGCACCTACTGAAAATATTGAATATGAAATTCCTTCGGGTATGATAGAACAATTGCTAGCTAATCCTTATGCAGGAGATGGAACCGAACATCCTGATGCACTTGATATATGTGGATGAAATTTGTGGATTCTTTAAGCTTGCAGGTTTACCCGGAGATGAAATTAAGAAGAAGCTTTTCCCTTTATCTTTGAAAGGAAAAGCATTGGCATGGTATAGGCTATGCGATGATATTGGATCTTGGTACTAGAATCGATTGAAATTGGAGTTTCACCAAAAAAAATACTACGCATCTAGTTCATCATGATCGGAATTATATATATAATTTGGCCTCGTGAAGGAGAAAGTATCGCTCTAGCTTGGGGGAGGCTTAAGTCAATGTTATATTCATGCCCCAATCATGAGCTCTCAAGAGAAATTATTATTCAAAAATTTTATGCTCGGCTTTCTCATAATGATCGATCCATGCTTGATTCTTCTTGTGCTGGTTCTTTTATGAAGAAGACTATTGAATTCTGGTGGGGTCTTTTGGAAAGATTTAAATGCAACTCTGAAGATTGGGAACTCGACGAAGGTAAAGAGTCAGGTATTAAGCTTAAGTTTGATTGTATTAAATCTTTTATGAATACCGATGCTTTTCAAAAGTTTAGCACTAAATATGGACCTGACTCTGAGATAGTAGCCTCCTTTTGTGAATCTTTTGCTACTCATGTTGATCTTCCTAAAGAGAAGTGGTTCAAATATCACCCACCTATTAAGAAGAAATTACAGAACCCGTACTAGTTAAAGATGGAACTATTATCTACAATGTTGATTTGGTTGTTCCTACTGCTTATATTGAAAAACCACCTTACCCTGTTAGAATGAAGGAACATGATAAAGTTTCGACTGTGGTCAACAAAAGTTATATTAGAACACCTAAACCAGCTGAACAAAGCAAGGTAGAACCTAGTGTTTCTATGATTAAAGATCTCTTGGTCGATAATTTAGATGGGCATGTTATTTACACTACTGCAGGATGTTGCTAACGCGACACTATGATCAGAGACCCTTCGATGAAGCTGTGTGCGATGCCATAATTGCAAACGGTGGTCTAAAAACCGTCAAAAAGGTGCAAAATGTTTGCGATGGAGGATGCATCAAACATGGTTCAGAGTTTAGTTGCGTGTGCGATGCAGGGCATACGTTTCAGCTCAATCAACCGTTTGCGATGAGGAGGAACAAAAGAAACGGACAGACAGATGAAGATGTGTGCGATGTACAGGATACGGTTCACTCGGATGAACTGTTTGTGATTAGGCAATACAAAAGAAACGGTCAGCCAGATCAAGGTGTGTGCGATGTATAGCATACGGTTCACTCGGATGAACTGTTTGCGTTGAGACATGGGAACAGAAACAGTTCAACTTAACAAGATGTGTGTGATACGTGTCAAACAGGTCTGTAATCAGAAATGTGTGCAAAGACCGATAATAAGACAGACGATTGCTTCTAATAAGACGTATGTGATATGCTCTGTCTACACAACATCTATTGGCCATTGGGGGACGGGCGGTCATCCGGATACGCCATAAGGATGCGAAGAGGCATCCTATATCAGCAAGGACTAGTTGTTCCACTAGTAGCTCATGTAAAAGAACTCTCAAGTTAAGTGTGCTCAGGCTGGAGCAGCCATCAGATGGGTGACTGGATGGGAAGTTGTAGTTAAATTAACCTCGAGGTCCTTTTTTATTTTTATTTTATTTTTAACACATGTTAAAGAAGGTCTACCACATTACTTTTTGATAATGTACGATACGTGGCATACAGTTAATCCATCCGATCCATTTGTGATGGAATAAGCCGTGTGTGTAGTGAGCAAACGCTTGCTAGCATTCAACCGTTTGCGATTGATGAATTCATCACTGACGGGTTCCCTAGTGTGGTCCGTGTTCGTCTGATCATCATCTACTTCTTGTGCTAGCTCGATGTTCCTTCTATGCTAAGTTTCCATTAATTGATGGCATTTTATGAACACGCCACCGTTTCTCGCCATTTCCTCACCTGTTTCCCGCCACCCAGCGATATTGCGCATAAACCTAGGCGGCGCGCGGCACACGGAGGCGACAAGCGCAGCCGGTAGCACATCCACCTTTTCCAAGCATGCCAACCCACCAAAGCGTCGCCTCTGCCATCAACCTCGTCGACGAGGAAAACGAGCAGGCGCCACGGCCCGTCGAGGCCGAGGCGCTCCCCGGCAACGTGATGGACGATGCCGTGATGCGCGTCATCGCCAGGGTTGAGCAGACCTTTGGCGCCTGGCGCTTGAGCGCCGCAGATCAAGATAGGCATGTCAGCACCGACAGGCTGCAGCTCGCCGCTCAACATGATCGATGGCGCGCCGTAGAGCAAGCTAGGCGCATCCACGCTGATAGGATGCGGCTCGCCGCACGGCGAGACCGTTGGAGCATCGCAGAGCGAGAGGCGCGGCGCGCCGCACAGCAAGAGTGAATCCATCGGCACTTGCCTGCCGTCGACACGGCGTCGCAGCTGGGTACATGTCCCGTCAGTACCCTCATTCCTCGCCAGGAGTGGGCAGAGGCCCTCAGTGCGGTACTTGCACCAGAGGCCGGCCGCGTCGTACTTGCACCGGACGCCCGCCATACCGTTCGCATGGGTGCCGCCGTTCACCTTGTCCGCGGCCCGCTGGATGCCAACGTGCTGGTCCGTAGGTTCGACCACCTCCTTGGCCCAGGTGTCCACCTGGGCGCAGTAGAGGAACATGGCCGTCGCATCCTCGAGCTGGTGATATCCGATGAAATAGCCAACTTGGAGCTCGAGATCACGCTCCAGATGTACCGCGAGCGTGTCGACCGCTTAGATGAACGCCTGCACGAGTTCGGGCAGAGCCAAGAGCTACCGTAGGCAAGGGCTGCTGGTCATGGTCTCATGGACGCGTTTTATTTTGTTGAGTCGTTTCGACGTGGATAACTATGTATTCACAGCCATCATAGTATTGCTCTGTTTATTCCTCTGTTTCAATGTGTGTACTCTGTTTTCCATTCTTATATGTTCTGTTTCAATGTGTGTATATACGCTTTCCATTCTGTATATGTAGATGATAACAGCTAGATTCAAATTAGTATACAAAAACAGATAGAAAATGGAATTCATAATATATATATATATTAATTGTTTAATAGTTCATCACAGAATATATATATATATAATATCATCACATATACGTGATGATACTTAACTACTAGGTACAGTGCATAAAATTGAAAACGAACAATACTAAAACTAATAATCCCTCCTGGGGCCAGTATTCCGGCAGCCCCTCGCCAGCAGTTCCCTGGTGCGCAGCGTCTTCCCAGTGTAGAGGCAGTACTCCACCTCCTCCGCCTCGCAGCGCTTGACGTACCGATCCGCCTCTTGCTGGCGGACGCGCGCAAACGATCTTGCCATTTTGTTGGGTGCCCACTAGAGCTCCTCGTCGGTGGCACGGTGGAGCTATTGGCCCACCTCCATGCAGCGACGAGGCGCCCAGCACCTATGACCTTCCTCGCGAAGTACCCGTCTTCGTACACCTCCTCGGCACGACGACGCGCCCGCCCCCAAAGCTCCGCCGCCTCCTTTTTCCAGGCGGCGTCACGGGCTTCACAGGCTGCTTGGTACATGGCTTCCTCCTCCACCATCTCCTTCTTGAACGCCACTTGCCTGGCTTTCTCAGCCGGCGGTAGCTACTTCCACAGACAAAGATTGTACTGGCCCCAAAACCAATACAAAGTTGAGGGTCCAGCACAACCTTGTCAAGCGGCGCGTAGGGGTCCTCGTCGCTGCTATTCGAGTGAGCGTCCTCGGGGGGCGGCGACTCCTCGTCGGCGCGTGGGCAGACCGGCGGCGCCATGGCAGAGATTTGTGTGAGAGAGAGAGGGCGAGCGATGGGAGGATGTAGATGAGAATGCCGGCGGGAAGACGTGAGCAAGGGAGTTTGGCGGCCGGAATCTAGATCGACGGGGACAGTACACACGCCGGTCGCCGGAATTTACGAGTACTGTAGTTTGAATTACACACGATTCCCGCAGCAAAATCCGTGTGTGAACATAATAGCTAACGGTTTCCAATACAGAACCGTGTCTGATTAATGATCCCCGCCACTCACCTACCAAACCTCGAGTCGCGAGATAGAGTGCCAATCGTGTGGGGGCCGGTTGTCTTGCCAGATCTTTACATTTTCTTTTTTGAACACCAGATATTTACATCGTCTGATGATTTTTTAACTCGCACACAAGTACACAAAAATAGGATTTTTCAAACCATTATGGTTAGGCGTTTCATGTAGATGTAGTTAAAATTTGAATTACGGTCATTAAATGGTTAGAAAATCACTTAAATGTCTTTAAAAGGTGAAATGACCCCTGAAATTTTCCAAATTTTCACATGACAGTTGTATTAGTGCATGTTAAACATAGAAAAAAATTTGAAGGCCGTAAGAGGAAGCTATCTCCCGATCGTCATCAAACATACATTGTTCCCTCTCGGAACCACGAACCTTCTAGTGAGTTGCTCCGGTTTGTGAGGGGTGTGTGTCCAAACTTTCGTCAAACAGGCCAATTTTTTTACCACATCATCTTGGTGGAATGACATTAAATCAAGCAAGGTTTCATGTTTTTCTGATCATTTTTGAATTTTTTGGAATTAAAATGCCATGGCACTCCATGCATGTGCCCATGCTTTGAGACCAATATGTTTGAAAATTCCTTCTAATTAACTGCACACGGAATTAACTCGCACACAAGTACACAAATATATGATTTTTCAAACCATTTTGGTTAGGCGTTGCATGTAGATGTAGTTCAAATTTGAATTACGGTCATTAAATGGTTAGAAAATCACTTAAATGTCTTTAAAAGGTCAAATGACCCCTGAAATTTTCCAAGTTTTCACATAATAGTTGTATTAGTGCACGTTAAACATAGAAAAAAAGTGAAGGCCGTAAGAGGAAGCTATCTCCCGTTCATCATCAAACATGCATTGTTCCATCTCGGAACCACGAACCTTCTAGTGAGTTGCTCCGGTTTGTGAGGGGTGCGTGTCCAAACTTTCGTCAAACATGCCAATTTCTTTACCACGTCATCTTGGTAGCATGACATTACATCAACCAAGGTTTCATGTTTTTCTGATCATTTCTTAATTTTTTGGAATTAAAATGCCATGGCACTCCATGCATACGTATGCATGTGTCCATGCCTTGAGACCAATATGTTTGAAAATTCCTTCTAATTTACTGCACATGGAATTAACTCGAACATAAGTACACAGATATGCTTTTTCAAACCGTTTTGGTTAGGCGTTGCATGTAGATGTAGTTCAAATTTGAATTACGGTCATTAAATGGCAATAAAATCACTTAAATGTCTTTAAACGGTCAAATGACCCCTAGAATTTTCCAAAATTTCACATTACAGTTGTAGTAGTGCACGTTAGACGTAGAAAAAAATTGAAGGCCGTAAGAGGAAGCTATCTCCCGTTCGTCATCAAACATGCATTGTTCCCTCTCGGAACCATGAGCCTTCTACTGAATTGCTCCGGTTTGTGGGGGGTGTGTGTCCAAACTTTCGTCAAACATGCCAATTTCTCTACCACATCATCTTGGTGGCATGACATTACATCAACCAAAGTTTCATGTGTTTCTGATTTTTTTTATTTTTCCGAATAAAAATGCCATGTCACTCCATGCATACGTATGCATGTGTCCATGTCGTGAGACAAATATGTTTGAAAATTCCTTCTAATTTACTGCACATGGAATTAACTCGCACACAAGTACACAAATATGATTTTTCAAACTGTTTTGGTTAGGCGTTGCATGTAGATGTAGTTCAAATTTGAATTACGGTCATTAAATGGCTAGAAAATCACTTAAATGTCTTCAAAAGGTCAAATGACCCCTAGAATTTTCCAAAATTTCACATTACAGTTGTAGTAGTGCACGTTAGACGTAGAAAAAAATTGAAGGCCGTAAGAGGAAGCTATCTCCCGTTCGTCATCAAACATGCATTGTTCCCTCTCGGAACCACGAGCCTTCTAGTGAGATGCTCCGGTTTGTGAGGGGTGTGTGTCCAAACTTTCTTCAAACATGCCAATTTTTTTACCACATCATCTTGGTGGCATGACATTACATCAACCAAGGTTTCATGTGTTTCTGATATTTTTTTGAATTAAAATGCCATGTCACTCCATGCTTAATTGTGTCATAGCCGTTAGACCAATATGTTTGAAAATTCCTTCCAATTTACTGCACATGGAATTAAATCGCACACAAGTACACAAAATATGAGTTTTCAAACCGTTATGGTTAGCTGTTGCATGTACAATTTCAATTACGGTCATTAAATGGCTAGAAAATCACTTAAATGTCTTAAAAGGTCAAATGACCCCTGAAATTTTCCAAAATTTTACATGACAGTTGTATTAGTACTACAAAATTTCTCGTTCATTTAAAACACCATGCGTTGCCACTTTACTCCAAATTCGTCTTTCACAGCTAATAAAAAATATCTACAACATCACACACAGTTTTTTTTCTAGGAACCGTTTGCGATGAAAATATCTTGGTCTATTTAAGTCTCCCTCCTTAAGCTTAGCCGGCTCGTCTGCTCCAATGTCGGCAACCCCCGAATCCATGAATCCCGATCCCCATTCCCGCACCCCCTTCTTGCAAAGATGACACCGTGGAAACGCTTCGTGAAGGCCCGTACGATGGCCGCGTCCCCCTCGAGCACCACCGCCTGCGCCGAGAGCGCAGCCACCTATGCCGAGAGTGCCGCCGCATCCGCATTAAGCTCGGCCGCTTCTGCCGAGAGGGCGACTGCGGCAACCGATAGGGCAGCTGCGGCAGCCGAGATGGCTGCAGCTGCTGCTGCGATGGCGGCTGCAAACGCCAAGAGCGCTTGAGCTGCCGTCCGTGCCGCCAATGTCGCCCTGGCCCGGGTCGAGGCCATCCACGCCAAGATCGAGGATGCACACGCCAAGATATTCCAGGCCACCTCGGACTCCAGCATGCAACCCACGTCTGAAAAGGTGGCGGTGGCCATGGAGCACCTGCTTCCTCATGAGGTCGCCGAGCGGGAGCTGGAGATGCAGGAGGCGGCAGAGATCGAGGAGCACCAGGAGGAGGAGTTGCGCGTGGCCGAGGTCGAGGTAGAGAAGAGTCTGTCCGTCGAGGAATCGGCGGTGGAGTACCAACGCGAGCTCTGGCGCAACCACTACTACGAGTACTACAACCTTCAGGGTGGCGCCGAGGACGAGGACGCGATCGACTTCAGCGGGGGGATGCGGAGTCCACCAACGGTGGCATGTCGCCAAGACAAGTCATCGATGTCTCATCTCACACCGGTGATGCATAGGCCGGCGCGGCGGTGGATTTGTTAAAATTATGCGTACTTAGGCTTTGTTTTTAATGCTGGTCTTTTGTTAGAGCAATGTTTAGGTCAACTGGCTCTGTTTAATTAGCAAGCGATGTTAAATTATGCAATGACATACCCGGGGAAATTTCCACCAAAATTTGAATTATCAAACTCATCCCATGCGCGTAAAGCAGAAGAATCGTTTGCGATGCACACAATTGTTCAAAGTGAATGGTCCGGCGGCACCTCACGCAAAGTTTCCCTCCACATTTCCAAAATTTTGGCCTACCGCCAAAATATCTACCCCCGCCCCCCTTCCCCCTTCCCCACCCCCTTTTCTCCCCGACCACAAGTCACATTTCCCATGTTTCCTCCTTCCTTCCTTCCTAAGCTATAGCTTCTTCCTCGCTCTCGCCGTCTCGCATCCTACCGCCGGGGTCGCCATGGTCTTCTTAAAAGACCTCTCCAGCGGTTCCTCCTCCGGCGACGACTCCTTCACCACCCAGGTATGCCTCTCTTCTCTCTCTCGGGCTATGACTTGGAATGAAAGATTATTACCCGGCGGTCGATTTGAGTCATTTCTTCCTCTTGTAGCTCCCTAGGACCATCAGTGGCAACGAATGGAGCGGGGTGGCTGAAGAACTATCTGCTCGTTGTCACCATAAATCTCCATGTGTGAAGCTAGTTGCATTTGAATCTGTGGACAGTGTGAGGAAGTTTCTGGCATGTGCAGAGAAGGTTAGACCCTCTTTCGTTGTTACAAATCATTTGTTAGATGTGATTCAGACACTGTCACGGTCCCAACCCATTCATACCACACCTTCAACCAAATGCATCCTAAGACAGTGTCACAGTTTGTACCTAGTATCTTAAATTGTTGCCATCTCATCAGCGGTGCCATTAGAAAATTATTTGGCACCGCTTCAGCAGTTTGTGCAGCCAACTTTGGTCCACACATCCGAGCAGCCAAGCAGTAAAATACTAAACCTTTATGGCACGAAGGAACTGGGCATCGGAGCAACTACGTGCTCCGGAGTCCGGGTCCCTGATTTTTCCCCTGCATCGACTCGCCAGTGCAGGGCACCGGTGCGAGATGTAGCAACAGTTGTCTTTACCCCAGTTTTGGCATACATAGTGGACGGCCTTAGTGCTATTAGTTCTATGTTACTAAATTTGTTCATGTACACACCTGTTAGTATCAATTTGCTGTCATCCAAACACTGTCGCTATGCTGTTGCAGTTATATTTACCTTCCTCATAAAATGTTAAATTTGTTATTTGTTGTACATGAGTAAGAACTTGTAGCATCGTTGTAGTTAATTATAGCTTTTGATGTTCCAGAATTTGGTTGTTGTCTCAATAGCAATTAATTCATTTGCACATTGATCTTTTAAGATATGTCATAATTAACATGTTTCTTCAGTTTTTCAAAATAAGCATTGGTGATTTTCTATGTTGCTATAAACTCATTTCCCCTACAATTGTTACTGATCTAGTTTTAAATATTATAGGATGAATGGAAGTGTTCTTACTTGGAGTGGGTTGATCAAGAGTGGCCACAGTCTTTGAAGATGTGCCTAGCAAAGCTCTGGAGCATGTATGAGGAAGAGAACAGACATAGGCTTAGAGAAACTGTTGTCAACGCTGAAGAATATTTGAAGATGCGGGATAAAAAGTTGAAGGTGGAGAATGAGCTCAAATTTTTAAATCAGACTTTGCTAAGATGGTGTTGGCGAAGGAGGAGGCACTTTCCCAGTTGGCCCGTGCAAAATAGGTTCTTACTGAACTGAAAGCAGAGGTGGATAAGACGAGCCTGGATGATCTCGATTAGGGAAATGAATATATTGTTCTTATGAAGTTGAACTAGCTATATGTTGTACTGTGATGTTTTCATGTAGCTACCGTACTGTGATGTTATAACATATTTATGTGCCTGATATGGAATTGGCAAACAACTGTTCGATATGAAATGTGAATTTGCGTAATAGTGGAATTATTAATTGTAAACTAATAAACCTGCTAAATGTGTCATGGACCTTTGCAAACAGTTCTAGTAGTAAAAGCGCTTGCGATGGATAGCCCAATGCCACACAGTTTTCTTCATCAAATCGTGTGTGATATAGTTGATAAAAGCAAACAGTTAACCAAGGCAGCCCGTGCGTGATAGTTACACCTTTCACACACGAGCCTACACATAAAACTGTGTGGGATGTACGTACGAACGAAAACGTTTTCCCTGGATTGACTGTGTGGGATGTACATAAGAACGCAAACGTATTCCTTGGATTGACTATGTGTGATATACATACGAACGGAAATGTTTTCTGGGATTCACCGTGTGGGATGTACATACCTACGGAAATGTTTTTCTTGGAATACCGTGTGGGATGTACATACCTACGGAAATGATTGGGTTTCGATGCCTTGCCCGATCGCACACGGCCCCAGCCTGTGTCCCAGGAGGGCCTATCCCCGATGATTCCTAGGTCGTGTGGGAAGGACCCCCCCTATTGCCCACACTCACTTGGAGACCGTTCCAAATGCCGTTGCGGAAAGGGGTTAAAAACTGTTTGTATAGCACCGACACGCACCAGTTTTACTTCTGTGATGAAGCTGCTAGAATTGCCAAACCCGATGGAAAAGATAAACATAGACCCATTGTTGGCATGCCTGTTGTCTCAGTTAAGATAGGAGATCACTGTTATCATGGTTTATGTGACATATGTGCTAGCGTGAGTGCTATTCCTTTTACCTTATATCAAGAAATTATGAATGACATAGCACCCGCTGAAATAGAAGACATAGATGTTACTATCAAACTTGCTAATAGAGACACCATCACACCACTTGGGATTGTTAGAGACGTTGAAGTCTTGTGTGGGAAAATAAAATATCCTACTGATTTTCTTGTTCTTGGTTCCTGATACGTCTCCAACGTATCTATAATTTTTTATTCTTCCATGCTATTATATTACCCGTTTTGGATGTTTATGGGCTTATTTATACACTTTATATTATTTTTGGGACTAACCTATTAACCGGAGGCCCAGCCCAAATTGTTGTTTTCTTGCCTATTTCAGTGTTTCGAAGAAAAGGAATATCAAACGGAGTCCAAACGGAATGAAACCTTTGGGAGAGTTATTTTTGGAACGGAAGCAATCCAGGAGACTTGGAGTAGACGTCAGGGAAGCTTCAAGGTGGCCACGAGGCAGGGAGGCGCGCCTGCCCCCTGGGCACGCCCCCCACCCTCGTGGGCCCCTCGTGGCTCCCCTGACCAACTTCTTTCGCCTATATATATCCATATACCCTAAAAACATCAGGGAACAGAATAGATCGGGAGTTCCGCCGCCGCAAGCCCCTGTAGCCACCAAAAACCAATCGGGACCCTGTTCCGGCACCCTGCCGGAGGGGGGATCCCTCTCCGGTGTCCATCTTCATCATCCCGGCGCTCTCCATGACGAGGAGGGAGTAGTTCACCCTCGGGGCCGAGGGTATGTACCAGTAGCTATGTGTTTGATCTCTCTCTCTCTGTCCTGTTCTTGAGGTGGTACGATCTTGATGTATCGCGAGCTTTGCTATTATAGTTGGATCTTATGATGTTTCTCCCCCTCTACTCTCTTGTAATGGATTGAGTTTTCCCTTTGAAGTTATCTTATCGGATTGAGTCATTAAGGATTTGAGAACACTTGATGTATGTCTTGCATGTGCTTATCTGTGGTGACAATGGGATATCACGTGATTCACTTGATGTATGTTTTGGTGATCAACTTGCGGGTTCCGTAACATTGTGAACTTATGCATAGGGGTTGGCACACGTTTTCGTCTTGACTCTTCGGTAGAAACTTTGGGGCACTCTTTGAAGTACTTTGTGTTGGTTTGAATAGATGAATCTGAGATTATGTGATGCATATCGTATAATCATACCCACGGATACTTGAGGTGACATTGGAGTATCTAGGTGACATTAGGGTTTTGGTTGATTTGTGTCTTAAGGTGTTATTCTAGTACAAACTCTACGATAGATCGAACGGAAAGAATAGCTTCGTGTTATTTTACTACGGACTCTTGAATAGATCGATCAGAAAGGATAACTTTGAGGTGGTTTCGTACCCTACAATAATCTCTTGGTTTGTTCTCCGCTATTAGTGACTTCGGAGAGACTCTTTGTTGCATGTTGAGGGATAGTTATATGATCCAATTAGGTTATTATTGTTGAGAGAACTTGCACTAGTGAAAGTATGAATCCTAGGCCTTGTTTCCTAGCATTTCAATACCATTTGTGCTCACTTTTATCATTAGTTACCTTGCTGTTTTTATATTTTCAGATTACAAAAACCTATATCTACCATCCATATTGCACTTGTATCACCATCTCTTCGCCGAACTAGTGCACCTATGCAATTTACCTTGTATTGGGTGTGTTGGGGACACAAGAGACTCTTTGTTATTTGGTTGCAGGGTTGTTTGAGAGAGACCATCTTCATCCTACACCTCCCACGGATTGATAAACCTTAGGTCATCCACTTGAGGGAAATTTGCTACTGTCCTACAAACCTCTGCACTTGGAGGCCCAACAACATCTACAAGAAGAAGGTTGTGTAGTAGACATTAGTTCCCCACAAGATGACTTTTGTCCCATTATGTTTGGTAGACCTTTCTTGAACACCGTCAATGCTAAAATAGATCGTGAGAAACAAACTGTCGGTGTCCGCTTTGGTGATGAGTCTCATGAGTTTAACTTTTCCAAGTTTAGTAGAAAACCTCATAAAAAGAGTTGCCTAGTAAGGATGAAATAATTGGTCTTGCTTCTATTGATGTACCTCCTACTGATCCTTTAGAACAATATCTGCTAGACCATGAGAATGATTTACATATGCATGAAAGAAACAAAATAGATACGATTTTCTATGAACAACGTCCTCTTCTTAAACACAATTTGCCTATTGAAACTCTAGGAGGTCCTCCTCCACCTAAAGGTGATCCTGTGTTGGAATTAAAACAATTGCCAGTCACTTTGAAATATGCTTATCTTGATGAGAAGAAGATTTATCCTGTTATTATTAGTGCTAACCTTTCAGAACATGAAGAATAAAGATTATTGAAAGTTTTAAGGAAGCATCGAGCTGCTATTGGATATACTCTTGATGATTTAAAGGGCATTAGTTCCACTCTCTTCCAGCACAAAATTAATATGGAACCTGATGCTAAACCCATTGTTGATCACCAACGTCGGTTAAATCCAAAGATGAAAGAAGTGGTAAGAACGGAGATATTAAAACTTCTGGAAGCAGGTATAATCTATCCTATAGCTGATAGTAGATGGGTAAGTCATGTTCATTGTGTCCCTAAGAAGGGAGGAATTACTGTTGTTCCTAATGATAAGAATGAACTCATTCCACAAAGAATTGTTACAGGCTATAGAATGGTAATTGATTTTAGAAAATTAAACAAAGCAACTAGAAAAGATCATTACCCTCTGCCTTTTATTGATCAAATGCTAGAAAGATTATCTAAGCACACACATTTTTGCTTCCTTGATGGATATTCTGGTTTTTCACAAATACCTGTTTCTCAACCTGATCAAGAAAAGACCACTTTTACTTGTCCTTTTGGAACTTATGCTTATAGACGTATGCCTTTTGGTTTATGCAATGCACCTGCTACCTTTCAAAGATGTATGACTGCTATATTCTCTGACTTTTGTGAAAAGATTGTTGAGGTTTTTATGGATGACTTTTCTGTTTATGGGAAGTCTTTTGATGATAGTTTAAGCAATCTTGATCGAGTTTTGCAGAGATGTGAGCAAACATATCTTGTCTTGAATTGGGAGAAGTGCCACTTTATGGTTAATGAAGGTATTGTTTTGGGCCACAAAATTTCTAAAAGAGGTATTGAGGTGGACAAAGCTAAGGTTGATAGAATTGAGAAAATGTCATGTCCTAAAGATATCAAAGGTATTCGTAGTTTCCTTGGTCATGCTGGTTTCTATAGGAGATTTATCAAAGACTTTTCTAAAATTTCTAGGCCTCTTACAAATCTTTTGCAAAAGGATATTCCTTTTGTTTTTTATGATGATTGTTTAGAAGCCTTCGAAACACTCAAGAAAGCCTTAATTTCTGCACCTGTTGTTCAACCACCTGATTGGAACTTGCCTTTTGTAATTATGTGATGCTAGTGATTATGCTGTTGGTGTTGTTCTAGGACAAAGAGTTGATAAGAAACTAAATGTTATTCATTATGCTAGTAAAACTCTAGACAGTGCACAACGAAATTTTGCTACTACTGAAAAAGAATTTCTAGCAGTGGTGTTTGCTTGTGATAAATTTAGATCTTACTTTGTTGACTCTAAAGTTATTGTTCACACCGGTCATGCTGCTATAAAATATCTTATGGAAAAGAAAGATGCCAAACCTAGGCTTATTCGATGGGTTCTCTTGCTACAAGATTTGATTTGCATATCACTGATAGAAAAGGAGCAGAGAACCCAGTGGCTGATAACTTGTCTAGGTTGGAGAATGTCCTTGATGACCCACTACCTATTGATGATAGCTTTCCCGATGAGCAGTTAGCTGCAATAAATGTTTCTAATAGCACTCCTTGGTATCCTGACTATGCTAATTATATTGTTGCTAAATATTTACCACCTAGTTTTAAATACCAACAAAAGAAAAAATTCTTCTATCATTTAAGACATTACTTCTGGGATGACCCACATCTTTATAAAGAAGGAGTAGATGGTATTATTAGACATTGTGTACCTGAGCATGAACAGGGACAAATCCTACAGAAGTGTTACTTTGAAGCTTATGGAGGACATCATGCGGGAGACAAAACTACTCATGAGGTATTGCAATCTGGGTTTTATTGGCCTACTCTCTTCAAGGATGCTTGTAAGTTTTTCTTATCTTGTGATGAATGTCAAAGAATAGGTAATATCGGTAAGCATCAAGAAATGCCTATGAATTATTCACTTGCTATTGAACCATTTTATGTTTGTGGGTTTGATTACAGGGGACCTTTTCCTTCCTCTAATGGGTATACTCATATTTTGGTTGCTGTTGATTATCTTACTAAGTGGGTAGAAGCTATTCCAACTAGTAGTGCTGATCACAACACCTCTATTATAATGCTTAAAGAAGTTATTTTCCCAAGGTTTAAAGTCCCTAAATATTTAATGATTGATGGTGGTTCACACTTTATTCATGGTGCTTTCCGTAAAATGCTTGCTAAGTATGATGTTAACCATAGAATTGCATCACCCTATCATCCTCAGTCTAGTGGTCAAGTTGAACTTAGCAATAGAGAAATAAAATTAATTTTGCAAAAGACTGTCAATAGGTCCCGGAAGAATTGGTCTAATAAATTAGATGATGCACTTTGGGCTTATAGAACAGCATATAAAAATCCTATGGGTATGTCTCCTTATAAAATGGTTTATGGAAAAGCTTGTTATTTGCCTCTTGAGTTAGCACATAAAGCATATTGGGCAATTAAAGAACTCAACTATGATTTCAAACTTGCTGGTGAGAAGAGGTTATTTGATATTAGCTCATTACATGAATGGAGAACCCAAGCTTATGAAAATGCCAAGTTATTTAAAAAGAGAAAGTTAAAAGATGGCACGATAAAAGAATCTAAAAGCGTGAGTTCAAAGTTGGAGAATATGTTCTTTTGTACAACTCTCATTTCAGATTCTTTGTAGGAAAACTCCTCTCCAAATGGGAAGGACCCTATGTTCTCGAGGAGGTTTATCGGTCTAGAGCTATCAAAATAAATAATGCCGAAGGTACTAACGCGAAGGTTGTTAATGGGCAACGAATTAAACATTATATCTCAGGTACGCCCATTAATGTTGAAAGCAATATTATCCAAACTATGACACCAGAACAAAACATAAAAGAAACCTTCCAAAACACTCTAGAATCATGAAAAAGAGGATACGGTAAGTAAACGGACTCCAAAAAATCTGCAAAAATCTTTTCTGACCGTTTTGGAATATAAATTTTTTAGGAAAATAAGAAACTACCAGGAAGGTGATCCTGGTGGGCAAAAGACACTAGGGCGCGCCTGGCAGGCGCGCCTAGGTGGGTTGTGCCCACCTGGGGTCAAAGGAAATATGCCCTAGAGGCAATAATAAAGTTGTTATTTTATATTTCCTTATTCATGATAAATGTTTATTATTCATGCTAGAATTGTATTAACCGGAAACTTGATACATGTGTGGATACATAGACAAAACACCAAAGATGGTTAAGTTTCCTCACCATAGACATGTGTTGTCATTTGATGAACGGGATCACATCATTAGGAGAATGATGTGATGGACAAGACCCATTTGTTAGCTTAGCATTATGATCGTTCAGTTTTATTGCTATTGCTTTCTTCATGTCAAATACATATTCCTTCGACTGTGAGATTATGCAACTCCCGGATACCGGAGGAATGCCTTGTGTGCTATCAAACGTCATAATGTAACTGGGTGATTATAAAGATGCTCTACAGGTATCTCCGAAGGTGTTTGTTGGGTTGGCATAGATCGAGATTAGGATTTGTCACTCCAAGTATCGGAGAGGTATCTCTGGGCCCTCTCGGTAATACACATCATAAGCAGCCTTGCAAGAAAAGTGACTAATGAGTTAGTTGAAGGATGATGTATTACGGAATGAGTAAAGAGACTTGTCGGTAATGAGATTGAACTAGGTATGAAGATACCGACGATCGAATCTCGGGCAAGTAACATACCGATGACAAAGGTAATAACGTATGTTGTCATAACGGTTCGACCGATAAAGATCTTCATAGAATATGTGGGAGCCAATATGAGCATCTAGGTTCCGCTATTGGTTATTGACCGGAGAGGTGTCTCGGTCATGTCTACATAGTTCTCGAACCCGTATGGTCCGCACGCTTAACGTTCGATGACGATTTTGTATTATATGAGTTGCGTGATTTGGTGACCGGATGTTGTTTGGAGTCCCGGATGAGATCACGGACATGACTAGGAGTCTCGAAATGGTCGATAGGTGAAGATTGATGTATAGGACGATGGTATTCGGACACCGGAAGTGTTTCGGGATGCACCGGCTACTTATCGGGTCACCGGAAGAGGTTCCGGGCACCCCCGGCAAAAGATATGGTCCTTATGGGCCAAAAGGGGAAACACACCAGACAGAAAGGGGCTGGTGCACCCCCCCCCCATATGGGCTAGCCAAATTGGAGAAGGAAAGGGGAAGGAGGACAGGAAAAACGGAATAGGATTCCCCCTTCCCCCTCTTCCCTTCCTACTCCGAATAGGAATAGGAAAGGGGGGAGGCCGAATTGGGAGGCGCCCAAGTAGGATTCCTCCTACTTGGGGCACCCCCTTGGATGCCTCTCCTCCCCTCCAACCTATATATATGAAGAGGGGCACCACTAGAACACACATCAAACATTGTTAGCCGTGTGCGGCGCCCCCCTCCACAGTTTACACCACCGGTCATATTCACGTAGTGCTTAGGCGAAGCCCTGCACTGATCACTTCACCATCACCGTCACCACGCCGTCGTGCTGGCGGAACTCTCCCTCGACACTTTGCTGGATCAAGAGTTCGAGGGACGTCATCGAGTTGAACGTGTGTATAACTCGAAGGTGCCGTACGTTCGGTATTGATACGTCTCCAACGTATTATAATTTTTTATTGTTCCATGCTATATTATATTCTGTTTTGGATGTTTAATGGGCTTTATTATACACTTTTATATTATCTTGGCACTAACCTATTAACCGAAGGCCCAGCCCAAATTGTTGTTTTTTGCCTATTTCAGTGTTTCGCAGAAAAAGAATATCAAACGGAGTTCAAACGGAATGAAACCTTCGGGAACGTGATTTTCGGAACAAACATGATCCAGAGGACTTGGAGTCTATGTCAAGAAAGCAATGAGGAGAGCACGAGGCAGGGGGCGCGCCTACCCCCCCCCCCTCCCAGGCGCGCCCTCCACCCTCGTGGGGCCCACGTTGCTCCACCGACGTACTTCTTCCTCCTATATATACCTACGTACCCCCAAACCAACAGAAGCATCCACGAAAACCTAATTCCACCGCCGCAACCTTCTGTACCCGTGAGATCCCATCTTGGGGCCTTTTTCGGCGTCCTGCCGGAGGGGGCATTGATCACGGAGGGCTTCTACATCAACACCATAGCCTCTCCGATGATGTGTGAGTAGTTTACCTCAGACCTTCGGGTCCATAGTTATTAGCTAGATGGCTTCTTCTCTCTCTTTGGATCTCAATACAAAGTTCTCCACGATTCTCGTGGAGATCTATTCGATGTAATCTTCTTTTGCGTTGTGTTTGTCGGGACCGATGAATTGTGGGTTTATGATCAAGTTTATCTATGAACAATATTTGAATCTTCTCTGAATTCTTTTATGTATGATTGGTTATCTTTGCAAGTCTCTTCGAATTATCAGTTTGGTTTGGCCTACTATATTGATCTTTCTTGCAATGGGAGAAGTGCTTAGCTTTGGGTTCAATCTTGCGGTGCTCGATCCCAGTGACAGAAAGGGAAACGACACGTATTGTATTGTTGCCATCGAGTGTAACAAGGTGGGGTTTATATCATATTGCATGAGTCTAACCCTCTACATCATGTCATCTTGCTTAAAGCGTTACTCCGTTCTTATGAACTTAATACTCTAGATGCATGCTGGATAGCGGTCGATGTGTGGAGTAATAGTAGTAGATGCAGGCAGGAGTCGGTCTACTTGTCATGGACGTGATGTCTATATATACATGATCATACCTAGATATTCTCATAACTATGCTCAATTCTATCAATTGCTCGACACTAATTTGTTCACCCACCATAATACTTATGCTCTTGAGAGAAGCCACTAGTGGAACCTATGGCCCCCGGGTCTATTTTCCATCATATTAATCTTTAGCTATTTCTATTGCATTTTATTTTACTTTGCATCTTTATTTCTCTTTATTATAAAAATACCAAAAATATTATCTTATCATATCTATCAGATCTCACTCTCGTAAGTGACCGTGAAGGGATTGACAACCCCTTTTTCGCGTTGGTTGCGAGGTTCTTATTTGTTTGTGTAGGTGTGAGGGACTTGAGCGTGGTCTCTTACTGGATTGATACCTTGGTTCTCAAAAAGTGAGGGAAATACTTACACTACTTTACTACATCACCCTTTCCTCTTCAAGGGAAAAACCAACGCAGTGCTCAAGAGGTAGCAAGAAGAATTTCTGGCGCCGTTGCCGGGGAGATTTGCGCCAAGTCAAGTCAAGATTTGATTTCCCGACAACGAGCCATTTCTGGCGCCATTGCCGGGGAGTCTACGCAAAAGTCAAGACATACCAAGTACCCATCACAAACCCTTATCCCTCGCATTACACTATTTGCCATTTGCCTCTCGTTTTCCTCTCCCCCACTTCACCCTTGCCGTTTTATTCGCCCTCTCTTTTCCGTTCGCCTCTTTTTCGCTCGCTTCTTGTTTGCTCGTGTGTTGGATTGCTTGCTTGTCACTATGGCTCAAGACAATACTGTGACTTCACCAATACCAACAACAATGATTTTCTTAGCACTCCGATTGCTCCTCTTACCGATACTGAATCTTGTGAAATTAATGTTGCTTTGTTGAATCTTGTCATGAAAGATCAATTCGACGGCCTTCCTAGTGAAGATGCCGCTACCCATCTAAATAGCTTCATTGATTTGTGTGATATGCAAAATAAGAAAGATGTGGACAACGATTTTGTTAAATTGAAGCTATTTCCTTTTTCACTTAGAGATCGTGCTAAAGTTTGGTTTTCGTCTTTGCCTAAAAATAGTATTGATTCATGGAATAAGTGCAAAGATGCTTTTATCTCTAAGTATTTTCCTCCCGCTAAGATCATCTCTCTTAGAAACGATATTATGAATTTTAAGCAACTTGATCATGACCATGTTGCACAATCTTGGGAGAGAATGAAATTAATGATACGTAATTGCCCTACTCATGGTTTGAATTTGTGGATGATTATACAAAAAATTTATGCCGGATTGAATTTTGCTTCTAGAAATCTTTTAGATTCAGCCACGGGAGGCACTTTTATGGAAATCACTTTAGGAGAAGCTACTAAACTCCTAGATAATATTATGGTTAATTATTCTCAATGGCACTCCGAAAGATCTACTAATAAAAAAGTGCATGTGATTGGTGCAATTATTGATATGAAGGAAGGGAATATTAGATTCCAATTTCCATTAAGGAAAGGCATGGAACACTTCCCTAGAAAGAAAATTAAATTACCTTATGAATCTATTATGAGAGCCACTTAGGGATTGCCTACCAAAGATGGCAATACCTAGATCTATCCTTGCTTTTATGCCTAGCTAGGGGCGTTAAACGATAGCGCTTGTTGGGAGGCAACCCAATTTTATTTTTATTTTTTGCTTTTTGCTTCTGTTTAGGAATAAATATTTGATCTAGACTCTGGTTAGATTTGTTTTTATGTTTTAATTAGTGTTTGTGCCAAGTTAAACCTATAGGATCTTCTTGGATGATAGTTATTTGATCTTGCTGAAAATTCCAGAAACTTTCTGTTCACGAAAACAATTGTTAAAAATTACCTTAACGTGATAAAATATTGATTCCAATTGAAGCAGAGCAATAAACAAATTTTCTAGGTCGTCCTATTTTTGTAGAATTTTTTGAGTTCCAGAAGTTTGCGTTAGTTACAGATTACTACAAACTGTTCTGTTTTTGACAGATTCTGTTTTTCGTGTGTTGCTTGCTTATTTTGATGAATCTATGGCTAGTAAAATAGTTTATAAACCATAGAGAAGTTGGAATACAGTAGTTTTAACACCAATATAAATAAATAATGAGTTCATTACAGTACCTTGAAGTGGTGTTTTGTTTTCTTTCGCTAACGGAGCTCACGAGATTTTCTGTTAAGTTTTGTGTTGTGAAGTTTTCAAGTTTTGGGTAAAGATTTGATGGAGTATGGAACAAGGAGTGGCAAGAGCCTAAGCTTGGGGATGCCCATGGCACCCCAAGACAATATAAGGACACCAAAAAGCCAAAGCTTGTGGATGCCCCGGAAGGCATCCCCTCTTTCGTCCTCATCCATCGGTAAATTTACTTGGAGCTATATTTTTATTCACCACATGATATGTGTTTTGCTTGGAGCGTCTTGTATTAATTGAGTCTTTATTTTTTAGTTTGCCACAATCATCCTTGTTGTACACACCTTTTGAGAGAGACACACTTGATTCGGAATTTGTTAGAATACTCTATGTGCTTCACTTATATCCTTTGAGCTATATAGTTTTTGCTCTAGTGCTTCACTTATATCTTTTAGAGCACGGCGGTGGATTTGTTTTATAGAAACTATTGTTCTCTCATGCTTCACTTAGATTATTTTGAGAGTCCTACAAAACAGCGTGGTAATTTTCTTTAATTATGATAGTCATTCAAGATTAGTAAAAAAAATCTTATGAGTGTGTTGAATACTATGAGAAGTTTGATGCTTGATAATTGTTTTGAGATATGAAGATGGTAATATTAGAGTCATGCTAGTTGAGTAGTTTTGAATTTGAGAAATACTTGCGTTAAAGTTTGTGATTCCCGTAGCATGCACGTATGGTGAACCATTATGTGATGAAGTCGGAGCATGATTTATTAATATTGATTGTCTTCCTTATGAGTGGCGGTCGGGGACGAGCGATGGTCATTTCCTACCAATCTATCCCCCTAGGAGCATGCGCTTAATACTTTGTTTCGATAACTAATAGATTTTTTCAACAAGTATATGAGTTCTTTATGACTAATATTGAGTCCATGGATTATACGCACTCTCATCCTTCCACCATTGCTAGCCTCTCTAATACCGCGCACCTTTCGCCGGTATCATACACCCACCATATACCTTCATCAAAACAGCCACCATACCTACCTATCATGGCATTTCCATAGCCATTCCGAGATATATTTCCATGCAACTTACCACCGTTCCGTTTATTATGACACGCTCCATCATTGTCATATTGCTTTGCATGATCATGTAGTTGACATCGTATTTGTGGCAAAGCCACAGTTCATAATTCTTTCATACATGTCACTTTTGATTCATTGCATATCCCGGTATTCTGCCGGAGGCATTCACATAGAGTCATATTGTTGTTCTAAGTATTGAGTTGTAATTCTTGAGTTGTAAGAAAATAAAAGTGTGATGATCATCATTATTAGAGCATTGTCCCAAGTGAGGAAAGGATGATGGAGACTATGATTCCCCGATAAGTCGGGATGAGACTCCGGACTAAAAAAAATAGAAAGGCCAGAAAAAATGAGAAAGGCCATAAAAAATGAGAGAAAAAGAGAGAAGGGACAATGCTACTATCCTTTTTACCACACTTGTGCTTCAAAAGTAGCACCATGATCTTCATGATAGAGAGTCTCTTATGTTGTCACTTTCATATACTAGTGGGAAATTTTCATTATAGAACTTGGCTTGTATATTCCAATGATGGGCTTCCTCAATATGCGCTAGGTCTTCGTGAGCAAGCGAGTTGGATGCACACCCACTTAGTTTCTTTTGTTGAGTTTTCATATACTTATAGCTCTAGTGCATCCGTTGCATGGCAATCCCTACTCACTCACATTGATATCTATTGATGGGCATCTCCATAGCCCGTTAATACGCCTAGTTGATGTGAGACTATCTTCTCCCTTTTT
This sequence comes from Aegilops tauschii subsp. strangulata, assembly GCF_002575655.3. Lineage (NCBI taxonomy): Eukaryota > Viridiplantae > Streptophyta > Magnoliopsida > Poales > Poaceae > Aegilops > Aegilops tauschii. The sequence continues at coordinate 415,708,734 of NC_053040.3, read as the reverse complement.
GTCTTCTCCACAACCACCATTCTATTCCACATATAGTGCTATGTCCATGGATCACGCTCATGTATTGCGTGAAGATTGAAAAAGTTTGAGAACACCAAAAGTATGAAACAATTGCTTGGCTTGTCATCGGGGTTGTGCATGATTTAAATATTTTGTGTGATGAAGATAGAGCATAGCCAGAATATATGATTTTGTAGGGATAACTTTATTTGGCCATGTTATTTTGAGAAGACATAATTGCTTAGTTGCTTGAAGTATTATTATTATTTATGTCAATATTAAACTTTTGTATTGAATCTTTCAGATCTAAACATTCATACCACAATTAAGAGAATTACATTGAAAATTATGCCAAGTAGCATTCCACATGAAAAATTCTGTTTTTATCATTTACCTACTCGAGGACGAGCAGGAATTAAGCTTGGGGATGCTTGATATGTCTCCAACATATCTATAATTTTTTATTGTTCCATGCTATATTATATTCTGTTTTGGATGTTTAATGGGCTTTATTATACACTTTTATATTTTTTTGGGACTAACCTATTAACCGGAGGCCCAGCCCAAATTGCTGTTTTTTGCCTATTTCAGTGTTTCGCAGAAAAAGAATATCAAACGGAGTCCAAACGGAATGAAACCTTCGGGAACGTGATTTTCGGAACAAACGTGATCCAGAGGACTTGGAGTCTACGTCAAGAAAGCAACGAGGAGATCATGAGGCAGGGGGCGCGCCTACCCCCCCCCCCCCCCAGGCGCGCCCTCCACCCTCATGGGGCCCACGTTGCTCCACCGACGTACTTCTTCCTCCTATATATACCTACGAACCCCCAAACCAACAGAAGCATCCATGAAAACCTAATTCCACCGCCGCAACCTTCTGTACCCGTGAGATCCCATCTTGGGGCCTTTTCCGACGTCCTGCCGGAGGGGGCATTGATCACGGAGGGCTTCTACATCAACACCATAGCCTCTCCGATGATGTGTGAGTAGTTTACCTCAGACCTTCGGGTCCATAGTTATTAGCTAGATGGCTTCTTCTCTCTCTTTGGATCTCAATACAAAGTTCTCCACGATTCTCGTGGAGATCTATTCGATGTAATCTTCTTTTGCGGTGTGTGCTATCAAACGTCATGTCAAATACATATTCCTTCGACTATGAGATTATGCAACTCCCGGATACCGGAGGAATGCCTTCTATGCTATCAAACGTCATAATGTAACTGGGTGATTATAAAGATGCTCTACAGGTATCTCCGAAGGTGTTTGTTGGGTTGGCGTAGATCGAGATTAGGATTTGTCACTCCAAGTATCGGAGAGGTATCTCTGGGCCCTCTCGGTAATACACATCATAAGAAGCCTTGCAAGCAAAGTGACTAATGAGTTAGTTGAAGGATGATGTATTACGGAATGAGTAAAGAGACTTGTCGGTAATGAGATTGAACTAGGTATGAAGATACCGACGATCGAATCTCGGGCAAGTAACATACCGATGACAAAGGTAATAACGTATGTTGTCATAACGGTTCGACCGATAAAGATCTTCATAGAATATGTGGGAGCCAATATGAGCATCTAGGTTCCGCTATTGGTTATTGACCGGAGAGGTGTCTCGGTCATGTCTACATAGTTCTCGAACCCGTATGGTCCGCACGCTTAACGTTCGATGACGATTTTGTATTATATGAGTTGTGTGATTTGGTGACCGGATGTTGTTTGGAGTCCCGGATGAGATCACGGACATGACTAGGAGTCTCGAAATGGTCGATGGGTGAAGATTGATGTATAGGACGATGGTATTCGGACACCGGAAGGGTTTCGGGATGCACCGGCTACTTATCGGGTCACCGGAAGAGGTTCCGGGCACCCCCGGCAAAAGATATGGTCCTTATGGGCCAAAAGGGGAAACACACCAGACAGAAAGGGGCTGGTGCACCCCCCCCCATATGGGCTGGCCAAATTGGAGAAGGAAAGGGGAAGGAGGACAGGAAAAACGGAATAGGATTCCCCCTTCCCCCTCTTCCCTTCCTACTCCGAATAGGAATAGGAAAGGGGGGAGGCCGAATTGGGAGGCGCCCAAGTAGGATTCCTCCTACTTGGGGCACCCCCTTGGATGCCTCTCCTCCCCTCCAACCTATATATATGAAGAGGGGCACCACTAGAACACACATCAAACATTGTTAGCCGTGTGCGGCGCCCCCCTCCACAGTTTACACCACCGGTCATATTCACGTAGTGCTTAGGCGAAGCCCTGCACTGATCACTTCACCATCACCGTCACCACGCCGTCGTGCTGACGGAACTCTCCCTCGACACTTTGCTGGATCAAGAGTTTGAGGGACGTCATCGAGTTGAACGTGTGTATAACTCGAAGGTGCCGTACGTTCGGTATTGATACGTCTCCAACGTATTATAATTTTTTATTGTTCCATGCTATATTATATTCTGTTTTGGATGTTTAATGGGCTTTATTATACACTTTTATATTATCTTGGCACTAACCTATTAACCGAAGGCCCAGCCCAAATTGTTGTTTTTTGCCTATTTCAGTGTTTCGCAGAAAAAGAATATCAAACGGAGTTCAAACGGAATGAAACCTTCGGGAACGTGATTTTCGGAACAAACATGATCCAGAGGACTTGGAGTCTATGTCAAGAAAGCAATGAGGAGAGCACGAGGCAGGGGGCGCGCCTACCCCCCCCCTCCCAGGCGCGCCCTCCACCCTCGTGGGGCCCACGTTGCTCCACCGACGTACTTCTTCCTCCTATATATACCTACGTACCCCCAAACCAACAGAAGCATCCACGAAAACCTAATTCCACCGCCGCAACCTTCTGTACCCGTGAGATCCCATCTTGGGGCCTTTTTCGGCGTCCTGCCGGAGGGGGCATTGATCACGGAGGGCTTCTACATCAACACCATAGCCTCTCCGATGATGTGTGAGTAGTTTACCTCAGACCTTCGGGTCCATAGTTATTAGCTAGATGGCTTCTTCTCTCTCTTTGGATCTCAATACAAAGTTCTCCATGATTCTCGTGGAGATCTATTCAATGTAATCTTCTTTTGCGGTGTGTTTGTCGGGACCGATGAATTGTGGGTTTATGATCAAGTTTAACTATGAACAATATTTGAATCTTCTCTGAATTCTTTTATGTATGATTGGTTATCTTTACAAGTCTCTTCGAATTATCAGTTTGGTTTGTCCTACTAGATTGATCTTTCTTGCAATGGGAGAGGTGCTTAGCTTTGGGTTCAATCTTGCGGTGCTCGATCCTAGTGAAAGAAAGGGAAATGGCACGTATTGTATTGTTGCCATCGAGGATAACAAGGTGGGGTTTATATCATATTGCATGAGTTTATCCCTCTACACATGTCATCTTGCTTAAAGCGTTACTCCGTTCTTATGAACTTAATACTCTAGATGCATGCTGGATAGCGGTCGATGTGTGGAGTAATAGTAGTAGATGCAGGCAGGAGTCGGTCTACTTGTCACGGACGTGATGCCTATATACATGATCATACCTAGATATTCTCATAACTATGCTCAATTCTATCAATTGCTCGACAGTAATTTGTTCACCCACCGTAATACTTATGCTCTTGAGAGAAGCCACTAGTGAAACCTATGGCTCCCGGGTCTATTTTCCATCATATTAATCTTCCAACACTTCGCTATTTCTATTTCCTTTTATTTTACTTTGCATCTTTATTTCTCTTTATTATAAAAATACCAAAAATATTATCTTATCATATCTATCAGATCTCACTCTCGTAAGTGACCGTGAAGGGATTGACAACCCCTTTTTCGCGTTGGTTGCGAGGTTCTTATTTGTTTGTGTAGGTGCGAGGGACTTGAGCGTGGTCTCCTACTGGATTGATACCTTGGTTCTCAAAAACTGAGGGAAATACTTACGCTACTTTACTGCATCACCCTTTCCTCTTCAAGGGAAAAACCAACGCAGTGCTCAAGAGGTAGCAGGTACTTGATCGGTCGGAATGAGAAGAAGTTCGACTACATCAACCGCGTTAACAAACGCTTCCACTTTCTGTCTAGGAGGGTACGTGGACACACTCTCCCCCTCTCGTTGCTATGCATCTCCTAGATAGATCTTGCGTGAGTGTAGGAATTTTTTTTAAATTGCATGCTACGTTTCCCAACATTGGCATCCGGGCCAGGTCTATGCGTAGATGATATGCACGAGTAGAACACAAAGAGTTGTGGGCGGTGATAGTCATACTGCTTACCACCAACGTCTTATTTTGATTCGGCAGTATTGTTGGATACAGCGGCCCAGACCAACCTTACATGACCACGTTCATGAGACCGGTTCCACCGACACACATGCAACTTGTTTTGCATAAAGGTGGCTGGCGGGTGTCTGTTTCTCCAACTTTAGTTGAATCGAATTTGACTACGGCCGATCCTTGTTGAAGGTTAAAACAGCAAACTTGACGAAACACCGTTGTGGTTTTGATGCGTAGGTAAGAACGGTTCTTACTAGAAACCCGTAGTAGCCACGTAAAACTTGCAACAACAAAGTAGAGGACGTCTAGTTTTTGCAGGGCATGTTGTGATGTGATATGGTCAAGACATGATGTGATATACGTTGTTGTATGAGATGATCATGTTTTGTAAAAGTTATCGGCAACTGGCAGGAGCCTTATGGTTGTCGCTTTATTGTATGAAATGCAAACGCCATGTAATTGCTTTAGTTTATCACTATGCGTTAGCGATAGTTGTAGAAGCAATAGTTGGCGAGACGACCACGACGCAACGATGGAGATCACGGTGATGATGGAAATCATGACAATGCTTTGGAGATGGAGATGAAAAGCACAAGATGATGATGGCCATATCATGTCACATATTTTGATTGCATGTGATGTTTATCTTTTATATGCATCCTATTTTTCTTAGTACGGCGGTAGCATTATAAGATGATCCCTTAACTAAATTTCAAGGTATAAGTGTTCACCCTGAGTATGCACCGTTGCGAAAGTTCTTCGTGCTGAGACACCACGTGATGATCGGGTGTGATAAGCTCTACATTCACATACAACGGGTGCAAGACAATTTTGCACATGCGAAATGCTCGGGTTAAACTTGACGAGCCTAACATGTACAGACATGGCCTCGGAACACTGGAGGCCGAAAGGTCGAACGTGAATCATGTAGTAGATATAATCAACATAGAGATGTTCACCATTGAAGACTACTCCATCTCACGTGATGATCGGACATGGTTTAGTTGATTTGGATCACGTGATCACCATTGAAGACTACTCCATCTTAACTAATTTGATTAATTGAACTTTAATTTATCATGAACTTAGTCTTGATAGTATTTGCAAATTATGTTGTAGATCAATAGCTCGCGATGTAGCTCCCCGTTTATTTTTTGATATGTTCCTAGAGAAAACTAAGTTGAAAGATGTTAGTAGCAATGATGCAGACTGGGTCCATGATCTGAGGATTATCCTCATTGCCGCACAGAAGAATTATGTCCTTGATGCACCGCTAGCTGACATACCGATTGCAGGAGCAAATGCAGACGTTATGAATGTTTGGCAAGCTCGATATGATGACTACTTGATAGTTTAGTGCACCATGCTTTACGGCTTAGAATCGGGGCTTCAAAGACGTTTTAAACACCACGGAGCATATGAGATGTTCCAAGAGCTGAAATTGGTATTTCAAGACTCATGCCCGTGTCAAGAGGTATGAGACCTTTGACAAGTACTTTGCCTACAAGATGGAGGAGAATAGCTCAACTAGTGAGCATGTGTTCAGAATGTCTAGGTACTACAATCGCTTGAATCAAGTGGGAGTTAATCTTCCAGATAAGAATGACAAAATTCTCTAGCCACTATCACCAAGCTACTAGAACTTTGTGATGAACTATAATATGCAAGGGATGATGAAAATGATTCCCAAGCTCTTCGCGATGCTGAAATCAGCAAAGGTAGAAATCAAGAAAGAGCATCAAGTGTTGATGATTAACAAGACCACTAGTTGCAAGAAAAGGGAAAGGGGAAGAAAGGGAACTTCAAGAAGAATGGCAAGCAAGTTGCCGCTCCCGTGAGGAAGCCCAAAGCTGGACCTAAGCATGAAACTGAATGCTTCTACTACCAAGGTAATGGTCACTAGAAACAGAACTACCTCGAATACTTGGCGGATAAGAAGGATGGCAAAGTGAACAAAGGTATATTTGATATACAGATTATTGATGTGTACTTTACTAGTGTTCGTAGCAACCCCTGGGTATTTGATACCGGTTCAGTTGCTAAGATTAGTAACTCGAAACGGGAGTTGCAGAATGAACAGAGACTAGTTAAGGATGAAGTGACGATGTGTGTTGGAAGTGGTTCCAAGATTGATATGACCATCATTGCACACTCCCTATACTTCCAGGATTAGTGTTGAACCTAAATAAATGTTATTTGGTGTTTGCGTTGAGCATGAATATGATTTGATCATGTTTATTGCAATACGGTTATTCGTTTAAGTCAGAGAATAATTGTTGTTCTATTTACATGAATAAAACCTTCTATGGTCATACACCCAATGTAAATGGTATATTGAATCTCGATCGTAGTGATACACATATTCATAATATTGATGCCAAAAGATGCAAAGTTGATAATGATAGTGCAACATACTTGTGGCACTGCCGTTTAGGTCATATTGGTGTAAAGCGTATGAAGAAACTCCATGCGGATGGACTTTTGGAATCACTTGATACTTGCGAACCATGCCTCATGGGCAAGATGACTAAAACTCCATTCTCCGGAACAATGGAGTGAACCAATGACTTATTGGAAATAATACATACTAATGTATGCGGTCCGATGAGTGTTGAGGCTCGCGGCGGGTATCATTATTTTCTAACCTTCACAGATGATTTGAGCAGATATGGGTATATCTACTTGATGAAACACAAGTCTGAAACATTTGAAAAGTTCAAGGAATTTCAGAGTGAAGTGGAGAATCATTACAACAAGAAAATAAAGTTTCTACGATCTGATCGCGGAGGTGAATATTTGAGTTACGAGTTTGGCCTTCATTTAAAACAATGTGGAATAGTTTCACAACTCACGCCACCCGGAGCACCACAGTGTAATGGTCTGTCCGAACGTCGTGACCGTACTTTATTAGATATGGTGAGATCTATGACGTCTCTTACCGATTTACCACTATCGTTTTGGGGTTATGCATTAGAGACAGCTGCATTCACGTTAAATATGGCGCCGTCTAAATCCGTTGAAACGACACTGTATGAACTATGGTTTGGCAAGAAACCTAAGTTGTCGTTTCTTAAAAGTTTGGGGTTGCGACACTTATGTCAAAAGGCTTCAGCCTGATAAGCTCGAACCCAAATCGGAGAAGTGTGTCTTCATAGGACACCAAAATAAAATGTTTGGTACACCTTCTATCACAGATCTGAAGGCAAGATCTTTGTTGCTAAGAATGGATCCTTTCTAGAGAAGGAGTTTCTCTCGAAAGAAGTGAGTGGGAGGAAAGTAGAACTTGATGAGGTAATTGTACCATCTCTCGAATTGGAAAGTAGCTCATCACAGAAAACCGTTCCCGTGATGCCTACACCAACTAGAGAGGAAGCTAATGATATTGATAATGAAACTTCAGATCAAGTTACTACCAAACCTCGTAGGTCAACCAGAGCACGTTCTGCACCAGAGTGGTACGGTAATCCTGTTCTGGAAGTCATGTTACTAGACCATGACGAACCTACGGACTATGAGGAAGCGATGATGAGCCCAGATTCCGATAAATGGTTTGAGGCCATGAAATCTAAGATAGGATCCATGTATGAGAACAAAATGTGGACTTTGGTGGACTTGACCGATGATCGGCAAGCCATTGAGAAATAAATGGATCTTCAAGAGGAAGACGGATGCTGATGGTAGTGTTACTATCTTCAAAGCTCGAATTGTGGCAAAAGGTTTTCGACAAGTTCAAGGTGTTGACTACGATGAGATTTTCTCACTCATATTGATGGTTAAGTATGTCCGAATCATGTTAGCAATTGCCTCATTTATGGAATCTGGCAAATGGAATCAAAACTGCATTCCTTAATGGATTTATTAAAAGAAGAGTTGTATATGATGCAACCATAAGGTTTTGTCAATCCTAAAGGTGCTAACAAAATGTGCAAGCTCCAGCTATCCATCTATGGACTCGTGCAAGCATCTCGGAGTTGGAATATACGCTTTGATGAATTGATCAAAGCATATAGTTTTATACGGACTTGCGGTGAAGCCTGTATTTACAAGAAAGTGAGTGGGAGCACTACAGCCTTTCTAATAAGTATATGTGAATGACATATTGTTGATCGGAAATGATGTAGAATTTTCTGGAAAGCATAAAGGAGTGTTTGAAAGGAGTTTTTCAAAGAAAGACCTCGGTGAAGCTGCTTACATATTGGGAATCAAGATCTATAGAGATAGATCCAGACGCTTGATAAGACTTTCGATGAGTACATACCTTGATGAGATTTTGAAGGGGTTCAAAATGGATCAGTCAAAGAAGGAGTTCTTGCCTCAGTTGAAAGGTATGAAGTTGAGTAAGACTCAAAAAACCCGACCACGGTAGAAGATAGAGAGAGAATGAAAGTCATTCCCTATGCCTCAGCCATAGGTTCTATAAAGTATGTCATGCCGTATACCAGACCTATTGTGTACCTTGGCATGAGTTTGGCAAGGGGGTACAATAGTGATCCAGGAGTAGATCACTGGACAGCGGTCAAAATTATCCTTAAGTACCTAAAGAGGACTAAGGAAATATTTCTCGCTTATGGAGGTGATGAAGAGTTCGTCATAAAGAGTTACGTCGATGCAAGTTTTTACACCGATCTAGATGACTCTGAGTTTCAATCTGGATACGTATTGAAAGTGGGAGCAATCATCTAGAGTAGCTCCATGCAGAGTATTGTAGACATAGAAATTTGCAAAATACATACGGATCAGAATGTGGCAGACCCGTTGACTAAACTTCTCTCACAAGAAAAACATGATCACACCTCAGTACTCTTTGGGTGTTAATCACATAGTGATGTGAACTAGATTATTGACTCTAGTAAACCCTTTGGGTGTTGGTCACATGGCGATGTGAACTATGCGTGTTAATCACATAAATATGTGAACTATTGGTGTTAAATCACATGGCGGTGTGAACTAGATTATTGACTCTATGCAAGTGGGAGACTGAAGGAAATATGCCCTAGAGGCAATAATAAAGTTTTTATTTTATATTTCCTTATTCATGATAAATGTTTATTATTCATGCTAGAATTGTATTAACCGGAAACTATACATGTGTGGATACATAGACAAAAAACCGTGTCCCTAGTAAGCCTCTACTAGACTAGCTCGTTAATCAAAGATGGTTAAGTTTCCTAACCATAGACATGTGTTGTCATTTGATGAACGGGATCACATCATTAGGAGAATGATGTGATGGACAAGACCCATTCGTTAGCTTAGCATTATGATCGTTCAGTTTTATTGCTATTGCTTTCTTCATGTCAAATACACATTCCTTCGACTATGAGATTATGCAACTCCCGGATACCGGAGGAGTGCCTTGTGTGCTATCAAATGTTACAACATAACTGGGTGATTATAAAGATGCTCTACAGGTATCTCCGAAGGTGTTTGTTGGGTTGGCATAGATCGAGATTAGGATTTGTCACTCCAAGTATCAGAGAGGTATCTCTGGGCCCTCTCGGTAATACACATCATAAGAAGCCTTGCAAGCAAAGTGACAAATGAGTTAGTTGCAGGATGATGTATTACGGAACGAGTAAAGAGACTTGCTGGTAACGAGATTGAACTAGGTATGAAGATACCGACGATCGAATCTCGGGCAAGTAACATACCGATGACAAAGGGAATAACGTATGTTGTCATAACGGTTTGACCGATAAAGATCTTCGTAGAATATGTGGGAGCCAATATGAGCATCCAAGTTCCGCTATTGGTTATTGACCGGAGAGGTGTCTCGGTCATGTCTACATAGTTCTCAAACCCGTAGGGTCCGCACGCTTAGCGTTCGATGACGATTTTTTATTATATGAGTTATGTGATTTGGTGACCGAATGTTGTTCGGGGTCCCGGACGAGATCACGGACATGACGAGGAGTCTCGAAATGGTCGAGAGGTAAAGATTGATATATAGGATGATGGTATTTGGACACCGGAAGTGTTTCGGGATGCACCGGGTACTTATCGAGTCACTAGAAGGGGTTTCGGGCACCCCTGGCAAAAGATATGGGCCTTATGGGCCAAAAGGGGAAACACACCAGCCACAAAGGGGCTGGTGCCTGTAGGGGAACGCGACAGAAAACGAAAATTTTCGGTATAGCGAGCACGCCCAGGACCACTATGGAGACTGCATACAAGGTTTGATCTGATCCGTACCGACTCGAAGCGCAGCGGAAGAAGAGTCGGTGTAGATCGTCGGTGCAGATCCCCGCAGCTAGGATTTACAACCTCCCAACCGCGAGGATGTACTCCCTCTCCGGACAGCCCTTCGGGAGGCGGTCGGACAGTCCCCCGGACAATGTCGCGGACAGCCCTTCGGGAGGACCCTCGAAACTCGGACGGAGACTCGGACAGCCCTTCGGGAGGACACTCGAACAGCCCCTCGGGAAAAAGATCGAAACTACAATCTCTCTACGGGGTTGCACACATACGGTGTCAGCTATCCGGCAGGGCTTCGCCGTCCAGAACTAGTTCCTGCCGGAACCCAGACAGCCTTACGGCTCTACGAAACTCTTTTCGTGGGAGGGAGAGAAGAAGCCAGATAATGCATGGCATGTGTATGAGAGCAAGGGATGAGTGTGGAGGGCTTCCCCTCCACCTCTATTTATAGGAAATCCCAAGGGGTAGGGTAGTTTCACACAAAAACCCAAAATGCACATGAATGAAGTCCTTCCACAAGGACCTAGAAGTGAAACCAATGAACAAAAGGGTCCCCAAGGGGGGATACCCCATGTGGCCGGCCACACCCCCATGAGGGGCCCAAAAAATGGGTCCTATCCATCCATGTCATCCCCAAGATCTTTTGGAGCAAAGCCCCAAAAGGTGGCTTTCCATAAAGTAACCATAAAGCTGATTTTCACTATTCACGACGACATTTTTCAGCGTCTGATCGAACTGAAAATATTTATGTGGGCTAAGAACATTTCCAGTACCCACTAAAATGATTTTCAACGCGTTCCGAAACAATTCCGGTTTTAGTGATTTTCATCTGCGAAACGCATCTGAAGTGGCTCCGGCAGCTCCGGAACATTTCCGGTTTTTATCTCAGAAAATTCCAAAAAGCTTCCAGAATGATTCTGGCATCCTCCAAGAATTATCAGGCATGTGCCGAAACCAATTTGACTTAATGGTGTATCCCGAAACAACTTTTCGGTATCATCGAAACTTATCCGATGACCTCTCTTTGCGGTACGATTCCGCTGTCCGAAACTTTTCGGTGTCCGAAACTTTTCTGGTGATTTTCTCTCAGACTCCCTGTCTAGTATTCAGAAGATAGATGACCCTTAAGCGTGTGACCCTATAGGTTCGGTGAAGTATAGACATGACCTGGAACCCCTTCCGATCAATGATCAACATCGGAGCCGTGGACACCCATATTGACCCCTATACCCACACGAATGAATATTCGAGTGAACCTCCAGTTGCAGTGAGCTATTCCTGTTGCTTCACGATATGTCACAAACACCCGAGGTGAGATTTATTGCATGCCCATGGACGAACAATTTGTCCACCATGCAAGTTACCTCGTTACCGGTTTTGTTCTCTTTTCTCGTTTCCGTGTTCCGGCATCCCAGTGATCAAATCACAATGTGTCTGGCCAGACGATGATGGATACCGTTACACCGAGAGGGCCCGAGTATATCTCTCCATCGTCGGAGGAGCAAATCCCAATCTTGAGCTATCTTGTTACTTCCTATACTTTTCCGTGAACCCGAAAGCTGCCGTAATAGCCACCCAGTTACGGATGACGTTTAACAAACCCCAAAGTTCACGAAGCAAGCACGAAGGAACTTGATACTCTCATGGTCTAAGGAATTATGCAAACATTAACTATCTCAATGATATTAACCATAAACTTGTGACGAAGGTATCTCATAGCTTAACATCAATTTGGGTCGATTCAACACAAGTGTTCTACCAACATCGCGCCCTCAGAATTGCCAGCATAGACATGCCCATGATCAGGAAAACAGGATCATCATGCAATACATGAGCCAGTCTTAGAGGCAAGACTAGGAATACATTTTACCGTTTAGTATACCACACGTGCACATGAGTTTCCCTCCGAGCCTCGTGGATATTGCAGACTCGGGAATCATTGCAGTTATAGCATGGAAGCTAAACATTCATTACAAACTTTGGAGATACAAAATAACTGTTATTACTGCCTCTAGGGCATATCTCCTACAGTGCCCCCCCCCCCATATGGGCTGGCCAAATTGGAGAAGGAAAGGGGAAGGAGGAAAGGAAAAAGGGAATAGGATTCCCCCTTCCCCCTCTTCCCTTCCTACTCCGAATAGGAATAGGAAAGGTGGGAGGCCGAATTGGGAGGCGCCCAATTAGGATTCTCCTACTTGGGGCGCCCCCTTGGCTGCCTCTCCTCCCCTCCAACCTATATATATGAAGGGGGCACCGCTAGAACACACATCAAACATTGTTAGCCATGTGCGGCGCCCCCTCCACAGTTTACGCCCGGTCATATTCACGTAGTGCTTAGGCGAAGCCCTGCGCGGATCACTTCACCATCACCGTCACCCCACCGTCGTGCTGACGGAACTCTCCTTAGACACTTTGCTGGATCAAGAGTTCGAGGTACGTCATCGAGCTAAACGTGTGTAGAACTCGGAGGTGTCGTACGTTCGATACTTGATCGGTCGGAACGAGAAGAAGTTCGAATGCATCAAACGCGTTAACAAATGCTTCCACTTTCGGTCTACGAGGGTACGTGGACACACTCTCCCCCTCTCGTTGCTATGCATCTCCTAGATAGATCTTGCGTGGGCGTAGGATTTTTTTTGAAATTGCATGCTACGTTTCCCAACAGGGTTGCCTTCCGGACTTCGTTTTTCTCCGTTTTCTTGTTTCCCAAGATAAAAAGTATTTATATACCCCCGAACCTATTGACCACTGTATCGCGGAGAAATCTTCTGTTTTCTTTTCTTGCTGCTTTCCGTCAGATCTGTCAGTCCAGTTACCATGGATTCTCCCTTCTCCAACCATGAAGAAGGTGATGCTTGGTTGCCGCAGGGGGACCTAAGGAGTTGATGAGGTTGCCATGGAGGAAGATGAAGAAAACTCCCCTGGAGTTCATTCTCCGGCCTCCGAGAGGGGCACATTGGCTGGCATCTCCACTCGTCCTAATCCTCACCGGGCCATAAGATCATCAAACAGTCAAGAGAACCTCGAAGTTCAAGAAGAACTCCCACCAAGGAGGCCTTTACACAGGTTACATCGTAACAATTTTCACAATTTGATTCACAATTATGGGTTCGAAAATACTCCTCGTGTGCACATACTGTCCAATTGGGACATATCTCGTCCAAGAGAAAGTGATACAGGAGCAAGTTCTTGGGGGCCGGAGAATAAGCATATTATGGCTGAAGTGGAGAAAAACACTGAGTTGCTTCATAAAGCCCTTCGTGAGATTCAAGGCATGAAGGAGGCACTCATGGATATACTGGGAGTTATTTCACCACCACCTCCTTCTTCATCACCAAAAGAAAATTGAGTATCGGGTATGGGCACTCCCTTGGCTTACGGCAAGCTTGGGGGAGGTGCCCCGGTATCCTATCACCTCCACTATCTTTTGCCTTTACTTATCTTAGTTCGATCCATAGTTATCTTTTGCTTTAGATGAATAAAAGTTTAGTTCGATCCTTTCTTTTCGAGAGTTTGCTTAGTGATCTATGTTTGTAATTGTGTACGAGATATATAATAAAGTTTAGTTTGAGTTTTGCTCTCTTTAATTCCTTGTTTCAATAAAAAGAAAGGAAATAAATGAAAAAGATCATATGCTAATCTTATGGTGAGTAGTGACATCGCATAAGGAAAAGCATAAGTAGAAATTTTTATTGTAGATTGACAAACATAGCATTGGTCAATGATGCAATTCATGAAAGAATTAATAAGGGAAGAGAAGATTCACATGCAAATACACTATCTTTGAAATCTTTTGTGATTGAGAGCCCCCATCAAAATATTATATGCCAAAATTGTTGACGTTGGACAACGAAGACAACGTAATGATTTATGTTTGTTCATATTCACATAGAAGTTATATTGTCATAAATCCTTCAACATGTGGTGATTGCCCCCATCTTTGCTAGCCAAAAATTCCGCACCAAGTAGAGATACTACTTGTGCATCCAAAAACCCTTACACCCAAATCTTATTTTCAAGAGTCCACCATACCTACCTAAGGATTGATTAAGATCCTTCAAGTAAGTTGTCATCAGTGCAATAAGGCAATAAAAATTGCTTCTAAAAGTGTTAGATCAATCAGTGTAAGAGAAAATTGAGCGTTGTACGAACTTGTGATGGCAAAGAATAAAAACGAGAGACTGCATAATAGGTTGCCATCATAAGGGGCAATATAATGTGACGTTCTTTTGCACTAAGGGATTGATCATGCAAACAAAAAGCACATGGCAACCTCTGCTTCTCTCTGCGAAGGGCCTATCTTTTACTTTTATGTATTTACTTTTATGCAAGAGTCAAAGTTTTTCTCTGTATTCCTTTTTATTTTTCTCTTTTGGCAAGCATCATGTGGTGAGGAAAGATCTATGCACATATATCCAGCTGGATGTGGGTAGCATGAGTTATTATTATTGACATCACCCTCGAGGTGAGTAAGTTAGGAGGTAAAACTATAAGCCCCTATCTTTCTATGTGTCCGGTTGAAACATTTTGCTCATCTGTATGCGGTGAGTGCTAGCAATCATAGAAGACTATATGACTGTTGAGTATGTGGACTTGCCTAAAGGCTCTGATACGTGACCCTTCCTGAAAAGATGATGAATTGTAGTTGCAAAGTTGACTAAGAACATAGTTTGTTGGTTTCCAATAGAGTTTATGCTTTATACTTCTGGTGTGATGAATTGTTACTTATTCATCAGAAGTCTATGATAAAGTTTTATGTTTAAGTTTGTTGTTGTTATAATAATTCACATGATGCTTCTATGTCCGTATTTTATTTTTATCGACACCTCTCTCTCTAAGCATGTGGACATGTTTTTCGATTTCGGTTTTCGCTTGAGGACAAGCGAGGTCTAAGCTTGGGGGAGTTGATACGTCCATTTTGCATCATGTTTACCTACTGTTATTTAAAATGTTTTTATGCATAATAATGCCTTTTGGAGTAATTCTAATGCATTTTCTCTCATAATATGCAAGGTTCACACAAAGAGGGAGAATTTTGGCAGCTAGAAATCTGGACCTGGAAAAGCTATGTCAGCTATTCTGCACAACTCCAAATAAGTTGAAACTTCACGAGGAATTTTTATGGAATAAATAAGAAATACTGGAACAAATAACTACCGGAGGGGGGCCACCTGGTGAGCACAAGACACCTGGGTGCGCCTGGCCCACCAGGCGCTCCCTAGTGGGTTGTGCTCAGCCCAGCCCACCTCCGGTGCCCATCTTCTGGTATATAAGTCATTTTTACCTAGAAAAAATAAGGGGAGGACTTTAAGGATGGAGCACCGCCGTCTCGAGGCGGAACTTGGGCAGGAGCATTTTTTCCCTCCGGTGGAGCGATTCCACCAGAGGAACTTCCCTCCCGGAGGGGGAAATCATCGTCATCATCATCACCAACAATTCTCCCATCCTGGGGAGGGAAATATCCATCAACATCTTCAACGGCACCATCTCATATCAAACCCTAGTTCATCTCTTGTGTTCAATCTTTGTACCGGAACTATAGATTGGTGCTTGTGGGTGACTAGTAGTGTTGATTACATCTTGTAGTTGATTACTATATGGTTTATTTGGTGGAAGATTATATGTTCAGATCCATTATGCTATTTAATACCCCTCTGATCTTGAGCATGTTTATCACTTGTGAGTAGTTACTTTTGTTCTTGAGGTCACGGGAGAAATCATGTTGCAAGTAATCATGTGAACTTGATATGTGTTCGATATTTTGATAGTATGTATGTTGTGATTCCCTTAGTGGTGTCATGTGAACGTCGACTACTTGACACTTCACCATATTTGGGCCTAAGGGAATGCATTGTGGAGTAGTTATTAGATGATGCGTTGCGAGAGAGACATAAGCTTAAACCCTAGTTTATGCGCTATTCCATAAGGGACCGATTGGATCCAAAAGTTTAACTATGGTTAGAATTTATTCTTAATACTTTTCTCGTAGTTGTGGATGCTTGCGAGGGGATTAATCAAGTAGGAGGTTTGTTCAAGTAAGAACAGCACCTACGCACCGGTCCACCCACATATCAAATTATCAAGTAGCGAACATGAATCAAACCAACATGATGAAAGTGACTAGATGAAATTCCCGTGTACCCTCAAGAACGCTTTGCCTATTATAAGAGACCATTTTGGCCTGTCCTTTGCCTCAAAAGGATTGAGCTACCTTGCTGCATTTTTGTTACTATTACCGTTACTTGCTCATTACAAATTATCTTGCTATCAAACTACTCTGTTACTTACAATTTCAGCACTTGCAGACATTCCCTTGCTGAAAACCACTTGTCATTTCCTTCTGCTCCTCGTTGGGTTCGACATCTTACTTATCGAAAAGGCTACAATTGATCACATATACTTGTGGGTCATCACATTCTTCACCTGCTCTTTCTTCTGATCCAATTTTGAGAGCATTCAAAAAAATTATGCCTTTTGATTGCATACTATCAATTACATCATTCACATTTACTCTATATCTAGAGCTACTTTTGTTAGTGAGCCTTCCTATAAATTCTATCTTACTAACAAATTTGTTCCTTTAAAATCTTCATATCCTTTAGTTTGGGAGCCAAAACTCATTTTTTAATAAATTCTTTTACATGCATCATTAAGTCTGGGGCTATATAGGTTATCAATCTATTTTCATTCATGTCTCCTTCTAAAAATCCTAATGCTACTTTATCTACAGATTCCCATCTTCTGTCTAATAGTGTTATTAGTACCTTCGCTCCTAATTTCTTTCTTGTCACGCCTTTAATTCCTATTATATACATACCTTGATGAATATATTTATAACCACAATATTTTAGTTCATTTTCAATATTCTTGCTCCCAATTCTTAAATCTACTGGATGCGTTAACACACTTAGCTCTACTTCTCTAGATATTCTGTATAAACCACTCTTAGTTTCAAACATACCCATGTGATATACTTGTTGCAGTTTTATTTTCCTTAGTGTGTCTTTCTGACATCTCTCTAGGTCTCTTTGTATATCCATAACTTCTTCAATACTATCAATATCATCAGCTTTACATCATAATCTACGCTTCATGGCTAGAGGTCTTGAATCTTGCCTTACTAATTGGAGGGTTTTGTCTCTTCTAAGGAAGCCTTTTGATATGTCTATTTTTCTGAATTAATATTTCTCGTAGAGGCAACTATTCTGGATGATGATAGCACAATTTATGTGTTGTTTTGAACACTATTTAGTTTATCTAAATTCTGGATTAATAGCTGGAGGATTGTGTTATTTTGTCTTATTATTACTTTCGAGTCTTTTTTTTGCGTGTCGTGATCAGAAAAACCAATGGCAGACGATAAGTATTTGGCATCTTTGTTCAATGCTTGGTTATATTAAGTCATATAATTATGAGATAATCAAAGTTTTAGCCTCTTGCGCCAACTTATTTATTTCAAGTATATCTTGTCTTGTTTTTGTGCGTGGGAGTGAGTCTTTGCCTTTACTTAGGTAATGGCCTATTGATAACACTTCTTTAATATAATTGTTATTCTTGCAAATTGTATTATGTCTTGCTTTTGCTTCCTCTAGCTTATGTAAAGCTAGATCTATTTTATTATTCAACCCAGAATACTTATCCGTGAGTTTTTGGTATTCTTTAAATAAACTATGAAATTTTTTGTCTAAATTATCTTGTCTTTTCCCCCAAGATATGTACAAGTTATATATCAAATCGACGACTGTATTTAGCTAGCCATGAGATGTATGCCATATATGCTCTTCAAAAGGATTTATTTTGCACCTTATATTAATATTTTCCTTAGTATTCATTACTTTACCTGCACTAACTTCTAAGTTTAAATACTTTAACCTTTCAATGATTAAACGCTGGACCTGATACCAACAATATAGCACTAAAAATAATTAAAATTATAAAACAAAATTAGCTCAAATTTTTAATTAGGCTAATATGTAAGTAGGTGAAAGTGGCGAACAGGTACGCGCTTTCTATCTGAATAGTATTCACTTTTCACTAGGTAGGGCAGTATTCACAAAAGTGTTTACTATTCAGTACACTATTTGAAATAGTACTTCACTATTCATGGGCAATATTTAATTCTTTACTACTATTTGCATGTTCTATATTCACTAAACATGTTATCTTCTAAATGCAGGATCTACTAAAGGTTGGCGAAGCCAACAATATGACTGACGGTGTGCACAGTGGTGTAAAATCCTACTCAGTACTCACCATATTTTTCATTATATTGTTTATATGTAGCTAGCTTCATTCACTTGATGTTTTTAATTACAAACTTATGGGGTAAATTATTATCGTATTTCCAGGCGGTTACACTCGAAGGGAACACTTCTCTATGGCCACAAGGTTCTCAATCAAACGCCACACAAGGCTAAACAGAGAACTACCGGCAAATGTTTCTCTTATAGGATCCCCAGCATAAGAACTCGTCCCATAAATTCATAAATAAAAATACATCATTTCCACAACATAATGCACATACGGCTTTCCCTTTCGGGAGGCCCCGAAGGGATTACACAAGCTAAGAAGGATACCTTAGTATTCTACGGGATTACAACACCTTTTTGGCTATTCTAATAGTGGTTGTGGTGGTACTAAAGCTAATGAAGCTTAGAGTGCTCTGGAGGCTGCACTTCTTGCTTGAAGCTGTGGAATTCGTCTCTTGTCTGTGTTCCTTTTGTCACTCCTCCTTGACGGACATCTCCTTTTATAGCTGCAAGACATGCCTTCGGGAGCCTTCACTTCTTTATTTTATATGTAGTAGCATGCATGCGTGTCCTTCTAGGGTATGGATAAGAGCGAGAGATAGTGCCCCGACAAGCTCCAATCTTCAGGAATCTTTCAAGTCATTGTTTTTTTCACGTGGGCATCGTCTCTCGGTGAATAACTGGCTGCCTCTGCGTGTCATCGGTGATAATCTTCGATCTTCACCCATGCAAATCTTCATGCAATTAGCCTTCAGATAGATAGCTTCTTCTAGCTTCAAGAATCCTTATGCCGGTGCATGCGTACATACATGCCGAAGCTGTTTTACTATTTCATCATCATCATTATTATCACTATTATTTTAATTTTAATATTTTTACAAGGGTCTTCCCTGCCCATATAATTGATAATACATTATGAATATTCAGAATCGCTCATATCGGGATTTCTATCAATATTCGGGGTGGTCCTCCGTGCCCGAATAATTGATAGCAATATCTATTAAGGTGTGTGTGTGTACATAATAATTATAAAGGGGCAATAGCTCCTGGCAGTAAATCCTCGAAATTGCCCTCAAAGTTGCAAAATATTACCCATCAATGTCATCTATAAGTGATAAATTAGTTTCACACAAGGGAATCCCCGCCTGGGCCGGCCCATGAAGTAGGGACATTCTATACTGCGCTCTGCACGCTAGGAGAAGATACAGCGCGCCTGTTTGCGCCGTTACATGTTTGGGCACCCTATTTTTTAAATTTCCTTTTCCTTTTACTTCTTCATATTTTTCTACTTTAAATAATTTGGGACTTCAAAAAAGTTACAAAAATTTTAAAAAATATTTTTGAAAAATATTTTTTTAATAATTCATAAATGTTTGTGCATTTTGAAAATGTTCGTGCTTTTAAAAAAAATTGCATTTTTTAAAACAAATGTTTGGGAAATCAAAAAATGTTCATGATTTTTTTAAAGCTCATGTATTAAAAATGTTCATGAATTGCAAAATATCCTAAAAATTCAAAAAATGTTTTTGACTTAAAAAATAGTTTATTGATCCATAAAAGTTTTGTTGATTCAAAAAACTATCATGCACTTCAAAAATGTTCGTTAAATTAAAAAAAATCACGAATTTCAAAAAATGTTCCACTAATTTTCAAAAAAATGCTGGTCAATTCAATAAATGTTCGCCTATTCAAAAAGATGTTTGCAAATAGTATAAATTGTTCATGAATTCAAAAAATGTTCATGATTTTTGAAAAATGATCGAAAATCTATAAAAATGTTCACAAATTTGAAAAATGTTCATGAATTTAAAAAACGTTCATGATTTTAGATATGTTCACGAGTTTAAAAAATGTTCATAATTTTGAAAATTTGTCCATGATTTCACAAAATAAGTAGTATCTTGGTGATGCAACAAAACGTGATCATGGCCATTGGAGATTATGAATTGTTTTCTCCCGTTGCAACGCACGGGCCGTTTTGCTAGTACTAATAGAAGTTTGCACGCTCCTACTACTACACATCTATATGTACATGTATAATTGTTTCCTTTTTGAGGTTCTGAAATACTTTTTTCTAACATTTGTACAAGGCTCCATGTAAGCTGGGCTCCATTTGGATTTATGAGCAAAAAAGGGTTTCCCCCGCTTTATATTATAAAGCAACCATCACTTATGATACGTCTCCAACGTATCTACTTTTCCAAACACGTTTGCCCTTGTTTTGGACTCCAACTTGCAGGATTTGAATGGAACTAACCCGGACTGACGATGTTTTCAGCAGAATTGTCATGGTGTTATTTTTGTGCAGAAATAAAAGTTCTCGGAATGACCTGAAACTTCACGGAGAATATTTTTGGAATATATAAAAATACTCGCGAAATAATCCAGACCAAGGGGCCCACACCCTGTCCACGAGGGTGGGGGCGCGCCTACCCCCCTGGGCGCGCCCCTGTCTCGTGGGCCCCCTGAGGCTCCACCGACCTCAACTCCAACTCCATATATTCACGTTCGAGGAGAAAGAAATCAGAGAGAAGGATTCATCGCGTTTCACGATACGAGCCGCCGCCAAGCCCTAATCTCTCTCGGGAGGGCTGATCTGGAGTCCGTTCGGGGCTCCGGAGAGGGGAATCCGCCGCCGTCGTCATCATCAACCATCCTCCATCACCAATTTCATGATGCTCACCGCCGTGCGTGAGTAATTCCATTGTAGGCTTGCTGGACGGTGATGGGTTGGATGAGATTTATCATGTAATCGAGTTAGTTTTGTTAGGGTTTGATCCCTAGTATCCATTATGTTCTGAGATTGATGTTGCTATGACTTTGTTATGCTTAATGCTTGTCACTAGGGCCCGAGTGCCATGAATTCAGATCTGAACCTATTATGTTTTCATGAATATATGTGAGATCTTGATCCTATCTTGCAAGTCATTAGTCACCTATTATGTGTTATGATCCGGTAACCCCGAAGTGACAATAATCGGGACCACTCCCGGTGATGACCGTAATTTGAGGAGTTCGTGTATTCACTAAGTGTTAATGCTTTGGTCTGACACTCCATTGAAAGGAGGCCTTAATATCCCTTAGTTTCCAATAGGACCCCGTTGCCATGGGAGGGTAGGACAAAAGATGGCATGCAAGTTCTTTTCCATAAGCACGTATGACTATATTCGGAATACATGCCTACATTACATTGATGAACTGGAGCTAGTTCTGTGTCACCCTATGTTATAACTGTTGCATGAGGAATCGCATCCGACATAATTATCCATCAATGATCCAATGCCTACGAGATTTTCACATATTGATCTTTGCTTAGTTACTTTTCCGTTGCCACTGTTACAATTACTACAAAATTGCTATTGTTACTTTTGCCATCGTTACCGTTACTTCCATACTACTTTGCTACTAAATACTTTGCTGCAGATATTAAGTTATCCAGGTGTGGTTGAATTGACAACTCAGCTGCTAATACTTGAGAATATTCTTTGGATCCCCTTGTGTCGAATCAATAAATTTGGGTTGAATACTCTACCCTCGAAAATTTTTGCGATCCCCAATACCTGTGGGTTATCAAGACTATTTTCTGGCGCCGTTGCCGGGGAGCATAGCTCTATTCTTTGAGTCACTTGGGATTTATATCTGCTGGTCACTATGAGGAACTTGAAAGACGAGAAGACTAAGATTTATCCCTCAACTACGAGGGGAGGTAAGGAACTGCCATCTAGCTCTGCACTTGATTCTCCTTCTATTTTGAGTAAACTTGTGACACCTAAACATGTTTCTGCTATTAATTCTGATATGTCGCATGTTATTGATGATGCCACTTCTGCTATGCTTGATACTTATGATGAAACTACTTCTATGCTTGATAATGCGTTGCCACTAGGTGAATTTCTTGATGAACAACTTGCTAGGGCTAGAGAGAATGAAATTATTGCAACTGATAATATTGATGAAAGTGATGATGAAGATTATCCCCCTAGATATGAATTGCATGTTGTGCCTGAGGGTTATGTTATGGATGAAGAAACTGCTAGAGATTTTCTTGCTTGCAATGATAGATATGACCTTAAGAAATTATTAGCTAAGCTGAAAGAAAAATCTTTGAATTCTAGAATGAAATATGACCCTGCTTTTGCTACTTCACCTATTTGTGTTACTGATAAGGATTATGATTTCTCTGTCGATCCTGAGATAATTACTTTGGTTGAATCTAATCCTTTTCATGGCTATGAATCTGAAACTATTATGGCACATCTTACTAAATTAAATGATATAGCCACCCTATTCACTCATGAGGAAAAAATTCGTTACTACTATATCCTTAAGCTATTTCCGTTCTCATTAAAGGGTGATGCTAAAACATGGTTTAATTCTCTTGATCCTGGTTGTGTGCGTAGTCCCCAGGATATGATTTATTACTTCTATGCTAAATATTTCCCCGCTCATAAGAAACAAGCTGCTTTAAGGGAAATATATAATTTTGTGCAAATTGAAGAAGAGAGTCTCCCACAAGCTTGGGGGAGGCTTCTCCAATTACTTAATGCTTTGCCTGATCATCCTCTCAAGAAAAATGAAATACTTGATATCTTTTATAATGGACTAACCGATGCTTCCAGAGACCACCTGGATAGTTGTGCTGGTTGTGTTTTCAGGGAAAGAACTGTTGATCAAGCTGAATTGCTATTGAATAATATGTTGACTAATGAAAATAATTGGACACTTCCTGAACCAACTCCTAAGCCAACTCCGAAGAAAAGGGGTATTCTATTTCTCAGTCCTGAAGATATGCAAGAGGCAAAGAAATCTATGAAATAAAAAGGTATTAAAGCTGAAGATGTTAAGAATTTACCACCTATTGAAGAAATACATGGTCTTGATAACCCGACACAGGTAATAAAGGTAAATTCTCTCTATAGATATGATAAAGCTGAAATCCCGTCTACTAAGTTTGCTAGCCAATGCTTGGATGAGTTTGATGACTTTATGGTTAAACAAGAAAACTTCAATGCTTATGTTGGTAGACAATTGAAACGCAATGCTTATATGATTGAACACTTGAGTGATTATATGTCTAGAGTTAAAGGTGAACTTAAACTCATTAGTAAACATGCTTCTATGGTTACCACTCAAGTAGAACAAGTGCTTAAAGCTCAAAATGATTTGCTCAATGAATTAGATAATAAGAAAAACGATAATGTTGTTAGAGTTATGACTAGAGGGGGTAAAAGGACTCAGGAAACTTTGTATCCTGAGGGCCGCCCTAAGAGAATTGAGCAAGACTCTCAGAGAACTAACGTTGATGCACCTAGTCCTTCTAAGAAGAAGAAAAAGAAAAATGATAGGACTTTGCATGCTTCTAGTGAACCTGTTGTTGACACACCTGAGAATCCCAATGATATTTCTATTTCTGATGCTGAAACACAATCTGGTGATGAACATGAACCTAGTGATAATGTTAATGATGATGTTCATGTTGATGCTCAACCTAGCAATAACAATGATGTAGAGATTGAACATGTTGTTGATCTTGATAACCCACAACCAAAGAATCAACGTTATGATAAGAGAGACTTTGTTGCTAGGAAGCACGGTAAAGAAAGAGAACCATGGGTTAAGAAACCCATGCCTTTTCCTCCTAAACCATCCAAGAAAAAGGATGATGAGGATTTTGAGCACTTTGCTGAAATGATTAGACCTATCTTTTTGCGTATGCGTTTGACTGATATGCTTAAAATGAACCCTTATGCTAAATACATGAAGGATATTGTTACTAATAAAAGAAAGATACCGGAAGCTGAAATTTCCACCATGCTTGCTAATTATACTTTTAAAGGTGGAATACCTAAGAAACTAGGAGATCCAGGAGTACCAACTATACCATGCTTCATTAAAAGAAATTATGTTAAAACTTCTTATGTGATCTTGGAGCCGGTGTTAGTGTTATGCCTCTCTCTTTATATCGTAGACTTGATTTGAATAAGTTGACACCTACTGAAATATCTTTACAAATGGCCGATAAATCAACTGATATACCTGTCGGTATTTGTGAGGATGTGCCTGTTGTGGTTGCAAACGTTACTATCTTAACGGACTTTATTATTCTTGATATTCCCGAGGACGACAGTATGTCGATTATCTTTGGTAGACCCTTTTTAAATACTGCAGGGGCTATTATTGATTGCAACAAAGGTAATGTCACTTTTCATGTTAATGGTAATGAGCATACGGTACACTTTTCGAGGAAACAACCTCAAGTCCACAGTATCAATTCGATTGGAAAAATACCAACGATTACTATTGGAGGTTTTGAATTTCCTCTTACTACTGTCAAAAAGCAATATGATATTCTTATTGTTGGAGATGTGCATATCCCTGTTGAGGTAACCTAGTGTTATTCAAAAATTCTCCGATTTCATGTTATTCGGAATGAGTTTGTTAACAAGACTTGATCAACCTTGTTAGTGGATTCCTTTTGATGAGCATGAGATGGATGAAGTTAGAAAGCACAACTCTCTGTACCCTCCTTTTACTTTCTGTTATTTAGATTAAATAAAGCAAAAATAGTATTTTCTGTCTATTTTCTGAATTATCCTTGCAATAAAAATACCCTGAAAATAAAAGTTCTCCAAATGCCCTGAAATTGAAATATGATTTTTTGTAGAATATTTAAGAATATCTGGCACTAAGAACACATCAGGGGGAGCCACCACCTGGCCACGAGGGTCTAGGGCGCGCCCACCCCCCTGGGCGCGCCCCTTGCCTCGTGGGCCCCACGTGGCCCCCCTCCACTTATTCCAGCACCCACACACTTCGTCTTCCTCCAGAAAAAATCACCACGCAGCTCAAACTCGTGTTCTAGCTCGTTTTGCTGCGATTTTCGATCTCCTTGCTCAAAGCTCCACTCACAAAACTGCTTTGGGGATTGTTCTTTAGTATGTGACTCCTCCAATGGTCCAATTAGTTTTTGTTCTAGTGCTTTATTCATTGCAAATTTTTGCTACTTAGGTGACCCTGTTCTTGAGCTTGCATGTCAAATTTATTTGATCCCAAGTAGTTCTAATGCATGATATAGCCTCTAGGCACTTGTGGGAGTAGTTGCTATCAATTTTGTTGAGTTTGGTTCACTTTTATCTTGAGACACTAAAAAATTTAGAAATTTTTCAGAGGAAGAAATATGTTTAGGAAAATGTACCAAGGTGGTTCTTCAAGGAAGCAAGCACCAAGGCTCGCGATACGTGAGTCGTACTATGAACTACCAAGAGAAGCTCAAGTGCGGCCTTGTGAATGGCCGTCAGAAGATTTTGTGGTCCGAGCAGGCATTAAGGAGGAATTGGACGCGTATGTGCGTAATGCTGAACTCGAGGGCTTCGTGTCAGATAAGTGCCCCCAACATTACTACCTAACTGATCCTTTGTGAGAAGGTTTAAATTTACATCATCACGCAATTCTCACATGGTCCTGTTTGATCTTTATGATAAATTTTATACCATGGATTTAGAGGATTTTAATACTGCTTGTAAACTCCCGCAATGGGGTAATGCTAGTGAACCTTGCAAATCTGAATATGAAGACTTTCTTGCTAGTATAACTGTGGGGGAATCTAGGGAAATCACGCAAGCTACCATAGGGAGCATTCATTTTCCTGCCATACATTATTTTGCTCTCTTTATAGGTAGATGCATTAACGGTAAGGACGAGGCATGTCAAATGTGCGTTCCCGATCTTAGTGTTCTCAAGAGTGTTGTATTAGGAGATAAACAATATAACTTGGGAGCTATTTTTGCACGAAGGTTGCATCATAACAATATTAGCGGAGATTTGTTTGGGGGAATTTATGCAACCCGTTTAGCTAATTTTCTTGAGGTACCCATTCGTGAAAATGATATGGAGTTGCCTCCTGCTTACCTATATTTTAATGCTATGGTTCGTCATCAGTTTGTTGAGAGGAATGAACAGTCTCTCCAGTACCGACTAATCTTTGACAGACGTCGCGCTATCCATATTACTCTCCCTGCTCCTACTTTCTTTGACTTTCAGGAAAAAAGGAGATATGTTATAACCAGGGAGGAGGCGAACGAGTAAGAGAGGAGGACGGAGGCAGCTCGCCTCCAAGCTGCAGCTCTCGAGGCAGTAGCTGCTGCATCTCAGTATGACCCCAGTTACAACTTTGGATATCCGCCAGGCCATCCATGGGCATAGACCAACTTAGGCCAAAAGCCTAAGCTTGGGGGAGTACGTATTTCTCACTGACATTATATTCATGTTCACACACTCATGCCAGTTGTCGGTGCTCATACTTTTTCATTGTACTATCCATGCTAGTTTATTTCCCTTTTTCTTGCTTTCTTCTTGTGTGCTTGAATAACCTTAAGAAAAACCAAAAAAAATTAGTTGTAGCTTTTAGCTAATTTACCTTCCATACCTATAGTAGTAATAATTAAAAGAAAACTCAAAAATATTTCTCGTTCTTCTTTTGCTTGTTGGGAGTTTCCCGTGTAAATAGTTTTATTTCTTTTCTTTTCTTTGGGGGTCGAGAGGAGAAGACCATGATGAAAATGTTGAAGTGACTCTTATATGCATTATTGTTGATTTAACCAAGAGCCCATATTACCTTGTCTTCTCCCTTGTATTAAATGCTTGCATATTCCAGATTAGTCCAATGCACGTGCACTATTATTATTATTATCCACACCGTTCGGTCATGCAAGTGAAGAGCAAATGACGATATATGATGGACTGATTGAGATGAGAAAAGCTAGTATGAACTCGACCTACCTTGTTTTTGTAAATATGATTAGTTCATCGTTCCTGATTCAGCCTATTATGAATGAAACATATTTGCAATGACAATTAGAGATTATAGTTGCTTATGCCATACTTAATTAGCTATGAGTTTATAATGGTTTACCTTGCGTGCCAACATGCTATTAAAACAGTTATAATGTGGTATGATAGGGTGGTATCCTCCTTTGAACGATTCAAGTGGCTTGACTTGGCACATGTTCACGCATGTAGTTGAAACAAAATCAACATAGCCTCCACGATATTTATGTTCATGGTGAATTATATCCTACTCATGCTTGCATTCAGTGTTGATTAATTTTAATGCATGTTCATGACTGTTGTCGCTCTCTAGTTGGTCGCTTCCCAGTATTTTTCTAGCCTTCACTTGTACTAAGCGGGAATACTGCTTGTGCATCCACTTCCATAAACCCCAAAGTTATTCCATATGAGTCCATCATACCTTCCTATATGCGGTATCTACCTGCCGTTCCAAGTAAATTTGTATGTGCCAAACTCTAAACCTTCAAATAAAATTCTGTTTTGTATGCTCGAATAGCTCATGTATCAACTAGGGATGTCTGCATCTTCCATGCTAGGCGGGTTATTCTCAAGAGGAGTGGACTCAGCTCCTCATTCATGAGAAAATGGCTGGTCACCGGGATGCCCAGTCTCATGCTTAAACCAAATCAAAATAATTGCAAACAAAACTCCCCCGGGATTGTTGTTAGTTGGAGGCACCCGTTGTTTCGGGCAAGCCATGGATTGATGCTTGTTGGTGGCGGGGGAGTATAAACTTTACCATTCTATTTAGGAACCGCCTATAATGTGTGTAGCATGGAAGATATCGAGATCTCTCGGTTGTTATGTTGACAATGAAAGTATGCCACTCAAAATATTATTTATCTCTATTTCAAAAATCGAGCTCTGGCACCTCTACCAATCCCTGCTTCCCTCTGCGAAGGGCCTATCTATTTACTTTTATGTTGAGTCATCCTCCTCATAATAAAAATCACCAGTTGGAGAGCACCGTTGTCATTTGCATCCATTACTATTAATTTACATTGAGTGTGACTATGACTGGATCTCTTTTACCATGAATTACAATGTTTACTCAGTCCTTGATCTTCAGAGGTGCTCTGCATTTATGTTTTGCGGTTCCAGAAAGGGCTAGCGAGATATCATCTTGTTATATCATATTATGATTGTTTTGAGAAAGTGTTGTCATTCGAGGTTTATTATTATTGCTCGCTAGTTGATTATGCCATTGATATGAGTAAACATGAGACCAAAATGTTATTGTGAATATGGTTAGTTCATAATCTTTGCTGAAAACTTGAATGCTGGCTTTACATATTTGCAACAACAAGAGCAAACAGAGTTTGTAAAAGTTTTTCTTTATCACTTTCAGTTTGTCAACTGAATTGCTTGAGGACAAGCAAAGGTTTAAGCTTGGGGGAGTTGATACGTCTCCATCGTATCTACTTTTCCGAACACTTTTGCCCTTGTTTTGGACTCTAACTTGCAGGATTTGAATGGAACTAACTCGGACTGACGCTGTTTTCAGCAGAATTGCCATGGTGTTATTTTTGTACAGAAATAAAAGTTCTCGGAATGACCTGAAACTTCACGGAGAATATTTTTGGAATATATAAAAAATACTCGCGAAAGAATCAAGACCAGGGGGGCCACACCCTGTCCACGAGGGTGGGGGCGCGCCTACCCCCCCCCCCCCCGGGCGCGCCCCCTGTCTCGTGGGCCCCCTGAGGCTCCACCGACCTCAACTCCAACTCCATATATTCACGTTCGGGGAGAAAAAAATCAAAGAGAAGGATTCATCGCGTTTCACGATACGGAGCCGCCGCCAAGCCCTAATCTCTCTCGGGAGGGCTGATCTGGAGTCCGTTCGGGGCTCCGGAGAGGGGAATCCTTCGCCGTCGTCATCATCAACCATCCTCCGTCACCAATTTCATGATGATCACCGCCGTGCGTGAGTAATTCCATCGTAGGCTTGTTGGACGGTGATGGGTTGGATGAGATTTATCATGTAATCGAGTTAGTTTTGTTACGGTTTGATCCCTAGTATCCATTATGTTCTAAGATTGATGTTGCTATGACTTTGCTATGCTTAATGCTTGTGACTAGGGCCTGAGTGCCATGAATTCAGATCTGAACCTATTATGTTTTCATGAATATATGTGAGTTCTTGATCCTATCTTGCAAGTCATTAGTCACCTATTATGTGTTATGATCCGGTAACCCCGAAGTGACAATAATCAGGACCACTCCCGGTGATGACTGTAATTTGAGGAGTTCGTGTATTCACTAAGTGTTAATGCTTTGGTCCGGCACTATTAAAAGGAGGCCTTAATATCCCTTAGTTTCCAATAGGACCCCGCTGGCACGGGAGGGTAGGACAAGAGATGTCATGCAAGTTCTTTTCCATAAGCACGTATGATATTCGGAATACATGCCTACATTACATTGATGAACTGGAGCTAGTTCTGTGTCATCCTATGTTATGACTGTTGCATGAGGAATCGCATTCGACATAATTATCCATCACTGATCCAATGCCTACGAGCTTTTCACATATTGATCTTTGCTTAGTTACTTTTCCATTGCCACTGTTACAATTACTACAAAACTGCTACTGTTACTTTTGCCACCGTTACCGTTACTTCCATACTACTTTGCTGCAGATATTAAGTTATCCAGGTGTGGTTGAATTGACAACTTAGCTGATAATACTTGAGAATATTCTTTGGCTCCCCTTGTGTCAAGTCAATAAATTTGGGTTGAATACTCTACCCTCGAAAACTATTGCGATCCCCTATACTTGTGGGTTATCAACTTACACCCAAGCCACCGATATAAACGCACACCACACACACCCAAGGCGAGATACAAGGATGTAGGGCATCGACACACAACCTCAACGACTACCAAGCACCTACAAGAGGAGCGATCTCTGGGAAGAAGTGTGAAGAAGCACCGCGGAGCCACCTCTAGCGTTGCAGGTAGCGAGCGATCGGGTCGCGGGCGGCCCCTCTCATCATGGCTCTCTGGTGGGGGGCTGCGGGGCAGTGGTGGAGGTGGGCGTCCCGTCTAGTCGGGCCCTTGTGGCTGGACGGCGGCGATCGGCGCGGGAAGACCTCCCTGGTGCCCTCCCATGGCTGCGGCGGCGGTAGATCTGCCATCCCTCCTCTTTGACATCGGGCGGCGGTCGGTGCGCTCCGGCTAGTCTGGACCTTTGCTCCGGGAGCGAAACATGGTGGTTTCGGGGGGAGGTTGGTAGGGGGACGGGTGCGCCATCGTGTGCCCCAGTGCCGGCACATGGGTGCCGGTCTTGGCCATATGCCGCTCCTCCACCTCCCCCTTCCCCTGGCCAGCGTCGGGTCGCGGTTCTTCTCGAGGCAAGGTGCCTGCCGGCGGTTCCGGAGGCGGTTGGGGGCGTGGATCTGGTCAAAGTCGTGCCCTTTGGGGGCTCTCGCAATGGTTTGGTGGCAGGGCAGCAGTCCTAGCAGTGGGAGACGCGTTGGTTGTGGGCGGACTGCGTGGCTCGGATGCGGGTGGGCAACCATGGCCGCTCGGGCGGCATGGCTGTGGATGGTTGGCGGACCGGGGAGGCGACAAAAGGGTTGAAGCACCGGGGTACATCACTTGCCCAGTCTGTGCACTGGTCGACGGTGACGGCATCCGGGGACGTCGTGTTCCTTCTTGCAGGCTCCGACGTAGTGCTCCCTCTCCTTCCATCTAGCTCCGGGTGAAAACTTGATTTTCGGATCGAACAGTGGCGACATTCCATGGTCGTTTCCTTCTTGTAGGCATCCTCCGTTTGGATTTATCGATTTCCTATGTGTCTCCTTGCCATGGTTTTAATGCCAATACTTCGATTTAACTACGAATGAAAGCTTGAAAACCTTATACTAACATGCTCAGCAGCTCGGGCTCAATAAAGCCTAATACAAAATAACATGGACATCATGACGTGTCAATTCAAGAAATTTCACAACCAAATTATGAAACAAAATGATTGAAATGTCGACTAAATGCACATTGCCAGAAATCCTGAAATAAATCCAAAAATAAATGCGAGCACCAGGAGTTGAACCCTGGTGGGCTGGGGATACCACAGTCCCTCCAACCATCCAACCACAGGTTGGTTCGCATCTTTTGGTATTTCAATATAAGCGTGTTTGGTTGCCTGCATGAGGCCCAACCAGGCCCGCGCGGAAAGGGAACGAGCTGTTTGGTTGGCTGCATACACTGTTGGGCCTGCATAGCACGGAACTTAAAGCACCTCTGGGCCTGGCTCGCTAGAAACGCTCAGATCGGCAGTTTCTTGCGACCAGGCCGAGGCGAGCGCAAGCGAGCGGGCCCTTGTACGAGTGGAGACGGGAGGGATGCGAGGTGATTAAGTGAGGTCTTGTTCAACCTCCAGTAAGCTTCTCTCTAATCTCCTCTTCCTTATCCCTATGATCTACACAACGGTGCTTCGATTCGAGGTAAGCTCTACACGAAAAAGATGCACCTCGATGCTACGGTTCCATTCAGGTGATCGGTTCGTAGTTTCGTCGGCCGGAAGTTCTTTATTTCGTGTTCCCGTTTGGAGCTATTCTGGACGAATTTTGTCAAATTCGTCGCGCACGATCGATCGTTAGAAATTTCCTTTAACCAGCAGCCTAATCTCGCAGTTCTGCACAACATTCGTGTTGTAAGTTTTTGGTTTCGACGATCGTAGCTTCATCTCTCCTTGTACAGTAGTCTAGTGCACTCACACCGCCATGTCGAGCTCCTGTGTCCTTTGCTCAAAGCCCTCCTATTCGTCCCTCTCGACGCCGATGCCCTTCCCGTTGATCTCCTTGCCCGCGTCCTACTACACTAGAGTCATTTCCGGCGTCGCTCATCTCGGCCTACTCTTTGTCGTCCTCCTACTGCACTGATGTTGCAATGGCGCGCACACTGCTTTCTTGTGTCCTCTGCCTCCGTGCACTGCAGTTCGTCGCGCCGCTGACGGGGTCGATCATCTCGGCCTCCTCTCTCATCCTACTGCACGGACGATACCATGGCGCGAGCACTGCATTCTCCTTCTCTGTCCGTTGTCTTTGTGCGAGCACCGCAACTAATTCGCCGACGGTATCGCTCGCCGTGCTGCCGACGGGGTCGCTCGCCCACTACTCCATGCTCGTCATGTCGGACACGGCGCCACGGCCACTATCCACCGCAGTCGCCATGGTCCGGCGCACACTGCATTTCTTCTCCCCCTTCCTTTGCTAGCTCTTAACCCTGTGTGCTAAGTGCAAGTGCTAGCTCTTAATCATACCCCATGCGGGCAACCAAACAGCGTGTAGTTGTATGTGCCGAGACAATGCAGGCAACCAAACAACGTGCCAAAGTTGATCCCCTAATGCAGGAAGTCTATATACAGGTAACCAAACAACTTGCAGATGTCGCATATGAGGCTGTTTTTTCAGAACCAGACAGAGTGGAGAAGAGTATGCAACGCAGGTAATGTAGCCGACGGCAACCTGCCTGCTGAATCCATGAGCAGGCAAGAGACAACCTGGCGAACTGAAACATCTTAGTGGGACTAATCGTTTTCATTTACCATCTCATGGAAAACCCTTTTCGTTTTTCCAGCAATAATATCTTATATTATCTTATTTTGATTTGTAAAATATGAGCAACACCAAATCCTTCTAAAGCCCAAACTTCCATTTCTCGAAAAAGAAGAAGAAAAAAAATTGCAATGGATTTAAAACGTCCGTGACCCCTGGACGCCGAGGGCGTCCTTGGGGTGATCTCGTAGTTCCTACGGGATGGAGACAATGGGGTCTACTAAAGGCACGAAAATAGAAGGTAAGTTTAAATCCGTCATGGAATAGGAATTTTGGGAACAGAACATTTCAACAAAGGAAGTCTTTCACCGGTCACTACCAAAGGAAGTATGACCGCTTTACCAATAGTTGAGACTCAATCTGGAGCCAAACACGTCCTATACAATTATGCATTGGTTTATACAATCTTCGTTCAAGCACGTTCACGCTTTCCATCAGCAGAGAAGTTGAAACTAAACCGCATGCACACGCGCGCGCACGGACACACGCACACGCACTAGGCATGCAGCACGGAGGACGACCCTTAGTTGGCAGGTGATTTATATTTTCCCTCCTCGCAATTCCAGAAATAAGGCACTATTTTATTTATGAGTATCAGGTGCATGAATTGATTAACAAAGCCCAGCGTAGAAGAGCAAATTCGCCTGTCATTTTATTCCATGATGAACACAACACGGGCACAGTAGTACAATACGTCCGTACACTGACCAGTACGTCTTTCGAACAAGCACACCATAAACACACATGAACACATAGCTTGCAAGAACACAGGGCTAGCTGCGTTCCTCAAGAACACACAGTATAAGCAGATTAACTAGGCACGTGCAGGCGTACACGCTGCTGCATCCGGTGGATGCATGCTCGGCTCAGTGGTGCACCTCCGCCTCAGCGCGGTACATGGGCTCCGGGACCTCGTCGGCGCGCGAGCAGCACCGGCAGCCGCCGTAGTACCCGCGGCCGCAGCAGCCCCACCGGCAGTACCCGCCGCCGCCGCGGCCCGGGTACCCGCCTCCTCCGCGGCCAGGGTACGGGTAGTACCCTCCTCCGCGACCGCGCCCGGGATAACCACGGCCCGGGTAGCCGCCGCCGCCACGGTAGTAGTCCTGCACGTCGGCCGTGGGCTCCTCCTTCTTGGCCTCTGCATCAACCCATACCACTGTAAAATTCGTTTCAAAAATCGTAACAAAACTAGCTAGTGGTGCATGGTTTCTCACGAGTTTCTTCGGCCGAGGCGACGAGGAAAGCAGCAGCAAGCAGGAGAGCAAACACGAGGAGGAAACCCTTGAACGTCGCCATTGACGCCGGTCGAACCCTCTTCTCCTCGCTGTGTGTCTTAGTCGGCCACTGTATTATGAGATTGTATCGGAGCTGGTTTGGTGAGAAGCTAATGCATGCAGCGCAAGCTTATTTATAGGCAGAGAAACCTCTGGTTCTTGACGATATTATCGACCGATGGGTCAACATGCAGGCTCCGAGCGGTAGCGGTTGGCGGATGGACGGCATGCATTAACGCCTTCATGCATGCATGCATGCAGGTAGCAAGAGCTCTGCGTTATCTTATCTCTACAGTGCAAGTGTAGAAAATGCGAGAGTGGACTAGTTGAGGAGGAACAGGAGACATGCATGTGCATGTCAAGTTTGACTCCGCAACATCGCATACATGAATCAGTCCAGCTCCGTTTGATATTAGTCATGCACGTGGCAGTGCATCAGATTATCAGAGAAAAGAGTATTTTTGTTTTGGTCCCTCAACTTTAAGGCCTCCTTTGATTCATAGGGTAAGAAAATCGTAGGAATAGAAAAATCATAGAAAATGAGATAACATGCATCTTAAATCCTATGAGTAGGAATAGGAAAAAAGATGCCATTTGATTCACATCATATGATTTTTCCCATTGAATCTAGACTAATTTTTATTTTTTAGAAATGTGGAGGATAGGAAGAATTCCTCTATAGGAATAGGATTCCATTCCTACAAACCAAAGGGCTCTAAAGGAATTTTTTTTATAGAAATCCTATCCTATGAAATTCCTACAAGATTCCTCTAAACCAAAGAATGCCTAAGACCAGCCATGCTGCATCTTTCTTCCTCCTCACTCTCGCAGGGCATACTCTAAGTCATTTTATCAAGTTTTGTCCATCTCCTGGAAATGACTTCAATGAGGGCAAATAGCTCCCATGCGACGTCGTTGGTGTGAATTGTCTCTCATGCGACGTCATTGGTTGTAATGGCTCTCATGCGACGTCTCCCAGCGCAGAAATAGCTCAAGCAAGACAACCCGTTTATGCGGCTAGTTGGCTGTTAGTTAGGCTGGGGTTTGGTTAGGACACCGGGGTTATGTGCTCTGACTGGTGGAGTCCACCTAGAGCCACGTAGTCAAGAGTCAACCATCCACGGCTCGACCGGTGACTGTGTGACCGTGCCCGTGCTGGACTGAGCGAGCGGCGCCGCCGTAAGCATCTTCTCCGGCAGCGGTTTCTTCTCCGCGGTGGTGGAGCGCATTTCTCGGTAGCGGCAGAGCTATTGCGAGTGAGCCCGAAACCTAGTCCCACTTCCCAGAATTTTGGGGGATCTGTGTGTTGGGATTCGTAGCATAATTTTAAAATTTTCCTACGCTCACCAAGATGCATCTATGGAGTATACTAGCAACGAGGGGAAAGGAGTGCATCTACATACCCTTGTAGATCGCGAGCGGAAGCGTTCGAATGAACGTGGATGACGGAGTCGTACTCGCCGTGATCCAAATCACCGATGACCGAGTGCCGAACGGACGGCACCTCCGCGTTCAACACACGTACGGTGCAGCGACGTCTCCTCCTTCTTGATCCAGCAAGGGGGAAGGAGAGGTTGATGGAGATCCAGCAGCACGACGGCGTGGTGGTGGATGTAGCGGGTCTCGGCAGGGCTTCGCCGAGCTTCTGCGAGACGGAGAGGTGTAGCAGGGGAGGAGGGAGGCGCCCAAGGTTGTCTTGTTGCTGCCCTCCCTCCCCCCTTTATATAGGCCCCCCTGGGGGGCGCCGGCCCTGGAGATGGGATCTCAAGGGGGGGCGGCCAAAGGGGGGAAGGGGGTGCCTTGCCCCCCAAGGCAAGTGGGAAGCCCCCCCACCCTAGGGTTCCCAACCCTAGGCGCATGGGGGGAGGCCCATGGGGGGGGCGCCCAGCCCACTAGGGGCTGGTTCCCTTCCCACTTCAGCCCATGGGGCCCTTCGGGATAGGTGGCCCCACCCGGTGGACCCCCGGGACCCTTCCGGTGGTCCCGGTACAATACCGGTAACCCCCGAAACTTTCCCGGTGGCCGAAACTGGACTTCCCATATACAATTCTTCACCTCCGGACCATTCCGGAACCTCTCGTGACGTCCGGGATCTCATCCGGGACTCCGAACAACTTTCGGGTTTCCGCATACATATATCTCTACAACCCTAGCGTCACCGAACCTTAAGTGTGTAGACCCTACGGGTTCGGGAGACATGCAGACATGACCGAGACGCCTCTCCGGTCAATAACCAACAGCGGGATCTGGATACCCATGTTGACTCCCACATGTTCCACGATGATCTCATCGGATGAACCACGGTGTCGAGGATTCAATCAATCCCGTATGCAATTCCCTTTGTCAATCGGTATGTTACTTGCCCGAGATTCGATCGTCGGTATCCCAATACCTTGTTCAATCTCGTTACCGGCAAGTCTCTTTACTCGTACCGCAATGCATGATCCCGTGACTAACGCCTTAGGCTCATTGAGCTCATTATGATGATGCATTACCGAGTGGGCCCAGAGATACCTCTCCGTCACACGGAGTGACAAACCCCAGTCTCGATCCATGCCAGCCCAACAGACACTTTCGGAGATACCCGTAGTGCACCTTTATAGTCACCCAGTTACGTTGTGACGTTTGGCACACCCAAAGCACTCCTACGGTATCCGGGAGTTGCACGATCTCATGGTCTAAGGAAAAGATACTTGACATTGGAAATGCTCTAGCAAACGAAACTACACGATCTTTTATGCTATGCTTAGGATTGGGTCTTTGTCCATCACATCATTCTCCTAATGATGTGATCATGTTATCAATGACATCCAATGTCCATAGTCAGGAAACCATGACTATCTGTTGATCAACGAGCTAGTCAATAGAGGCTTACTAGGGACACGTTGTGGTCTGTGTATTCACACATGTATTATGATTTCCGGACAATACAATTATAGCATGAACAATAGACAATTACCATGAACAAAGAAATATAATAATAACCATTTATTATTGCCTCTAGGGCATATTTCCAACAGTCTCCCACTTGCACTAGAGTCAATAATCTAGTTACATTGTGATGAATCGAACACCCATTGCGTCCTGGTGTTGATCATGTTTTGCTCTAGGGAGAGGTTTAGTCAACGGATCTGCTACATTCAGGTCCGTATGTACTTTACAAATATCTATGTCTCCATTTTGAACACTTTCACGAATGGAGTTGAAGCGACGCTTGATATGCCTGGTCTTCCTGTGAAACCTGGGCTCCTTCGCAAGTGCAATAGCTCCAGTGTTGTCACAGAAGAGAGTCATCGGGCCCGACGCATTGGGAATCACCCCTAGGTCAGTAATGAACTCCTTCAACCAGACTGCTTCCTGTGCTGCCTCCGAGGCTGCCATGTACTCCGCTTCACATGTAGATCCCGCCACGACTCTTTGCTTGCAACTGCACCAGCTTACTGCTCCTCCATTCAAAATATACATGTATCCGGTTTGTGACTTCGAGTCATCCAGATCTGTGTCGAAGCTAGCGTCGACGTAACCCTTTACGACGAGCTCTTCGTCACCTCCATAAACGAGAAACATATCCTTGGTCCTTTTCAGGTACTTCAGGATATTCTTGACCGCTGTCCAGTGTTCCATGCCGGGATTACTTTGGTACCTTCCTACCAAACTTACGGCAAGGTTTATATCTGGTCTGGTACACAGCATGGCATACATAATAGACCCTATGACCGAGGCATAGGGGATGACACTCATCTTTTCTATATCTTCTGCCGTGGTCGGGCATTGAGCCGTGCTCAATTGCACACCTTGCAATACAGGCAAGAACCCCTTCTTGGACTGATCCATATTGAACTTCTTCAACATCTTGTCAAGGTATGTACTCTGTGAAAGACCAATGAGGCGTCTTGATCTATCTCTATAGATCTTGATGCCTAATATATAAGCAGCTTCTCCAAGGTCCTTCATTGAAAAACACTTATTCAAATAGGCCTTTATACTTTCCAAGAATTCTATATCATTGCCCATCAATAGTATGTCATCCACATATAATATG
Organism: Aegilops tauschii subsp. strangulata; assembly: GCF_002575655.3. NCBI lineage: Eukaryota > Viridiplantae > Streptophyta > Magnoliopsida > Poales > Poaceae > Aegilops > Aegilops tauschii. Next base: position 415,670,327 of record NC_053040.3, on the reverse strand, counting down.
AGAAATGCTACAGAGCTCCCACTCACTTTCTTGTAAACACAGGCTTCTCCATAAGTCTGTGTAAACCCAAACGCTTTGATCATCTCATCAAAGCGAATGTTCCAACTCCGAGATGCTTGCACCAGCCCATAGATTGAGCGCTGGAGCTTGCATACTTTGTTAGCATTCTTAGGATCGACAAAACCTTCCGGCTGCATCATATACAACTCTTCCTTAAGGAAGCCATTAAGGAATGCCGTTTTGACCTCCATCTGCCATATCTCATAATCATAGTATGCGGCAATTGCTAACATGATTCGGACGGACTTCAGCTTCGCTACGGGTGAGAAAGTCTCATCGTAGTCAACCCCTTGAACTTGTCGATAACCCTTAGCGACAAGTCGAGCTTTGTAGATGGTCACATTACCATCTGCGTCTGTCTTCTTCTTAAAGATCCATTTGTTTTCTATGGCTCTCCGCTCATCGGGCAAGTCAGTCAAAGTCCATACTTTGTTTTCATACATGGATTCTATCTCGGATTTCATGGCTTCTAGCCATTTGTCGGAATCCGGGCCCGCCATCGCTTCTTCATAGTTCGAAGGTTCACCGTTGTCTAACAACATGATTTCCAGGACAGGGTTGCCGTACCACTCTGGTGCGGAACGTGTCCTTGTGGACCTACGAAGTTCAGTAGTAACTTGATCCGAAGCTTCATGATCATCATCATTAACTTCCTCCCCAGTTGGTGTAGGCACCACAGGAGCATCTTCCCGCGCTGCGCTACTTTCCGATTCGGAAGGGGTGACTATCACCTCATCAAGTTCCACTTTCCTCCCACTCAATTCTTTCGAGAGAAACTCCTTCTCCAGAAAGGACCCGTTCTTGGCAACGAAGATCTTGCCTTCGGATCTGAGGTAGAAGGTATACCCAATGGTTTCCTTAGGGTATCCTATGAAGACGCATTTTTCCGATTTGGGTTCGAGCTTTTCAGGTTGTAGTTTCTTGACATAAGCATCGCATCCCCAAACTTTTAGAAACGACAGCTTAGGTTTCTTCCCAAACCATAATTCATACGGTGTCGTCTCAACGGATTTCGACGGAGCCCTATTTAAAGTGAATGCGGCAGTCTCTAAAGCATAGCCCCAAAATGAGAGCGGTAAATCGGTAAGAGACATCATAGATCGCACCATATCCAATAGAGTGCGATTACGACGTTCGGACACACCGTTTCTCTGAGGTGTTCCAGGCGGCGTGAGTTGTGAAACTATTCCACATTTCCTTAAGTGTGTACCAAATTCGTGACTTAAATATTCTCCACCATGATCTGATCGTAAGAATTTTATTTTCCTGTCACGTTGATTCTCAACTTCACTCTGAAATTCCTTGAACTTTTCAAAGGTTTCAGACTTGTGTTTCATTAGGTAGACATACCCATATCTACTTAAATCATCAGTGAGAGTGAGAACATAACGATATCCTCCGCGAGCCTCAACACTCATTGGACCGCACACATCAGTATGTATGATTTCCAATAAGTTGGTTGCTCGCTCCATTGTTCCGGAGAACGGAGTCTTGGTCATCTTACCCATGAGGCATGGTTCGCATGCGTCAAATGATTCGTAATCAAGAGACTCCAAAAGTCCATCTGCATGGAGCTTCTTCATGCGCTTGACACCAATGTGACCAAGGCGGCAGTGCCACAAGTATGTGGGACTATCGTTATCAACTTTACATCTTTTGGTATTCACATTATGAACATGTGTAACATCACGTTCGAGATTCATCAAGAATAAACCATTAACCAGCGGGGCATGACCATAAAATATATCTCTCAAATAAATAGAACAACCATTATTCTCGGATTTAAATGAGTAGCCATCTCGAATTAAACGAGATCCAGATACAATGTTCATGCTCAAAGCTGGCACTAAATAACAATTATTGAGGTTTAAAACTAATCCCGTGGGTAGATGCAGAGGTAGCGTGCCGACGGCGATCACATCGACCTTGGAACCATTCCCGACGCGCATCGTCACCTCGTCCTTCGCCAGTCTCCGTTTATTCCGTAGTTCCTGTTTTGAGTTACAAATATGAGCAACCGCACCGGTATCAAATACCCAGGAGCTACTACGAGTACTGGTAAGGTACACATCAATTACATGTATATCACATATACCTTTGGTGTTGCTGGCCTTCTTCTTGTCTGCTAAGTATTTGGGGCAGTTCCGCTTCCAGTGACCACTTCCCTTGCAATAAAAGCACTCAGTTTCAGGCTTGGGTCCATTCTTTGACTTCTTCCCAGTAACTGGCTTACCGGGCGCGGCAACTCCCTTGCCGTCCTTCTTGAAGTTCTTCTTACCCTTGCCCTTCTTGAACTTAGTGGTTTTGTTCACCATCAACACTTGATGTTCTTTTCTGATCTCCCCTTCCACTGATTTCAGCATTGAATACACCTCAGGAATGGTCTTTTCCATCCCCTGCATATTGTAGTTCATCACAAAGCTCTTGTAGCTTGGTGGAAGCGACTGGAGGATTCTGTCAATGACCGCGTCATCCGGGAGATTAACTCCCAGCTTAGTCAAGCGGTTGTGTAACCCAGACATTCTGAGTATGTGCTCACTAACAGAACTATTCTCCTCCATTTTACAGCTGAAGAACTTGTCGGAGACTTCATATCTCTCGACCCGGGCATGAGCTTGGAAAACTAATTTCAGCTCCTCGAACATCTCATATGCTCCATGTTTCTCAAAACACTTTTGGAGACCCGGTTCTAAGCTGTAAAGCATGCCGCACTGAACGAGGGAGTAATCATCAGCACGCTGCTGCCAAGCGTTCATAACGTCTTGGTTCTCTGGGATTGGTGCATCACCTAGCGGTGCTTCTAAGACATAATCTTTCTTGGCTACTATGAGGATGATCCTCAGGTTCCGGACCCAGTCCGTATAGTTGCTGCCATCATCTTTCAGCTTGGTTTTCTCTAGGAACGCGTTGAAATTGAGGACAACGTTGGCCATTAGATCTACAAGACATAGTGTAAAGATTTTAGACTAAGTTCATGATAATTAAGTTCATCTAATCAAATTACTTAATGAACTCCCACTCAGATAGACATCCCTCTAGTCATCTAAGTGATACATGATCCGAATTTAACTAGGCCGTGTCCGATCATCACGTGAGACGGACTAGTCAAGATCGGTGAACATCTCCATGTTGATCGTATCTTCTATACGACTCATGCTCGACCTTTTGGTCCTCCGTGTTCCGAGGCCATGTCTGTACATGCTAGGCTCGTCAAGTCAACCTAAGTGTATTGCGTGTGTTCCGAGGCCATGTCTGTACATGCTAGGCTCGTCAACACCCGTTGTATTCGAACGTTAGAATCTATCACACCCGATCATCACGTGGTGCTTCGAAACAACGAACCTTCGCAACGGTGCACAGTTAGGGGGAACACTTTTCTTGAAATTATCATAAGGGATCATCTTACTTACTACCGTCGTTCTAGGCAAATAAGATGCAAAAACATGATAAACATCACATGCAATCAAATAGTGACATGATATGGCCAATATCATTATGCTCCTTTGATCTCCATCTTCGGGGCACCATGATCATCTTCGTCACCGGCATGACACCATGATCTCCATCATCATGATCTCCATCATCGTGTCTTCATGAAGTCGTCACGCCAACGATTACTTCTACTTCTATGGCTAACGCGTTTAGCAACAAAGTAAAGTAATTTACATGGCGTTATTCAATGACACGCAGGTCATGCAAAATAATAAAGACAACTCCTATGGCTCCTGCCGGTTGTCATACTCATCGACATGCAAGTCGTGATTCCTATTACAAGAATATGATCAATCTCATACATCACATATATCATTCATCACATCTTTTGGCCATATCACATCACATAGCACTTGCTGCAAAAACAAGTTAGACGTCCTCTAATTGTAGTTGCAAGTTTTTACGTGGTTTGTAGGTTTCTAGCAAGAACGTTTTCTTACCTACTTATGACCACAACGTGATTTGCCAATTTCTATTTACCCTTCATAAGGACCCTTTTCATCGAATCCGTTCCGACTAAAGTAGGAGAGACAGACACCCGCTAGCCACCTTATGCAACTAGTGCATGTCAGTCGGTGGAACCTGTCTCACGTAAGCGTATGTGTAAGGTCGGTCCGGGCCGCTTCATCCTACAATACCGCCGAAACAAGAAAAGACTAGTAGCGGCAAGAAGAATTGGCAAACTCAACGCCCACAACTGCTTTGTGTTCTACTCGTGCATAGTAACTACGCATAGGCCTGGCTCATGATGCCATTGTTGGGATTCGTAGCATAATTTTAAAATTTTCCTACGCTCACCAAGATGCATCTATGGAGTATACTAGCAATGAGGGGAAAGGAGTGCATCTACATACCCTTGTAGATCGCGAGCGGAAGCGTTCCAATGAACGTGGATGACGGAGTCGTACTCGCCGTGATCCAAATCACCGATGACCGAGTGCCGAACGGACGGCACCTCCGCGTTCAACACACGTACAGTGCAGCGACGTCTCCTCCTTCTTGATCCAGCAAGGGAGAAGGAGAGGTTGATGGAGATCCAGCAGCACGACGGCGTGGTGGTGGATGTAGCGGGTCTCGGCAGGGCTTCGCCGAGCTTCTGCGAGACGGAGAGGTGTAGCAGGGGAGGAGGGAGGCGCCCAAGGCTGTCTTGTTGCTGCCCTCCCTCCCCCCCTTTATATAGGCCCCCTGGGGGGGCGCCGGCCCTGGAGATGGGATCTCAAGGGGGGGCGGCGGCCAAAGGGGGGAAGGGGGTGCCTTGCCCCCCAAGGCAAGTGGGAAGCCCCCCCACCCTAGGGTTCCCAACCCTAGGCGCATGGGGGGAGGCCCATGGGGGGGCGCCCAGCCCACTAGGGGCTGGTTCCCTTCCCACTTCAGCCCATGGGGCCCTCCGGGATAGGTGGCCCCACCCGGTGGACCCCCGGGACCCTTCCGGTGGTCCCGGTACAATACCGGTAACCCCCGAAACTTTCCCGGTGGCCGAAACTGGACTTCCCATATGCAATTCTTCACCTCCGGACCATTCCGGAACCTCTCGTGACGTCCGGGATCTCATCCGGGACTCCGAACAACTTTCGGGTTTCCGCATACATATATCTCTACAACCCTAGCGTCACCGAACCTTAAGTGTGTAGACCCTACGGGTTCGGGAGACATGCAGACATGACCGAGACGCCTCTCCGGTCAATAACCAACAGCGGGATCTGGATACCCATGTTGGCTCCCACATGTTCCACGATGATCTCATCGGATGAACCACGGTGTCGAGGATTCAATCAATCCCATATGCAATTCCCTTTGTCAATCGGTATGTTACTTGCCCGAGATTCGATCGTCGGTATCCCAATACCTTGTTCAATCTCATTATCGGCAAGTCTCTTTACTCGTACCGCAATGCATGATCCCGTGACTAACGCCTTAGTCACATTGAGCTCATTATGATGATGCATTACCGAGCGGGCCCAGAGATACCTCTCCGTCACACGGAGTGACAAATCCCAGTCTCGATCCATGCCAACCCAACAGACACTTTCGGAGATACCCGTAGTGCACCTTTATAGTCACCCAGTTACGTTGTGACGTTTGGCACACCCAAAGCACTCCTACGGTATCCGGGAGTTGCACGATCTCATGGTCTAAGGAAAAGATACTTGACATTGGAAAAGCTCTAGCAAACGAAACTACACGATCTTTTATGCTATGCTTAGGATTGGGTCTTTGTCCATCACATCATTCTCCTAATGATGTGATCCCGTTATCAATGACATCCAATGTCCATAGTCAGGAAACCATGACTATCTGTTGATCAACGAGCTAGTCAATAGAGGCTTACTAGGGACACGTTGTGGTCTATGTATTCACACATGTATTACGATTTCCGGACAATACAATTATAGCATGAACAATAGACAATTACCATGAACAAAGAAATATAATAATAACCATTTATTATTGCCTCTAGGGCATATTTCCAACACTGTGCCCTCATGCTGCCCCTCTGTGCCCGTTTCTTGGCGATTTAGAATCTTGATTGGATCCGGGGGCTGTTTCTTCTCCGCGGCCCGCCCCGTGGTGGAGCGCCTTTCACGGCAGCGGCTATTGCGAGTGAGTATTTTCCAAACTCTAGTCCCATTCCCCAGAATTTTGGATAAATCTGTGGCCTCATGCTGCCCCTGTTTCTTGGTGTTTTAGAATCTCGATTGGATAGGAGCGCGGGGGCTGAATGAGATGGAGCGAGGAGACAGTGCTTCAAATCGGTAATGCCGCCCTCTTTTCTATTTTAGCTGTTATCGAACTCGATTTGGTAGTGACTGTCGCTTACACTGCTGCCGCTGCCTGCCATTGACAAAACAGGGGAGGTTCAGGTTCTGCCACCACATTCGCAATTATAGTGGAATTTTTTCCCTGTAAAGCCAAGCTCAGTGATGGCAGTGTCCAAGACATTGATAGAGATACCACCGTGAGGTTGGATGTCGAATTTGCAGATGTTGATCCCCAGGAATTGGAGAGCATGAAGGAGAAGGCCGTGGGCAATTTGGTGGAGAGAATTGGGGAGAGTATTGTTTGGGGTCCAGAACAAGAGGTATCTCTGCAACGTTTCGATAACTATAATGGTGAATATGTGAGAATTGAAGATGGAGAATCCATGGTTGCTGAAATTGATCAGAAAGAAGGGTGGGCAAGCAAACAAGTAACATTTTATGCTGAGCTAATTGATCTGCAAACTCATTCCAGAGTTGGTTATGTGCCATCAAAGATGGCTGCACAGGTGGAAGATAATGAGTGGGTTTCACAAAAAAAGATGTTGGCATTGTTGACTGAACTGACTGTAGTAGCTGAAGATACAGGGATTGATGCAGATGGAGAGGAGGGAACCCATGGTGCTAGGAAGATTGTTGTTGACTGGAATGTAGTAGAGTTGAATGAAAAAACAGATTTGGTCATTACACCAATATCTGACATTGATATGGCCGAAATGTTTGGCATTCAAGTTGATGACAAAGATAAGGAGAAGGATGACAGTTCTTTGCCTGCTGATGGTAACACATGCCCTAGAAATGCAAATGAGGATGAAGAAGAGCTGATGAGAGAGGCTGCAGATGATGTGGATGATGCAGATGATAATGAGTTGGTTTGTTGTATGACAAAGAGAACCCAGTTATTGAGGTGGGAAAGTTGTGGCCAAGCATGAAGGAGTTTAGGATGTCTTTTAGGACCTATGCAGTGAAAAAAGAATTTGATGCCAAGACTATGTGGACTGATCGAAAGAAATTTTATGCTCGGTGCAAAGGTTATGATGGTGATGGCAATCCTTGCAAATGGTACTTGTCTGCCAGACTACAACCTGATGGAAGTACAGTAAGGGTAAATCAAATACCACACCAGCATACATGTATGACCACTTCACAGAGAGTTTCAAAGATGACATCACAGCTTTGGGTTACAGAGAAGATTACTCCTATTTTAGCCAAGACTCCAAACACTACTGCAAAGAGGCTTAAAGTTGACTTGGAGAAGCTGTACCCCATCCAGCTGCAATATACCACAGTGTGGAAAGCAAAACAAAGGGCCATGAAATCATTGTATGGTGACTGGGCAAATACATTTAGGATGTTGTATAGTTTTAAAGCAGAGGTGGAGAAGAGGTCACCTGGAAGTGTGGTGGAGATAGATACAGAGGTAACAGAGGATGGCAAGGTTTTTTTCAGCAAGTTTTTTATGTGTTTGAAGCCTTGCATAGATGGATTCAAAGCAGGTTGTCGTCCATATTTGAGCATAGACTCATCTTTTTTGACTGGAAAGTGGAATGGTCAGTTGGCTGCATGCAATGCTCTAGATGGACACAACTGGGTGTTCCCAATTGCAATAGGAATGTTTCAATCAGAGACAGAGGCATCATGGATATGGTTCATGATGCAACTGAAAAGATGCATAGGGCCAGTTTCTCCTTTGGCCATCCACACAGATGCATGTAAAGGGTTGGAAAATGCAGTAAAAAATGTTTTCCCCCATGCTGAGCAGAGGGAGTGCTTTGGACATATGTGGATGAATCTGATAAAAAAATTCAGAGGAGATGAATTTGGGCGCATGTGGCCAGCAGCAAGATCCTACACCAGTCAGACACATTCCTATCACCTTGGTAAGATATTGGCATCATGTAGTGATAATGAATTTGCTTCATGGTTGAACACACACCATTCTCTGTTGTGGTATAGATCAGGTTTTAATACTGCCATAAAATGTGATCATATCAATAACAACTTGGCAGAAAGTTTTAACAACAAAGTGAAGGATTTGAAAGACTTGCCTGTGCATGACATGGTGGACCAAATAAGGATCATGATCATGCGTTTGTGGGAGTTGAGAGGAAAAATTGCTAATATTTTGAAAGGGGACAAGCTTCCAGCAGTGGTACAACAGGTGGTCAACAGGAGTAGAAATCTTTCACATCTATCTGTTGAGAAATCTTCCTTGTGGGGTGCTGAAGTTAGAGATACAAAGAGTGGCAAGAGGCATGTGGTAAATACTGAGTTGCATGAGTGCACTTGCCAAGAGTGGCAACACACTGGAAAACCATGTGAGCATTCCATACTTTTTTTGGCATCTAAACCCAGGTTGAATATGCACCCATATTTGCATGAGTATTATTCAGTACAAAAATTCAAAGCTGCATATGCAAGTCCAATTCCTGCACTGACTGACCAATCTCAGTGGCCTGAGGTGAAAATAGAATTTACCTTGTGTCCCCCTGTCACTAGAAGAAAGGCTGGGAGGCCAAAACAGAGCAGATTCAAAGCTTGGTTTGAGAAAGGTGGTTGTAGTAAGAAGGGGAAAAGGAAAAGGAAAAGAATGATAAGCCCAAAAGGGCTCAAAAAGGTAACAAAAATAGGTGCAAGTTGTGTGAGGTACTTGGGCACAGAGTTGGTTCATCCAAATGCATCTACACTCCTCAGAGGCCAAAGTATGTTTATGTTACTATTTTTGCAAGTTTTTGATTTTGCTACTTGTTCTAGTATCTAACCAAGTGAAATGCTTTACTTTTTAGGAGGAAGCGTGCAGAAAAAGCCCCACCTCTTGTTGTTGAACAGTGCTGGCCAGTGAAAAAAGCAAGACTCAATGGCTTTAGAAGGAAGAGCACTAAGCAGATAATGTTTGGTGACAAAGATATGGAGCAAACTGAAACTGTTACTGCTGAACATGAGCTAAGTGTTTCTGTTTTGGACGATGTGATGCATACTGAATCTGTTTTGCAGGCGCTAGGGCAATATGAAACTGTTGCAGATGAAGCAACTGTTGTGCTGCCATGCGAATCTGCTTTGACAGCTGTGTTGCCATGTTTGGAGGTTGTGCTGCCAAGTGTTGAGTTGCAAACTGAAGTAGTTGAACAATGTGTGCCATCTACTCAAGCTGCAGAAGTGCAAACTGAAGAAGTGGGACATGGTGAGGGGCAAAAGTTGAGGGGGCCTAGTGGAGTTGGCAACAAAACCAAGGGGCCAAAAAGCAAGAGCATCAGCATCAACAAACTATGCGTCGTGGAACCAAACGGTGGAAAAAAGGAGAAGAAATCGAGTGGTAGAAATAAGCAAAAGAAATAGAGTCGAAATCATTCAAATTTGATGTGAAAACTTATGTTTGTTGTCATTTGATGTGAAAACTTATGTTCTTTCATGTGAAAACTTATGTGCTATGATGTTGATTTGACTTGAAATAAAATTCAAATTTGAACCGACATTCAACTTTGAACCTATCTCCAATATTTTTGGAGTTCATTTGTTTGTTCTGTGATGTTGCATTGTTTTATGTACTACTATGCACTTTAGTTCATAAATCCAACCCTTTTTGTGAAGTCCAACTCATAGTTACTGAAAATGTTGTCCAAACAGGCTCCAAAGTAAGGGAAAACGACCCCATTTCTAAGCAAGTTTTTTTCGACCTTCTCAAAATCACAAAAAAGGATTTTCTTAGCTTATATTATACCTATATAGGATCAATACGAAGTCTCACCTTTTTTTGAATAAGTATTCATATTATTAATTTATTTTTGAAAAAACACCCTTTAATACAAAGTCAGCAATAAAACAAGTTTAAAAATTTAAAATGCAAAAATAACTTCAGATCCTCCTTAGTCACTCCAAAATGAAGCTAAGGTGAGGTTTTTGATTTTTTGCATTTTCAAAACCTCAAACCCTCTTCTCACTCCTTTGAACTCTATGCAACCTCAGTCGAGATAGTCCAATTTATGAAGGTTTTTTCATGCAAAGATCATTAAATCAAGTTTATCATTTTATATCATAACTATGTAACATAACAAGACTATATGCGCAGGTTTTTCATTTTTTAGATTTTTTTTGAATTAGTTATACACATTTGAATGTTCGGTCAAACCTTTCAAAACCCCGTTGACTGCCTCCAAAACCCCGTAACCCTAGCGCCAAACGTCCACCGTCGATCTAACCCTAACGCCAAACTGCGGCCGTCGGATAGGCCTTCTAGGGATTCCGCGGGGGCGATCCGTGGGAGCCCTGATTCTCCAATCTGATTGGCCACCGTTTTTTCTCTCTGTTCGAACAGATAAGGTTGAGCGGGGGAGCATCTCAGTGACCGTTGGGCCGAGCGGATCGAGCCCGGCAGAGCCTGGCGTGCGTGCGCACGGCCGTCGAGAGGGGGGGATGGGCTGCATGCGAGAGGGTCAATGACATGTGGGCCATCCCTGTCCCATGCATGCCATGCAACGTCGCAGCCTAGCTATTCTGTGCTCGTGAACGCTGTGACACGGCCTAGCCATTTGCATGCGGGCTTGCATGCACGCATCGACGCAGTAAAGCAGCGGCAGGGGCGCAGCGTATAGGTACGTCGCATCTAAGCTATTTTAACAAATGCATGTTTGAACCTGAGACGAACGCGTCGGTGGTGCAGCTCCTTTTTCAGTGTCACGCGCGGATGAACGGGCTTGTTTCCCACGCGGCATCACCGCCGATGCAAGTGCACGAAACGATGCATCTCGCCTGTGCCGCCCGTGCCTCTTTGGATGCTCTGCCCGCTGTTTTTGAATTAATGCCCGCAATTACTTATGCCAGTACGAACGGAGAAGAGAAAACGATCGAGAAGGCACCGTGTACACATTGACCACGGCTGCAACGCGGCTATAAAAGGGCACCATTTCCTCATCCCTCTCACACTCATCTCTCAAGCCTCCTCCGCTTCTTCTTTTCGAGCCAAATCCACCACTCGAGCCACCATGCAGTTCAACGGCCCTACCTACCGTCGTCCGCGCACCGTGCCGGAGAGGGAGTACCCGGCCGGAGTCATCGTCGAGAATAGCCTGAGGGTGTGGGCCATCTCAAGGTGGAGGGGCCCTAGAGAGCTGGCTCGCTTCTTCCTCCAAGCCGGCTACCGCCACCTCCCTCCGGGCACTCCGCCCATGTTCCACCTTCACGACCAGTACGATGGCAACGCCAACGGCTTCGTCATCGGCCTCTACGTCACCTTCACCAACCCCTACGACGCTCACCACCTCCTCGGCGAGGTGTTCTGGTGTGGATGCGAGTTTATCGCGTTCACGACCTACAACATCTTCACCAACTTCCACCACATCTTCCCTCACCCCAACGGCATGCACACCCTCCCCTACCAGATGCCGGAGAACGACGAGTGAGGGGCGCCGGCTAAGGAGGAGGGGCCAAGGAGTTGTTCGAGTGCGAGTCTTTCTATCTAACTAGCTTGTGTTTGTGTTGGTTCGGGCGTGTGTGCCCGTGTCTTCTATCTATCTAGTTTTAATTATTTTCCTTTCATGTTTTATGAACTATATGTTGTAAGGTGATGCCCCTCTATATGTTCTATCTATCTATGCTACTAGGGTACCCGATGCCCCTCTATTGTGCTATCTATTAATGTTTTTTTGGGCCTAAAGTTTCTCCATTGCATTTTATTTATGTGGCCATGTGAACTAAAAAATGCACTAAAACATGATCCAATCATATAAGTTGTTGTTAGCACGTGTCTAGTTAATTATCTTCCTTTTATGTTTTATGCACTATATGTTGTAAGGGGATGCCCCTCTATGTTGTAAGGAGATGCTACTAGGGGCACACTAGATGTCTTCTTTTTTTGAGAGGGGCACAACCTTTTTCGGTTGAAACACACGAGTAAAAACTTTGAAAACACCATAGCACAAATCAAAAAAATTTAAAAATGATGCTTGGTTGAAATAAACTAGAACCAAACAGTTGCAACTTTTTTGGTTCACAAAGACTGCAAGTTAGACTGCTAACTAGAACCAACCTTTTGTTTTAGCCGAAACAACACGGGACCCTACCATCGGACACGATAGCTTATGCATAAAAATAGCTCAAATAATTATCAGATGAGTTATCTCAAAAAAGGTGACTGCAGAAAATTTAAAATTTGTGAAATAACCTAAAGCCGAAAAGATATATCGATGTCAATGACCGTGTGCACTTTTTTTTTGCACTAGCTACACTTCTTTTATCAATGGGCCTGGATATGTTCTATTCGGCCCTGCCTAACTTCTATATGGGCCTGGCCTTTTCGGGCAACTATGGACGGACCTTTTTTTTCTTTTCTCCCTCTACCACTGAAACTGAAACTGACGACGAACTGAAGAACTGAAAAAAGGGGCCGAAACAGAGTGGAGAAGACATGCCGAATTCGTACAGCGCAACACTTTTATTCAAATATCCATATCATTATGATTACAAATGATACCCAATCTACTCACTTACGACTAATTATCATCACATAAACAAATGCGAGAGCAATTACACAAACATAAAAAAGTCCGGCCATCAGCCCCATCAAATTGCCCTGCTTCTGCAACTCGATGAGTTTCTTCATCTGCTTGTTCAGCTTCTTCAGCTCTGCCGTCACTCCTGCATCCCCCACAGTAGCACCAATGGAATGGGCGGATTCAGGGGCCCCAGATCCAGACGCGCCCGATCCAAACTTGCCCAACTTCTCCGCCTCCAACGGTAAATCGAGCTCCCCTGATGCACCCTCCAGTTGAATCCGCTCTATGTACTCATCTAGCCACTCAAAATGGGTGCATTGCTTCAATTTCTGAAATCGGAAAGATGAACCCTAAATCCCAAATCCGATGAAAAATGGGCAAATATGAAATTGGGAGACAAAAACCAAAATTGGCATATTGAGAAGTAAAATCTCACCTTTCCCTGCTCTGGTTTGCTCTCGCATTTCACGAATTCCCGCCCAAGGTTGCCATTCTTGTCGGTGGTTGTGACTAGCCGCTTCAGGGGTGCGATACGTGGGCATGCAGGGCACCTTGTCATGGGCACTGCGCCATAGCGCGACCATGAGCGGCGGGAGACTGAAGCGGAGCTCGACATCGCTAGGTCGCGGCCCGGAACGGCGTTGCTGCGCGTCGTCGCCGGAGAAGAAGAACAACAACGGTCGGGGAGGGGGGCGGGGGGAGGATGGGCTCGGGTGCTGCACGGCTCGGGGCACGGCTCGGTGTCCTCTTGTACCAATGCTGACCTGGATAAGTTAGTGGGTCCCATGCTGTGGGTCCCGCTCACCTGACCAATGCTGAGTTGGATAAGTTAGTGGGTCCCATGCTGTGGGTCCCGCTCACCTGATTCGAGTTTTAAACATGTGTCTTTGGATTAGGCAGTAGTGTCGCATGGGAGCTATTTTTTCCAACGCAGATGTCGCATGAGAGCTATTACAACCAACGACGTCGCATGAGAGACAATTCACACCAACGACGTCGCATGGGAGCTATTCGCCCCTTCAATGATGATGTGACGTGGTTTTCGACAGGAACTGACACATAGCTATCTCAGTTGATAATTTATTCTGACATGTCTCACATCCTTCTTCCTCCTCACCATGACTTATTGCAAGTCATTCGATATTATCTTTTACAGATTATGAAATTTTGTCTAAGGCCGATAGTTTATTTTTAACATCAAACAAGAAGCATCGGTTACAAGAAGTGAAACTATTTTAGGGCCTCTTTGATTCAAAGGATTTTTATAGGATTTTTGAAGGATTGGAATCCTTAGGAATTTTTCCTACATTGGTCATTTGATTCATAAGATTGAATCCTATAGGATTTTTTCCTAAGGATTCATCTGTATTACATTTCATAGGAATTCTAACATGCACTCCAACCTCTTGAAAAAAATCCTTTGTTTTTTCTATGACACAATCAAACAAACTCAAATCCTATAGGGATTCAATGGACATGTCATTGCAATCCTATGTTTTTCCTATTCTTGTATTTTTGCAATCCTATGAATCAAAGAGGCCCTGCAGTCGGGGTTCTTTCATCCACCCATCACACACCCCGCACTTAACCAGATTAGCTATATCACGGGCTACGCAATTAGCCTCTCTAGAAACGTGTTCAAAAATTACATGAGAAAAGTCACACGTAATATGATAACAATCATCAAAACCGCAGCAGCAATTCGGAAAGATCATGATGACCGCCACAATAGCAACTTCCATTAATTCAACGGCATGCGTGCGCATCTCATGTACTCCCAAACTTAGTACTTCCTTCGTTTCAAAATAAGTGTCTCAACTTTATACTATTTTTAATATAAAGTTATATTAAAGTTGAAAAACTTATTTTGAGACGGAGGGAATACTACATTATACTAGAGTTAATATAAAGTTGAGACTCCCTTAAAAAAATTATAAAGTTGAGGCACTTATTTTAAAACGGAGAGGCTTCTTCCTCCTCCTCTTAGATATGAATAGGATATCCATCATTTTCAAAGAATCACGTGCCTGCATTGGATATGCATATCACGTCCAGAAGAAGTGTGATTAGCATGATATGGAGCTTAATTAAGGCAAACTAGCACTAAGGATCCGTGGCGCAATGGTAGCGCGTCTGACTCCAGATCAGAAGGTTGCGTGTTCGATTCACGTCGGGTTCAATACCCCGATCCATGCGGATTAATCCATTTTTCCTTGAAAGATATACCACATACTTTGTGTGTTGATCGTGCCGAAAATACCAGATACCATCACTTCAACTGTGAGAATCCATGCCAAATGCGGTACATCCTTTTCAACTGAAGCGGTCAGCGCCAGTCACTAGGGAGTTCCTCCACCGCCGTCCTCGACTCCCTCCGCCGACGACGTTGGTCATCGGTGGTGAGGGGGTCGCCGGATCCATGTGTGTGAATAGTTTTAGGCCAATGTAGCTTAGTTTTTAGGTTGTTCGCCGTCTTGACTTCGGCGGCGGCGGTGGGGGCATTGAATAAAGTCTCTTCAGATCCTACTCCGACGAGGCGATCGGTCCATGAGGATGAATTTGGAATCCAGTCTGTTCAAGTAAGGATGATGCGGCAGCGGTGGCATCCTCCTGCTGGACATGTGTCTTCGGGATCCGTCGTTGCAACAGTGTTTGCTCCAACGTCGTGCGGAGCTAGGGAGGTAGTCTAGTAGCATATGCAGATTGTGGTCTGCATCGGCGTCATCTGCATCTGGAAGATGGTGAATCGTATGCTGGGTTCTGGATGGCAGGTTTGGTTTCCTCTCTGACGTCTTAGTAATATGGGGGTGTCAGAGCTGGAGTTGATGGTGTGTCCAGAGTGTTGTTCCGGCCTGATTCGTTCAACGGTAATGGTTTCGCCTTTGGCGAGCTACCTTGAAGGTCCACAAAGCTGCATATCAGCGATGGAGCCGTGTCGAGCTCGGGTGTGGAGGTGATCCGTCATTTCTTTTTCCTTTCGTGGTTGCTCTGGTGGTGCCAAAGGCAGGTGATGGGCATTGGTGTCAAGCTCAAAGGTTTCTTCGGTCTTGTTTGTAATTTTACTTCTTGGCTGATGTTCCTTTGTGTAAAGGCTAGCATTCTGCTATTTTTCAGCTTTGTTGGGTCGGTATGTACATGGCTTGTACTATGATCCTTATGATATAAATGAGACATGTATTACCATGCGAAAATAGCATTTTGCAAACATGGTGCCACAACCACTTCAACTGTATATAGAATTTGGGGGTAAAAGTGATGTTGATCGTGCCCAAAATAGCAGATGCCACAACTTCAACTTGTGAGAATCCATGCCAAACATGGTACACCCTTTTCAACTGAAGTGATCAACTTTTATTGTTCGGATACATTACACTCAAAGGGATACTGGGACATAGCCTTCGGATACAAATTGTGTATGTAGTATGTAGTGGGGTGAAAAGCGAAGCCCGCGTCCAACATTTTAGGGTCCAAATCTTACATTATGGGCAATTTGATGCTTCTAGTGCATTTTTTAACTAATCCATCATGTTTTGCAAACCTAGCGGGACCATAGTTGCATCCTTATGTGGCATCACTCTCAACTGGAAATCTAAGACCATGTTGCATTTTTTAAGATTTGTTCTAAGGTTTTTGTTGCTCCCAAAATTGCATAGTTTTGCGTTGTGTCACACTACTATGTTGTGTTTTGATCCATACCGCTTCTATTTTGCACTTTTACTTGGCTAACCACGAGACCGCAACCACATCCTCCCGCGTCTGCACAATTCAAATCCATGTGTACTTTGCTAGGGGGGGAGGAGTCCAAGTGTATTAACTAGTCACCAGCATGAAACTTCGAAAGGATTGTAAATTGTTGATCGGTTTGACACAGCTTACGAAGTATAGCACACGTTGTAGGAATTGCAAAGTGTAAACGTGCACAAAAGATAGCTCTGCAGGTATCTTATGCTCCCTCGAAAAGGCGTGTGACTCCTCGAAGCATTTTAAGCCCATACTCTCTAAATCCCAAAATATAAATCATATTTACTTTGTATCTAAGTTAACTTTTTAAAATTTGAAAACGTTTATAGAATAAGTACCAATATCAACAATCTAAAACTTATACCTCAAGAAAATGTATTTCATGATGTATCTAGTGGTATTGGTTTTTTATTCTATAGATGTTGATATTTTTTTCTATAAACTTGATCAAAATTTTGAACTACATGATTTTCGAGAGTATATCGTTGGAAGTCAAATAATTGATTCCACGTCAACACCGATGTCACTAGCTTGAGCGTTTGGAGTTGTAATGATTGTGGTCATGCAAACTTAGAGGAACATTCTTAAGCCTTAACTCCCAATCTACTAGTTCAAACTAGGTAAATTGTATGTTCATATTGTAAGAATTGGTGACTATGAATTTAACATGTGATTGCTTTTCATTCTTTTGCAGTAATTACCAGCACGAGGATTTGCTGAACCGAGTAAGAATGTTGGTTTTCTTCAGACCTACATATGTGATGGAGGGCATTATTTTTTCCAAAAAAATATCACTTATGTTCAGAATTGTAAGACATTTTGGATATTTTAATATAGAACACATACAGACTGAAACGCATGAACAAACATACTATAAAGCACGTATATATACATCTGACTCATAAGAAAGGTAGAACATCTTGTAATTCAAAACGGATGGAGTAGTAAGGACATAAATCTTTTTTTGGTAGGATCCATCCTCTATAATTTCCTTTTGTCTTTGTGTTGTTGGGATCTTGTAATAATATACTTAAAAATACTCAACTATAGCGAGTTTGCTCCTCCATATTCAAGCAATGACATGTATAGCTATGCCCCCCTGTCGATCAAGTTGTGTTTAGACTTGTATACCATGTAGCATTGCTTCAACCAACAAATAAGATCACATTGCGTTATGTATTTCCGTTCCGGTGACTTGCACTCCAAAAGACGACAACCATAATTTGTTTAGTTGTTCTGTTGCTTCCGTTGCTGCTAAAATTACATGGTTCTGCCTCTGCACTTTGTCACCCTACATTCTGAAATCAGTATTGTGTTTTTCTGCATTTCTTACCATGGCCACACCCTTCAAAAGTTGAAAGGGGTTCTGTAAATTGTAATCATGCACTGAGATAGTTATGTGACTTCTGTTGACAGGTTTCTGTCATCATCAGAAGTACGACATGTTTTCTTTGTGAGGCAGTGACTGTAGAACAATTGTTCTATGGTATATTTTCATTAATTAAATATATACAAAGTACACATAAATTGAAGAGAAACTCCATCAACCAATGCCAGTTCTAGGTAACATAATGTAGCAAATATTAAAAGCTGGAAGTTATAGATATGCCTTTATCCAGTCCTGGAAAACTTGAAGAAACTTGTGACTAATTTTGTGTTTCAGTAAGATCAAATTTTTCTTTAACATAAGATTCTAAGAGAATGGTTGGGTTGCCATTTTTGAAGATTTTATTCTTCCTTTGCATCCAGATGTTCCAGCAACCCATAATAATAATGTTCAAAGCAATTCTATTGGGCAATTCGAAGAGGGCCAAGTTGAACTCTTGAAAAACAGATGTATCCCTCTTCATATTGGGAATTAAAGTGTCCCAACATTGCAATTCAAAGGAGCGGTCTCATAATAGATGCAAATTGGTTTCCACTACCTGATCATTCCAAAGAACACAATGGTAGGAGGGCAAGTGGGAGGACTTCCTTTGTAGCAAATCTTTAGTGATAATTCTATAATGAAGGAGTAACCAGGAGAAAATTTGTATCTGAGAATTACTGCTGAATTCTAAACTTCCATAAAAAGGGGATGAGCAGCCACTCCTTGTTTCAAAACTTTATAGAGTCTTGCGGAGGAGAAAGTAGCTGAGTTCCAATTGTAAATCTGTCGGGGATATACCCCGTGGTATGCCCCGGCCAGATACATGACCCGGCTGGGACTTGGCATTACATTGGTAACCCGCTGGAGGATTGGCGACTCACGAGTCTGGCGGCTCACTGGTCTGACGACTCATGAGCCTGGCGACTCACTCATGGCCCCGATGGCAGGTCAGACGGACGACAAGGCCCAAGGCCCAGAAGGCCGGCTCCTGTTATGGTGGGCCGGCTTAAGAGGAAAGGCATAAGGAATATTCTCCTACAAAGGAAACAAGACTAGGACTCCACTTGTAATAGAGTAATCCTAATCCTACTAGGACTAGTCATGTAACCCGCCCCTTCAACTTCTATAAGGAGGGGCAGGGCACCCCAAGAGGGACAAGAAAATGATCGCTAAGGCTAGATACAACAAAGGGGAGCCGGCTTATGCGGCGACTCCCTCATGAGCATAATGAGACCTAGCCACAAACAACATGTAAGGCTATTACCGGATGATGTTTCCTGGGGCCCGAAGCTGTCTAAACCCTTGTCTTGTGTTGTGTCTCCCGATTCCGGTCAACCCCTCTCAAGCTACTACATATATGCGTTGGCCTCACGACTAAGTCCTCACACTAGGACATCTGCCGTGACAATTCCACGACAGTTGGCGCCCACCATGGAATTGTCACGGCAGATGTCCTAGTGTGAGGACTTAGTCGTGAGGCCAACACATCTATGTAGTAGCTTGAGAGGGGTTGATCGGAATTGAGAGACGCAACACAAGACAAGGGTTTAGACAACTTCGGGCCCCGGGAAACATCATCCGGTAATAGCCCTACATGATGTTTGTGGCTAGGTCACATTATACTCATGAGGGAGTCGCCGCATAAGCCGGCTCCCCTTTGTTGTATCTAGCCTTAGCGATCATTTTCTTGTCCCTCTTGGGGTGTCCTGCCCCTCCTTATATAAGTTGAAGGGGCGGGTTACATTACTAGTCCTAGTAGGATTAGGATTACTCTATTACAAGTGGCATCCTAGTCTTGCTTCCTTTGTAGGAGAATATTCCTTATGCCTTTCCTCTTAAGCCGGGCCACCATAACAGGAGCCGGCCTTCTGGGCCTTGGGCCTTGTCGTCCGTCTGACTCACCATCGGGGCCATCAGTGAGTTGCCAGGCTCATGAGTCGTCAGACCAGTGAGCCGCCACACTCGTGAGTCGCCAATCCTCCAGCGGGTTACCAATGTAACGCCAAGTCCCAGCCGGGTCATGTATCCGGCCGGGTCATACCACGGGGTATATCCCCGACAAAATCCATTTATCATTGCTTGTTAAAAGCTAGGTTTGAGCCAAGATCATGTTAACCTATTGGAACTGATCAAAAGCTTTGATTGAGAGTGTATGTGGAAGATGTCTTCAGTTTGTCCAAAAACAACCTGGTGGACAGATGCTGGATTATCCACAGCAAAGGAGAGAAGTCCAGGGAATTGTTCTTTGAGGGGAGCATTGTTCCATTTGTCATGCCAAAAGACAGCGGAGGAACCATCTCCAATGTTGCAAGAGGCAATGTTTTTTAAATCATGAAGCAACTTAAGAATAGCTCTCCACTGAAAGAATTCCACGGGCCTACAAGAGGTAATGTTGTAAAAAGTATGGCATGTGGCTTCTCAGACTCCTCAGAGACGTTTAAGCCCACTGTATAACAACATGTTGGTTCCTTGACCACGTGCCATACCTCCATAGGATATGCATAACATGCCCGGGCGGGGTGGATTAGCATAATATGGAGCTTAGCCAATGAAAATTAGCACTAAGGATCCCATGGGGCAATGGTAGCGCGTCTGACTTCAGATCATAAGGTTGCATGTTTGATTCACGTCGGGTTCAATACCCCCGATCCATACAAATTAATCCATTTTGTTCTTCAATGAACTAAGAGAAGCAAAGTCTCCGGTTCTCAAGTTGGACAAAGGTGATAGAAATAAATACCAATAATGCCAAATAAGTACACCATGAAAATGTATTCGTGATGAATCTATTGGTTTTGGTTTTATTTTATAGATTTTGATATTTTCTTTTATAAACTTGATCAAAGTTTGACTTGGGAACTTTTTTTAGAGTTCCTCTTTAGAAGTGAGATAAATTTAGTCCACATCAACACCGGTGTCACTCGCTTGAGAACTACTCCCTCCGTTCCAAAATAGATGACCCAACTTTGTACTACCTTTGTACTAAAGTTAGTACAAAGTTGAGTCATCTATTTTGGAAAGGAGGGAGTATCTATTTAACCTGTCATGTGATGATTTTTTATTCTTTCACAGGGATTTGCAAACACTCGTTAAGAGTGTTCTGAAATACTCAACCACATCAGAGTTTGCTCCACCATGTTCAGCCGGCGAAATTAACAACAATTTTTTAAATGAAAGGGGTTTCCCCCCACCCCAACTTTTTTATTGAAAGCCAAGGCAAACCAACACACAAAGACTGTTAAACAGCGCTCGGCGACAGCCAAAGAGTAGCTGTCACAGACGGGAACATAAGCAGGGTTCTAACTACCCCTATTACAGTTGATTTTTAATAAAGTCCAAGAACGGATGCACAGCCAGTAAAAGCACTCATGCCAGCCCTCGGAATAGATCAAAGAAAGAGCAAACAACTAGCACTACATGCCCTAGCTATGGATCCAGAGTTCTCCTTTTATTCCTCATCTCCAGGCGATTCTAAGCAATTCCCCTCTTCGGTAGTCCAGCAGCTTTAAGCACCGGAGAAGAAGAACACCCTGAGTTTCTGAACATAGGATTTTCCATTGCCTGATCGTTGCCCCCAACAGATTCAAAATACAGTGTATACTTCGCCATCTTCGCCCCTGGAAAACAAAATCATTTCGCAAACTCCATAAGCTCCACAAGGCAGCAGCAGCAGATATATTCAAAGCTTCACAATGTTTTCGTTTTCTCCAGAAGGAAGATAACACAATAAAAGAGTCAGGTACAGTAATCTTAAAGCATTCAGCTAATAGCTCCCAGACCTGCCTGGCAACAATACAGTCAAAGAACAGATGTTGAATAGTTTCTAATTCATCACAAAAGACACATGTCTTATCCTCTACATGTCTACGTTTGCCCAGGTTGTCCCTGGTCAGGCTCTTATTGTAGTAAATCAACCAAAGAAAAACATGAAAATTAGGAGGAACTTTAATTTTCCATATATCATCTCTGATCTCAGAAGGGATCCCTCCAAAGTTAATCAGTTTGTAAAAGGACTTGACTGAATATTTACCAGACGAGTCCAGCATCCAAACAGGCTGATCTGGTAAATCAGATAATACCACTTGTTTCACTATATTAACGAGATCACCCCATCTGGATAGAGTCTCTCCATCCACACACCTCCTAAAGGTTAGTTGGAGTTCACCCCCAACCCAAACTTGCGCCAGAGTAGCTTCTTGTTGTTGACAAATTTCAAACAAGTTCCAAAAGGCAGTTTTTAGGGAACAATCCCCAATCCATGTGTCATGCCAGAAGGCAATTTTCTTGCCATCCCCAGGGATCCACCTATAGAAGTTTGTAGCTGCTGTCAACGCCGAGGCTAAGCTCTTCATAAAGGGGGATACCAAGGTAGTTCTAGTACTAAAAAGGTTGGGATTATCAACATTATATTTTTAAGCCAAAATCTTTTTCCAATCACTAACTCTATCATCAAAAAATCTTTTCCCCCAAGAAGCCAGGAGGGCCATGTTGAAATCTCTAAGGTTGGGAACCCCCAAACCACCATACTCTTTCCTCCTGGAGATCAGGCCCCAACTAGCAAGATGATACTTATGATTATCGGCCACATTTCCCCAGAAGAAATGAGACATCTGAGAAGTAATCATATCAATGGCCCATTTAGGAAATTTAACAATAGACATCAAGTAGGTAGGGATACTGGCAATGCAGGTAGTAAGCAGAATCAATTTGCCTCTATATGAGAGGAATCTCCCCAACCACCCAGCTATGTTCTTAATAATCCTGTCTATAATGGGTTGCAGGTCTTCTCTCCTAAGTTTTCTAAAGTGCAGAGGAACACCTAAGTATTTAAAGGGGAAATCCCCAAGCTGACAACAAAACACCTGAGCAAATTCTTTAGCTTTTTGATCAGGGACATTGATAGTATGCAGATCACTTTTGTGAAAATTAATTTTCAAACCAGAAAGTTTCTCAAAGCAGGTTAAGATCCACTTCAGGTTCTTGGCACATTCTATAGAATTGTCAAGGAAAAGGATAGTATCGTCAGCATATTGCAGGCTGACCACTCCCCCAGGGATTGCATTAGGCAGAAGCCCATATATCAAGTTATTATTAACAGCTTTATGTAGCATTTTAGAAAAGACATCAGCCACCAAATTAAACAGTAGGGGTGAGTGGGGGTCACCTTGTTTTAAACCTTTACCACCAGCAAATTGAGGGCCATTGGTGTCATTAATTCTGACCTGGAATGTCCCCTGGTGAATAGTAGACAACACCCAGCCCACCCACTTACTGCCAAAGCCTTTAGAAAGAAGCATTTCCTTCAGGAAATCCCAGCTTACTCTATCATAAGCTTTCTCATAGTCCATTTTAAGGATTAAACCACTGGAACCAGACCTATGAATCTCATGAATAACCTCATGAGCCATAACCACACTTTCCAAAATGAACCTGCCTTTAATAAAGGCAGTTTGATTAGAGGAAATAAGTTTGTCACACAGTGGGGAAACCCTAGTGGTCATGGCCTTGGAGAAAATTTTAACAGCACAATTACTTAAACTAATAGGTCTAAAAAATTTCAGATCTCTAGCCATAGGGACTTTAGGAATGAGGGTAATGATGGCATAGTTCAGCTTATACATATCTAGAGCACCATTCTCAAAATCTCTAACCATCCACATAAAATCTTCTTTAATCAGATCCCAGAAGGTTTGGTAGAATAAAAATGAGAGGCCATCAGGGTCAGGAGCACCACTAGCATAAGAACTCATTATAGCTTGTTTGATTTCATCTTCAGAAAAAGATCTCTCTAGGAATTCTCTTTCCTCATCACTAACCATCTCATCAACAGCCCAGAAATCAGCATCTAGATGAATGTCAAGTCTAGGGTCAAAACCAAACAACTCCTTATAAAAGGAAGTGGCCACATCAAGCATATCTTTGGTGGAAGTAACCACCCCATTTGGGCTATTCAGTTCAGTAATGTGGTTCTTTCTATGTCTATGGTTAGCAAGAGCCTGAAAGTAGGCATTGTTTCTATCTCCCTCCAAGATTTTTCTGTCCCTAGATCTTTGCCATAAGGCAGTCTCTTCTTTTTTCCAAATATCATCAAGCTCCTTTTTGACATTTTTCATCCTCTCGAAATCATAAGCAGAAAGCTGCTGAGAATCAGAGAGGACATCAAGAGCATCAAACTCCATAAGGAGTGCCATCTTCTTTTTTTTCAAAGCAGCTTCTCTGTTAATGCTCCAGCCCTTGATTTTCTTTCTAAGAACCTTAGCTTTAATCATCCAATTGTCAGCAGATGAATTAGAGGAGGCCACAGAATTCCAAGCCTCTGTAACCATCTGGTGGAACCCAGGTTGAGATAACCACCATTTTTCAAACCTGAATGGTTTGGGGTTAGTTGGAGCCCTAGCACCAGTGTCAATGACTAAAGGTGTGTGATCACTCCCAACCCTGGGAAGAGCAGTCAAGGTTGAAAAGGGAAAATGTGCATCCCAGTCCACAGAAGTGAACACTCTATTAAGAACAACAAAAATCGGAGAGCTCTGATTATTAGACCACGTGAAGACTCTATTGGAAATAGAAATCTCCATCAGGGCCCATCTATTGACCCAATCATTAAAGAGGAAGGTAGTTTGTTGGTTAATTTGCCCACTGCTTTTCTCAGCTTAATTTCTAACTAAATTGAAATCCCCACAAACCATAATAGGATAAGAAGCATTGTTCAAAGTGTCATGAAGTTCAGCTACAAAATCCATTTTGAATTCTAAATAAGAAATTATCCTATTATGTACCCGCCGATAAATTTGTGTGCAGGCGAGTTTAGGATCTGGTGGCATGAAAGTGCTTTTTTGAGCTCAGCTCATATGAGCTCGAGTGAACAGTAAAAAAATCAAAAACTTCTGATTTTTTTTTTGTAGCAAACATTGACAATATTTTCATTGTTGCAAAGTTTCATCACGAAATGACCTTTCTGAATAATGTGGAAACAAAAATCTCGATGCTCCAAAATGCTTTTGCAAATAATACTTTTGGAGCATCGATTTTTATTTTTTTTGCCACGTTTTCCACGAATGTCATCCGATGTTAAAACTTTGCAAGCAATCAAAACATCTAACAATGTTTGCTAAAAATGATATTTTTTTTTGAATTTTTTACTGTTCACCTGAGCTTACGTTTGCTATCGACCTGCAAGCAATCAAGATCATGTTGCGTTCAGTTTTCCCGTTTCAGCGTGCGTGTGACTTGTTCAGTTGCTCTGCCGCTTCCGTTGCACTGAAAATCGCACCGTTCTGCGTCTTTGTCGCCCTGCTGCCAGATCTTCGGGGCTCTGAAATCTGATCCCGCATGTACGTTGTGTTTTCCTGCGCGGCTTAACCTGCTGAGCCATGGCCACGCCCTTCTGAGTGGTTGTAAATTGCAATGGTGCACTGAGCCGGAGCAGTTCTGTAACAAGACGCCGGGTCCTGAATCCTGATTAGGGGCGACCGGGCGAGGCAACCACGTAGTACATGCTGCATAAGACGTCCAGGTAAGTGTGATCGACAAACTAGAAATGGTGTTTTTAGAGCACAACAGCACACCGGATCCGTGGCGCAATGGTAGCGCGTCTGACTCCAGATCAGAAGGTTGCGTTTCCCCCGATCCTAATACGGGTACTTTTTTATTTACGCCCCTCCTGAGCATCTTCGCTAGTGTTGCGACGCACATGAGATCCGTTGCAGAGTGATCGCCTACTATGCAAGTTAAGCTGTGGAACTGGCATCATTCACGGATTTCTTCTCTCATTTCCAGTTCACACTCTTTGTCAATTGTCATTTGCTTCTCTTGGACAAAATACTGTTTCTAAAGCATTAACCATAAGAAATTTTTGATCTTCGGTGGGATATTAATCTTCCATATGTGTCAATAAGGCACCAGATACGGGTACTTTTTTTATTTACGCCCCTCCTGAGCATCTTCGCTAGTGTTGTGACGCACATGAGATCCGTTTCTAAAGCATTAACCAAATATGGGTACTTTTTTTTATTTACGCCCCTCCTGAGCATCTTCGCTAGTGTTGCGACGCACATGAGATCCGTTGCAGAGTGATCGCCTACTATGCAAGTTAAGCTGTGGAACTGGCATCATCCACGGATTCCTTCTCTCATTTCCAGTTCACACTCTTTGTCAATTGTCATTTGCTTCTCTTGGACAAAATACTATTTCTAAAGCATTAACCAAAAGAAATTTTTGATCTTCGGTGGGATATTAATCTTCCATATGTGTCAATAAGGCACCACGGCTGTTGATATAGAATGTGGCATTGCTATCGACGGGCATTCTAAGATTGTGTTGCATCTTGTATGCTACGTTCTACTACTTTTTTTTTGCAAAAAAAATGATCAAACTCTAACGTTACGCATGCCTCAGCCGGCCCATTCCCAGTTTAACTGGTTTTGTGTTGTTTTTCCTCTTTTTCTCATTTTTGGTTTCCTT
This sequence comes from Aegilops tauschii subsp. strangulata, assembly GCF_002575655.3. Taxonomy (NCBI): domain Eukaryota; kingdom Viridiplantae; phylum Streptophyta; class Magnoliopsida; order Poales; family Poaceae; genus Aegilops; species Aegilops tauschii. Next base: position 415,643,958 of record NC_053040.3, on the reverse strand, counting down.
CCTGTTTTCAGTTGGTCATTTTCTTTCTTTGTTTTCTACCTTTCATCTTTTATGCAAATTTCACTTTTCTACTACCTTTCTTTGATTTATGTTTTAGACTTCGTTTTGGACTTGAACTTTACTTCACACTATATGAAACATATATCCATAACTTTTAAAAACGCTGAATTTTCTAGAACATATCTAATAATTTTTAACGCATGAATATTTTTGGTATATATTTAATTTTTTTTGTGATGTATAGTTAGTTATATACATATGAACCTTTTCTAAATCCATGTTTTTTGCAAAATATGTAAAGTTTTAAATATGTGAATATAATTGTTTCTGTATATACAAACATTTTCAAATAATTACGAACCTCTATATGCACATAGGTGACATTTCTAATTTATGTGATATTTTTTAATATTCAAAATTACTCTAATAATATTTTAATAACATGTTATTGAAAAATATTTCTTACGAAAATTAATAAAATAGCAATCTCAATTGGGCCGTGACAGTGAGCTGGCTCACATAGGAGGTTTCTCGTGTCACTCATTCTTTCTTTTGTTTTTCGTTTCCTTCCTGTTTTCAGTTCGTCCATTTATTTTCCTTTTCTTCCTTTCTTTTTTTAATGCAAATTTCACCTTTTTACTTCTTTTCTTTGATTTATGTTTTTACCTCATTTTGGAATTGAACATTGTTTCACACTATATGGACGCATATTCATACATGTTTGGACAACTTTTTAAAACTTTGATTTTTCTCAAACACGCGTAATCTTTTTAATGCATGGATATATTTTTTGTATAGATTTAAGAAACATGTGATGTGTATTTAATTATATCGTACAATATTTTTTCTAAATCTATGATTTTTTTTGAAAAATATGTAAAGCTTTTAACATGTGAATATAATATTGTGTAAACACAAACATTTTCAATACATTATAACATTTATATGCACATAGGTGGCCTTCTATAATTTACGTAATGATTTTTACTATATTCAAATTTACTCTGACAATATTTTAATAAAATGATTTTGAAACAAATAATTACATAAATGAGAAGTAGAACAAATTAATAAAAGGGTGATGTCATTTGGGTCATGCTAGTGAGCTGACCCACATAGGAGGTTTCTCGTGTCACTCTGCTTCGAGCCTCCTAAATCCATTATGTCTCGTGTCACTCTGCTTCGAGTCTCTCGTGTCATCCAAGAATTTTTTTTATCTTCGGTGGGATATTAATCTTCCATATGCGTCAATAAGGCACCACGGCTGTTGATATAGAATGTGGCATTGCTATCGACGGGCATTCTAAGATTGTGTTGCATCTTGTATGCTACGTTCTACTACCTTTTTTTGTGCAAAAAAAGTTGATCAAACTCTAACGTTACGCATGCCTCGGCCGGCCCATTTCCAGTTTAGCTGGTTTTTGTGTGTGTTTTTCCTCTTTTTCCCGTTTTTGGTTTCCTTCCTGTTTTCAGTTGGTCATTTTCTTTCTTTGTTTCTACCTTTCATCTTTTATGCAAATTTCACTTTTCTACTACCTTTCTTTGATTTATGTTTTAGACTTCGTTTTGAACTTGAACTTTAATTCACACTATATGAAACATATATGCATAAATTTTTAAAAACCCTGAATTTTCTAGAACATATCTAATAATTTTTAATGCATGAATATTTTTGGTATATATTTAATTTTTTTGTGATGTATAGTTAGTTATATACATATGAACCTTTTCTAAATCCATGTTTTTTGAAAAATATGTAAAGTTTGAAATACGTGAATATAATTGTTTTTGTATACACAAACATTTTCAAATAATTACGAACCTCTATATGTACATAGGTGACATTTCTAATTTATGTGATATTTTTTAATATTCAAAGTTACTCTTATAATATTTTAATAACATCTTATTGAAAAATATTTCTTACAAAAATTAATAAAATAGCAATCTCATTTGGGCCGTGATAGTGAGCTGGCTCACATAGGAGGTTTCTCGTGTCACTCATTCTTTCTTTTTATTTTCGTTTTCTTCCTGTTTTCAGTTCGTCCTTTCATTTTCCTTTTCTTCCTTTCTTTTTTTAATGCAAATTTCACCTTTTTACTTATTTTCTTTGATTTATGTTTTTACCTCATTTTGGAATTGAACATTGTTTCACACTATATGGACGCATATTCATACATGTTTGGACAACTTTTTAAAACTTTGATTTTTCTCAAACACGCGTAATCTTTTTAATGCATGGATATATTTTTTGTATAGATTTAAGAAACATGTGATGTGTATTTATTTATATGCGTACAATATTTTTTCTAAATCTATGATTTTTTTGAAAAATATGTAAACCTTTTAACATGTGAATATAATATTGTGTAAATACAACATTTTCAATACATTATAACATTTATATGCACATACGTGGCCTTCTATAATTTACGTAATGATTTTTATTATATTCAAAGTTACTCTGACAATATTTTAATAAAATGATTTTGAAACAAATAATTACATAAATGAGAAATAGAACAAATTAATAAAAGAGTGATGTCATTTGGGTCATGCTAGTGAGCGGACCCACATAGGAGGTCTCTCGTGTCGCTCTGGTTCGAGCCTCCTAAATCCATTATGTCTCGTGTCACTCTGCTTCGAGTCTCTCGTGTCATCCAAGAAATTTTTGATCTTCGGTGGGATATTAATCTTCCATATGTGTCAATAAGGCACCACGGCTGTTGATATAGAATGTGGCATTGCTATCGACGGGCATCCTAAGATTGTGTTGCATCTTGTATGCTACGTTCTACTACTTTTTTTGTGCAAAAAAAAATGATCAAACTCTAACGTTACGCATGCCTCGGCCGGCCCATTCCCAGTTTAGCTGGTTTTTGTGTGTGTTTTTCCTCTTTTTCCCGTTTTTAGTTTCCTTCCCGTTTTCAGTTGGTCATTTTCTTTCTTTGTTTTCTACCTTTCATCTTTTAATGCAAATTTCACCTCTCTACTTCCTTTCTTTGATTTATGTTTTAGACTTCGTTTTGGACTTGAACTTTACTTCACACTATATGAAACATATATGCATAACTTTTAAAAAATGCTGAATTTTCTAGAACATATCTAATAGTTTTTAACGCATGAATATTTTTGGTATATTTTTTTTGTGATGTATAGTTAGTTATATACATATGAACCTTTTCTATATCCATGTTTTTTGAAAAATATGTAAATTTTAAATACGTGAATATAATTGTTTTGTATACACAAACATTTTCAAATAATTACGAACCTCTATATGTACATAGGTGACATTTCTAATTTATGTGATAATTTTTAATATTCAAAGTTACTCTAATAATATTTTAATAACATGTTATTGAAAAATATTTCTTACAAAAATTAATAAAATAGCAATCTCATTTGGGCCGTGATAGTGAGTTGGCTCACATAGGAGGTTTCTCGTGTCACTCATTCTTTCTTTTGTTTTTCGTTTCCTTCCTGTTTTTAGTTCGTCCTTTTATTTTCCTTTTCTTCCTTTCTTTTTTTAATGCAAATTTCACCTTTTTTTACTTCTTTTCTTTGATTTATGTTTTTACCTCATTTTGGAATTGAACATTGTTTCACACTATATAGACGCATATTCATACATGTTTGGACAACTTTTTAAAACTTTGATTTTTCTCAAACACGCGTAATCTTTTTAATGCATGGATATATTTTTGTATAGATTTAAGAAACATGTGATGTGTATTTATTTATATGCGTACAATATTTTTTCTAAATCTATGATTTTTTTTAATATGTAAACATTTTAACATGTGAATATAATATTGTGTAAACACAAACATTTTCAATACATTATAACATTTATATGCACATAGGTGGCCTTCTATAATTTACGTAATGATTTTTATTATATTCAAAGTTACTTTGACAATATTTTAATAAAATGATTTTGAAACAAATAATTACATAAATGAGAAATAGAACAAATTAATAAAAGAGTGATGTCATTTGGGTCATGCTAGTGAGCTGACCCACATAGGAGGTCTCTCGTGTCACTCTGCTTCGAGCCTCCTAAATCCATTATGTGTTGCATTTTTGCTAGACTAACCACAAGAAAATGACCACATCCTCTAGCGCGTGTAAATTCAAAGTCCATGCTTATTATATGGTCGTTAGGGACAAGCTTCGAAGGGGTTGTAAATTTTTTCTTGGTTTGAGACTGCTCATCATGTATGTCGCGCAATGAAGAAATTGTGAAATGTGATCCCTCTTGGCTGACGACTTTAATCTGGTTAGAGAAGCATAAGATAAAACAACATTGTAGTGAAACCCCATTGGGCCTATTCTCTTTAACTAATGAATCAAAAGTGGGTTTTGCTTGATATTTCTATCTCTAATAAATGTTATACTTGGAGAAATAACCAAAATAATCCTATTTCTGCTGATAGGGTATTTTCCTCGGTTGATTGGGATTATCATTTCCCCCTTTCTTCTCTAAAAGCACTTCCCAAGATATTGAATCTCCGAGGGTAACCTCCCTAAAGCCTTTTAGATTTGATAAATGGTGGTTTCCACCCCCCCCCCCCCCCCCCCGCCCCCACGTTTTTCCTTGTATTCATAAAACTTGGGGCATCCCTTCTACACGCTCATGTCCCATTGACACCTGGTAATTCTATCTAGACACTTGAGAAGCGGGGAATCAAAGGATGGGGTATTTAGAAGTTTTTCTTAAGAAAACTACAAAACCTCTTGAAAGAATATGACATCATGGATGTATTTGCTGAACAAAATTGCATCTCTGATGCTATAAAGGGAACGAAACATTAAATCTAAACTAGAATCTACTTGGAGAAAGGAAGAAAACATCACATGGTAGAAAATCTAGGGATAGGAAATTTAAATAAGGGGTGATGGTCATGTCTACTCCACTGCCGAGATGCTTGAGGTAGCTACCTCTTTTTATAACAACATTTTTGGTTAGGAACCAAACCTGAATGTTCAACTTGGTGTTGGCTTTGGGACCCCTGATGGTATCGTCACTGGTGCTAAAAATGCCACTCTGTAGAAACCTTTTCCTCAAGTTGATCAATGATGCATCATAAGGTCTTACCCATGGGGCCCCATACACTTATGGGCATTCCTTCCTTTTTATCAAAATTCTTGTAACCTTATAAAAATGAATTTTATGGTCCTTGTCAACGACATGAAAATGGCACTTTGGATGTCTTTATGTTAAACTTCGCAATTGTTTCCAAAAGAAAAATGATATGAAAGAGATGAAGAAAATCATGCCTATTAGCTTTAGCAATTATGCTTTACATACTTTTTTTTACTAAAGCTATGACTACCGGATCTCTCATGTTAGTGATAGACTGATCCCCCCCCCCCCCCCCCCCCCCAAAAAAAAAAATTCCAACCCGTTATAAGCTTGCTAAACGGCGTCTAGTAGATGATATGACTTACTTATTTTGGAAGGAACTGTAGAATGTGCAATACCTATTAATTGAATTTGTTGGTAAGGCTGTCCCATAAATCCTTTCTGATCTATTCGAGTTGGATATGCCAACATGCTTGTCTGATTGGCTGCAAAGAAAGAAAATGGATGTCTGCAATCTGTTTAGTTTTGTTGATGTTCGGACCTTACGAAATAGACTATTTTTACAGGCCCGCGTATGAAGAAGTATCTCATGTGTCATTGGGAAGCTAAGAGTGCACCTGCACCAATGGAAGATCTCAATGTGAAGATGCTCAACCGGCACTGATTTGCGATGTTTACATCTCCTAAATAATCGTCGGGAGGGAACTCCAGATGATTACTTGGGGTTTATCTTCCTGCCGGATGCAACTGACGAATAACGACAACATTTGTCCTTGGTCCACACAAACTGGTTCCAATGCGTGAATTGATCTAGCTTCTGACCTAGGCTTGTAGCGTTTTGTGCTTGTGTCGCCTTTTCAATTCGGCTGGTAATCAGCAAGAATCCTTTCTGATCAGCTACTCCGTTCGTGCCGTTGTGGATATTTTATGCATTTTAGTGAAATGTAACGAGGGAAACACCTTTATTTTCTTTGAATAAGAACTCAGATTAGTAATGAGTCAAGGGTAATACTGATTCGGAGGTCCGTACTGTGATATAACTTAATTAACGATCAGTAGCACACCGGATCCGTGGCGCAATGGTAGCGCGTCTGACTCCAGATCAGAAGGTTGCGTGTTCGATTCACGTCGGGTTCAATTCCCCCGATCCTAATCCGGTTCCTTTTTTTCAATTCACGCCTCCATTAATCCCACGCAAAATCCACCGTCCATCCCCCAAAACCAACCATCCCAGCCGTCCAAACCCCCCTAATCCCCTCCTCCCCTATCCAGAACCCAGAACCTCTCCCTCCCGGCCGCTGCGAATTCTCCGAGCTCGCCCTCGCCATTCCCCGCGCTCCAATGCAACCCCCGAAGCCCATCCTCCATTGACGACTACCGCACGGCCCAGATGCTCGCCTACCCAAGCACGTCGACCCCGCCGTGGCCGCAGCGCCACCCGGCCGCCGCTTCCCCGCGCCGCGTCGCGGTGGCGGCCTCGCCCGCGGGCGCGCCGGCCAGGGGCAAGCGGAGGCGGGCGGGCGCCGGGGAGGGGGAGGCCGACCCGGCCGCCGAGGCCGCGGAGCTGGTGCGGTTCTTCCTGCGCAAGACCGACGGCGGCAAGGACCGGCTGGTGTCCGTGCTGGACCGCCACGTCAAGGTGGTCCGCACCGAGCACTGCTTCCTCCTCTTCGAGGAGCTCGGCCGCCGCGACGGCTGGGTCCAGTGCCTCGAGGTGAGCCACCATGCCCTACCCTTGCGCCCAACTCAATCAGGGTTACTAGATCATTCATTCATGAGCTAGAGCCAGTGTCTTGCTTAACTTACATAAGGTACCTTGATGTAGGATTGCTCTAGAACTCTAGATAAGATTTCAGACGTCCATGTGGGTCAACGGTTTATGATTTGTGGAGTTGATGTTTGTTAGATATTTCTGCTCGTTTCTCTAATGCACTGTGCTCTGCTAGATTTTCAGGTGGATGCAGAAGCAGCGGTGGTACGTGGCTGACAACGGCATCTATTCCAAGCTCATATCTGTGATGGGAAGGAAGGGGCAAATACGGATGGCCATGTGGCTCTTCTCCCAGATGCGCAACAGCGGGTGCAAGCCGGACACTTCGGTATACAATTCCCTTATCGGTGCGCATCTGCATTCACGGGACAAGAGTAAGGCTTTGGTGAAAGCTCTCGGCTATTTTGACAAGATGAAGGGCATGGAGAGATGCCAGCCGAATATCGTGACGTACAACATCCTCTTGAGGGCCTGTGCTCGGGCTAGCGACACGAAGCAGGTGGACATCCTTTTCAAGGATCTGGATGAAAGCATAGTCTCTCCAGATATCTACACATATAATGGAGTGATCGACGGATATGGGAAGAATGGCATGATTGCAGAGATGGAGTCTGTATTGGTGCGGATGAAAAGCAAGCAGTGCCGTCCAGATGTGATCACATTCAACATACTCATAGATTCGTATGGGCGAAAGCAGACATTCGACAAGATGGAGCAGGTGTTCAAGAGTTTATTGCGGTCCAAGGAGAGACCTACCCACCCAACGTTTAATTCCATGATAACAAACTATGGGAAAGCAAGGCTTAGAGAGAAAGCTGAGTCTGTACTTGAGAAGATGGGAGAATTGGGATTCAAACCGAATTATGTGACGCAAGAGTGTCTCATCAACATGTATGCATATTGTGATTGCGTCTCAAAGGCCCAGCAGATATTTGATGAGCTCGTAAGCTCACAAAGTACTGTTCCCCTATCTTCGTTGAATGCAATGCTTGATGCCTACTGCATGAACCGCTTGCCTATGGAAGCAGATCGGCTGTTGGATAGTGCGATTGAGAAAGGTGTAGTGCCCAGTGCTTCCACATATAAGCTGCTTTACAAGGCCTACACCAGGGCAAACGATAAGATGCTTGTCCAGAAGCTGCTCCAGCGAATGAATAAGCAGGGTATTGTTCCGAATAAAAAGTTCTTCCTTGATGCTCTGGAAGCATTTGGTACCTCCGCCAATAAACCCAGGAGGGTACAAACCTCAAACTCTGCAAGAGAGTCAAGTAGAGATTCTGCAAGCAATTTGGAAATGGCTAGTCCAAGCAAGCCAGTGTTAAGTACTTTGGAAGCAGTTGGTGCTTCCAAGAAAACCCCCAGGATATTACCAAATTCAAACTCTGCAAGCAAGCCAGATACAGGTTCTGAAAGCAGTTCAGAAATAGCTACGTCAAGCAAACCAGAGCTAAGCTTTTCACAAGTAGCTTCTTGATAGGGTGCTCTGTTCTGAACTGCTTCACAGTAGAATTTGTTCAGTTGCTTGTACCAAGTGATATCCTAGGAAAAGGCAATCCATGTGATTGGTTGCTTGAATTCGAACCATCCTAGATGTCAGGTTAAAATTGTAGGAATATTTTTCTCATGTACATTCACCAAAAACAACTGAACCACATGGTACTGGAGACATCTCATCCCATTCAACTTCAAGATACCCTTCTTCTGTATGTGCTTTGGCAAGGGTTTTCTTCCAAATTTCATAGTTGTGTTATAAAATCACAGTAGCATCTTTGTTTCATCAGTGGCCTTGCTATACCTTCTGTTACTAGTGCTTGGTTGTGCTTCAGAGGAACAGTATCGCATGTTATAACAGTTGGTTATGGACTAGATCACTATTTGGAAGAAACCCTCATCCCACACATCTCAGAATTTGGGTTTTGGAATTTATACTTCTCGGTGCTTTAGGTAAATTTAATGCTTTAATTAGTCTACTTTTGTCAACACATGCACTGCACATACACATTGCTAGTATCGATTAAAATGCTTACTTTATTAGGACTATGTTCTACAAAGGATTGACAGCAACTAAAGAATTTACACCCAATCGTCCTATGCTTCCAAGTTCCAAGATGAACTAGCGAACATTAGGGAGACCTCAACACTGGATTTCAAACAGTATGGAGCCATGTGCGCTCACCACCTCTGAGATGTCCCCCTTCATGAGACTCCGGCTCTTTCCACTCCAGACTTCAGTGCAGGTGCACAGGTGTTTCCTTGCCAACTTTTGCCCTGCAACCTTCTCTAGATCCGGCACCCTTACAGCAATCTTCCTGCTCGCAGTGTCAAGGTTGAAGAAGGCCAGGTAGATCTCTCCTGCTCCATGGAGGACAAAGAATCAGCGCAAAGAAAAGGGATGCTTATTCGCCATGTATGCATTGGCAAAGATGCATGCTACTTAGGTAAAAGTACCTTTGTCTCCAGTTGCTGTCCATGCTCGTGCTCCAGTAGTTTCACTCTCTGTTGCATCAAACAAGAGTGCTACTTAGATAAAAATAGCGATTAATTTGTGGTGACTCGTTATGGAGTAACTTATACCTCCTTCCTTGCTGGACTTCATTGTAGCACACAATCCTGAGTAGCTGCTTTTAAGTTGTCCATTCTCCGTTAGCTCCCAGACCTGCAGTTGGTATGGGCAAAATATGATTTAAGTGTCCAGTTTTTGGCTGTCGCGACAGGTAAATAGCTAAGTGAATCAAGCAACTTCATGAAACAAAATGCTCCAAGAAACACTGGAATTCAGCCTCACTCTGTATGGATCCCGTTCTCTTACTAGGTTACCAATGTGTGTTCTTCAGGTACCTGCTTTGAATGCTGTTCGCAGGTCGAGAACATGGGACTGACAGATGCATCCAAGCAACCATCATTGGTGTCAATACCCACCAGATGGAACTTCGCTTGGTCTTCCACACCGCTCATGGTAACTCCATCCCTGAAGCACATAATATGTGTGGATCTTACATACAAGTGAAAAAACTAGTACTGCTTCCTTTCACGAATTGTTTTCTTGCGAGGCACTTACGATGTTGGAAGAAGTTTTGCTTTGGACATGCAAAATGAGGCATTGTCATTCTGGATTCCAAAGCCTCTGCAAATGTGATCTTTTGAGGAACTGTGCCATCCACCGGTGTTCTTATCGTTGCAGGTAGCAAGACCAAGAACAGTTCCACCATTGTTTGTCAGGTCCGAGCGACCAGAATGTTCATTGCGTTCTGAAGTCCTTTCACTGTGAATATAACCAAACTGAAAAAAAAAATCCACAAGTTAACTTCCTGTTCACTCTATGTTGCAGCAGGAATCTCCAGACTTCAATTAATAGTATATTGTTTACCTCCATGTTGTTTTTAGTGTGGTGATTAATCTTCAGCAGAGTAGGGTGGGTGATTAGATCGAATGTATCATCGTTGAGATGCCTCAAGTCACCTCCATACATGAGGGGGGATTTGGCCATCGACCAAAGCACCATCTGCAAGGTCATGCCAGTTTGCAAAAATGCTGTAAGACTTTGGGTTGCAACTTGGAAAACAGAAATGAAGTTTCTTCAAGTGCAATGCAAACCTGTGTTAATTGCTCGTCGAATGTAAGGTTAGTGCTTCTGTGAGGGCCCTGGTTAACACCTGTATGAGAGAAATATCAAGCGTTTTCCAATGATTGGTCACCAATGTGCATGGACTTAGAACAGCTGTGCATTACCAAAAAGGGAATGCCACAAAGTTATGGTACGAATGATCACCTGCATCAGTAAGCCTGCCGAACGGAAGCATGTCCAAGTCAGGCCAAGACCTCCCTCTCAATCCGGTGATCTTATTCGCATCGGCAAATGATCTGTATATCATCATATATATGTTTATGCAGGTGAAAAAGAAGATAGAATAAACTGACTGACTTTTACTTGAGATTACAAGTCAACATGCTGAGAATATATGGCTAGAATTTATCTGATGCTATCTGGTCACCTGGCGACATCGAAATGCGGGCGAACATCTTTCCAGCTGTCCCAGTCGTCCCCTGTTATCCTGTACATGTCAACGTGCTGGGTGATGTTCTCGGCTAATGCCGGAGTGACTTCGGTTCCGGGGGAGATGGACAGGATGACCGGCCGCTCAAGCTCTTTCAGGGTCTGCAGTGAACGCAACAATGTGTTCATTCGCATGAACTGGTTTCAACAGGTAACCCACCAATTGTTATCCCAGAATGGAAGCTACTCCATCCGTTCCGAAATATAAGTCTTTTTAGAGATTCCAAATGGGGACTACATGCGGAGTAAAATAAGTGAATCTACACTCTACAATATGTCTATATATATTCGTATGTAGTCCTTATTGAAATATCTAAAACCTCTGAAACAGCCATGATCTCCTTCGGGCTGTAGTCTGTGCCGAAGATGCAATCTAACTTCACTGCAAACAAGAACAGTTTTATGTTACCAACAGTTGCTTCTGAAATTCAGAATAATGTAGTAACTGAAAAACACTCCGAAGTTTGGGCCCGGAGTCGGCGGCTTACCGAAATCGACACCCCAATCGGCGTACTGCCGGTAAAGAGACCTGAGGAACGCTCGCCCGGCCCCCGCGTCGGTGTTTACGCTCATGAACCCGTTCGACATCCACGCGCAGGTCCTGTGGGTGAGGCCTATGTCGCTCGCCGTCCATTGCCGGCCATCCTCTACGTAGGCTTTTCCCTGAATAAAATTATGGTAAACCACTAAGATTTTCTTTTATGGTTGTCTGCCAGGTCGTGATACCTCCTCAAATATGCACTCACTAGTAAGACATTCACACTAGGAATTTTCTTTTCTTACGGTGCAAGTGTATTGCGAAGTAAGTGGATTTGAAGATGAAACGAAGATCGGTTATTGTAAAAAAAGAAAAGAAAAGAGAAGAGGTCCACGATCGACGGAGAGTGAGTACGGTGTACCGTGTCGACGTCGAGGATGGGGGTGCTGGCGTTGACGGCCTGGGTGCTGATGCCATTCATGAGGTGGATGCCGAACTTGAGGCCCATGGCGTGGACCTTATCGGCGACGTGCTTAAACCCCTCGCCGCCGGCGGACGACGGGAACCTCTCGGGGTCGGGGAACGGGCGCCCCCACTGGTCGACGCTGTCGAAGCCGTACGAGTCCTCCCCGGAGCCGTTGGCGTTCTTCCGGTACCACAGGAAGTCGATCACCGCGTACTGCACGCATGAAGAGAGAGAAAACCGTGATCCATATATACTACCATGAACTATGAACTTGGTACCCAGCAGGCAAGCCAACGAGCCTGGTATCCGTGCGGGAGCAGCCTGTCGGCCATGATCTGCGCGTTGTGGAGGAAGGCGGCCTCGTCGATGGTCCAGGAGAAGGAGTCGTACGAGTTCCACCCTCTCGGCGGCAGCATGGCGAGCCGCCGCCGGCCATCTCCCGCCGCCTCTGCCTCGCAAGAAGCCCTGAAATCACGACACACATGCATGCATGAGAAAAAGGTGTTTGAGATGGATAGACATATGTAGATGATTAGCTGACGCATTGCAGCGGCATTGCGCGTCGAGGAGGAGGCCGGACCAGATGAGGGACGACGCGAGGAGGACGAGGAGGGCGGCGCAGAGGACGCGAGGAGGAGAGGCTGCCATGGCCATGGAGATGGGAGACGGAGATGAGGTACGAGGGTGCTGGGTGCGAGCTCAGCTGCGCGTCATATGTAGGCGGGCGGGCGGGCGGTTTGAGTGGCGTGGACTGTGGAGTGAGGTGGATGGAGATCGGGTCACACGCGTGCAGGCGCACGTGGGCAGGGAGGGTTGTTGCACGAGATAAGAAGAAGGAAGGAAGGGCCGGGTCTTTCGTTTCGGTTCTACTCCACTTATCTATCAGGAATTCTGGATAGGGATATGGCCGGTGGCCCTGGGTGTGTGTACCGTTGCGTTGTGCTGTCGAAGCTCCAGGGTTCGGTTTCTGCCTTGATTATCTGAATTTTAGTCCTTTTTCTTTTGAGGGGGTAAAACACTTTGTTCAAGCCAAATAAGCTCCAACATAAGGCCGCTGCCTTGGCCATTATACTCCCTCCGGTCCTTTTTACTCTGCATATTAGGTTTGTCTGAAGTCAATATTATCCAACTTTGACCAAGTTTATACAAAAAATTATTAACATTTACATAACAACACATTTATTATTAGATCCATCTCAGAATATATTTTCATATTATATTTATTAGATGTTATAGATGTTAATATTTTCTAATATAAATTTGGTCAAACTTAGCAAACTTTGACTTCAGACAAAGCTAATGTGCGGAGTAAAAAGGACCGGAGGGAGTATTAGAGAAGGCAAAGTAAGAAGGGTTTGCTAAAGGGGTCCTGCCAGAATTAGCTAGGTAATAATGGAGTCAACATGTTGCAATATGCTGATGACACTATCTTTCTTCTGCAAGATGATGAGGAAAGTGCTAAAACTTGAAATTCATTTTGACTGCATTTGAACAAACGTCGGGGTTAATCGTTATTTTTCATAAAAGTGAAATTTTCTTTTTTGGGGAGGATGTCAGTAAGGCAGAAAAATATAAGAAATATTGACATGTGAGATTGGGAAAACCTCCTTGAAATATCTAGGGCTGCCAGTGTCTGATGTAAGACTGGGAAATAAATTCTAGAAAGGGGTCACTGAAAAAATAGAAAAAAGGCGTGCATGTTGGCAAGGGAGACTTTTAAATATGGCAGACAGAGTGACTCTTGTCCAGGCTCGCCTTACTAAAATACCCTTGTTTATCATGTCATTTTATCCTTTGCATGTGAGAACTAGGAAGAAGGTTGATTTCCTTAGAGCTAGATTGGTCTGGCAAGAGAATGAGGATAAAAAGAAATACCACTTAGTTAACTGGAAGACATGTTGTCTACCAAAAGAGCAAGGGAGTTTGGGAATTATAAATTTAGGAATCATGAATAAAGCAAAACTTTGCTGGCCAAGTGGTTCTGGAAATTAAAAACTGAAACTGGGATTTGGACCGACATACTTCTTAACAAATATGTCAAGGAGAAATGTATATCTAGGGTTGAGAAGAAACCTGGGGATTCTCAATTCTGGGGGAGTCTGTTGGGGGTAAAAAAAACATATTAGCAACATGTGAAGAAAAAATTAGGAGATGGAACAAATACTAGGTTTTGGGAAGATTGGTGGGTAGGGTCCAAACCTTTAAAGGATGCCTATCCCAGAATCTATAATATAAGTTTTGATCATAATATTTCTGTTGCTGAGGCCATCAACAAGATATGAGATGGCTTTACCTTCAGAAGAACCCCAATGGAGGAGACTGTTGATTTATGGGCTAGTTTGAAAGCCAGATGTGAGGAAGTTAGGATGTATGGGGGGAGAAACCAATCCTTATGGATGCTCACAAAAGATAGAAAATTCTCGGTGAAATCTTTATATGCTTTTTTGATCAAGTCTGATCTAGGTTCCCCTCACAAGTTTTTATGGAAAATTAAAATCCCTGCCAAAATCAATATGTTTTTTGGTCAATTGCTAGGAAAAGCATTTTAATTAAGGATAACTTGATTAAAAAGGGATGGGGGGGGGGGGGGGGGGGGAAGCATTGCGTTTTCTGAGAACATCAATCATCTGTTTTTTGAATGCTCTGCTGCTAGATTGATTTGGAGTTTGGTCAAATGTGCCTTTGATCTTAGAACAACTCCAAGAAATTTAAATGCATTTTTAAATGTCTGGATAAAAACATTTCAGAAACCAGAAAAACTACTTATGCTAGTTGGGATTTCTCCTATGTTCTGGTCCATATGGAGATGCCGAAATGACATTGTGTTTAGATGCAAACAAGTTCATGATCCTATGATTATTATTAGACTGATGTGCAATTGGATAATTGATTGACCTATTTTGCAGAAGAAGAAAACAGATCAAAAGCTGTTGATGCTGGGGGCAAGACTAATCGAGTGGGCGGCAAGTAAGATTTATAGGGCGCCACAAGGATGGAGACTAGGGATGCAAAGGCTGGGATTCAGAGGCTGAAGTCTGTTGGCCTGGGCATTTTAGATCTCCTTCCTGCGGAAGCGTCTTTTTCTTTCTGTTACCCCCGGAACTCTTGGACTCTTGGTTGCTGCTGGAGCTTGCTATGCTTTTGGGGCTTTTGACCCTTATAATATGGCTACTAGATGTCGTTTAAACTCCTTTTCGCTTTTGTTTCTCTTTGAACCTGTCTAGCAGTGCTGGATGCTTTTGGTTTCGTTAATGAAATCGGAGGGAGCCCCCATCTTTTATTCAAAAGAAAAACAGAAAAAGCTCCAACATAAGCTTCTGACGCGTCTCTGCAAATCACAGCAAAAGCTCCCAATTGGTACAGCCTGACTGGACTGTATATTAACCGAGAAACTCTGAATAAGAGAGAAACTAGTCAGCGGGGACTGGAACTCTTCTTCGTGTGTGTATCGCTCTACGCCGAGCCCACCAGACAGCCCAAGGGTTGTAACAAATGCATCTCGTGACCAGAGTACACGCAATAAGGTGTTCCAGAATATCTTCATCTACTAATGACCAGACCCATGGAACACTCCACCAAAGCATGCTTCCAAGTATCCTCCTCTGAATTGCAAATAGAGCACACATTGGTGTCCGTCGACGCATTGACGAACCGACCATCGCCAAGGACCCACATGGCAGCGACACATCCCCGCAGGATACGAAACCTGATCCTCGTACATCCAGCTGGCCCAACTTGCAGCATCAAGGATTACACAAGAATGACTGAAAACTAGTGACAATGTTCACTGATTGTAAAAAATGTTCCATCATGCAATAGACCAAAAATAGTACAAGCAATCCATTCTGATTCACGAGTTTCCACAGTTTGCAAGACAGCAGCACACAGCTTGTGCAAGATTGTTGCTTGTGTCTGACCTCCGGGCTCGAAATTGCGCCCTCGCCGAATGCACTAGCGGCTGATGGTCCTACGAGACACGAGGGTCCAGGCTCGGACACATTCTCTGCCATCGCTTCGTCTGCGGCTCAAAGCTTCTCCAGAACTATGCACCAGTTGGATTTGTCGTAGAATTGGTCGACGATGGCTGCATTTTTCATGCCAGCAACTAGCCTGGAATGATGACACAACAAATGCAACATGTTATTCTCAATCAGTAGACCATAGCTGAAGCAAAACAAAAGCAGATGACGGATGCCACTTTCTTTGTTTAATGGCTAATAATAATGCAGTAACATGATAACGGCATGGAACCAAATGAGCCATAAGATTTTAGCGATAGGTCACCCTTTCTGGAAAAATCTTTACTCAAGAAAGATACAACAAAAGAACGCCATAGCCATCAGATCGCATGTAAAGCTCACATTTCCCATTTTGTCGCGCAATTGTTTGCGTAACCAAATGAGTATGTTGATATGAACAAGTGTACTGTATGGTACTACTATCTAGAGCAAAAGTTAGATCTTGTGTGACATATCTGAACAAATATAGGATGATGTGACTTACTACCTCCGTATCAAAATATAAGACGTTTTGGTAGGCTAGTTTAGCCTGCAAAAACGTCTTATATTTTGGTACAGAGGTAGTAGTTGTCAAATTAAGGCTATGAAGTAGAAAGACTGTATGATACCTCCAGCATGGCGATTTAAAAAATATGATGTTATTTAATATCTTCACTTGTGCAGGTTCACAAATAAGAGAAACAAAAGCAGCATTTTTCATGTGAACGTTCAGATTAAGAATACTCCACCTTTGAAGTTCTCCTTCGACAAAAATGTGATAATAGCGGTTGTAGACCACAGTACCCTTCTTATCATCTTTCTTTGCCAATCCATTCTGTAGAGCAGCAGCAGATGCGCCGCCAATTTCTGCTCGGTGAAATGGTAGATGCCAAGGAACAAAGTACTCCTGCTGGGTTTTGTCATGCTCATCCATAATTAAGGTCTTATCCTCCAAACCATCATAACTATTTTTCAGCTGATCATCTGTTTGCTTAACGGCTCGCGTGTCTTCATCAGTCTCTTCAATGCTATCTAGCGTAGTAGCAGATTTGTTACGCACCATAGGACTGCTGGGATCAACCCACTCTTCATTATACTTGTCGCATAAAGGAGTCCACTTGTTAAGAAGCGACTTGTCTTCCTGCTCCACGGCCCAAACAGTGATCAGCACAAGACCACCCCTCTTGACAACACGGATCAACTCCTCTATGGCTTTCCTCCGCCTGTCCTCGGTACTGAGATGATGCAACACCGCTATCGAAATCGCGGCGTCGGCAACGTTTTCCCTGTACGGGAGGTTGACGGCATCGGCGACGAACACCTCGTGCCCCCTCCCCGCGCATATCTCTATAAGCGGCGGGCTTATATCGCAGCCTATGTAGAAGCACTCGGGATTGAAGCCCAGGTACTTGCCATTGCCGCAGCCGGCATCCAGCACGACGGACCCTGGCCTCAGCGAGTTCAGGAACCCCGCGACCTTGGGCCACTTGGCGAACCGCGTGGAGCTGAAGTGAGGGGCTATGGCATCGTAGACGCGGTGCACGTACTTCTTCTCGATGTCCGGTGTGGACTGGACACCCGGGGAGCAGCCGTGGTCCTTCCCCTCGGCGAGTGGCGCATCCTGGCCTTCCGAGTTTCCATCACCCGACCTCATGGGATTGCTGGTGCTAATAGCAGTAATACCTCGGTAAGCTGGGCTACAACAAGGGAACTGTCCCGGACGATGCTTCGAGCTACTCGGATGCGATGCGGAGGTGGCTCGGCGAGGGCTTCTTGCTGCTATCCTCGAAAATATCTGGATCATGCAACGATGACGACAGGTTGTCGCCGAGCCCGCGAACACCTCCTGACCCCCGACGAGCCCTTTGCGGCCGCGCCCCCGTCGCCGGCCGTCGGCTGCGGCGTTCCTGTCAAGAGTGCGTTAGTTTGGTTACTCGAGCTGCTGAGCGCCTGAACGAATCGCAGAGACCATACGTGCTTCAGGTGAGCAGATCTAAAGAGGAACGGAACCACGACGGCATACTTCTGCGAGCAGATCTAAAGAGGGGAGGAGGGGGGAGGAGGGCATACCTGCTGCTGGCGTGTCACGGCGAGGAAGGAGGCGGGGGAGACCGCTCGGACCTAGGCGCCCGCGGTGAGAGAGGAGACGCGGGAGGTGATTGGGGACGACTCCGGGGGTGGGTGGGAGGCGGGGCTGCCGGCGGCGGAGATGACGATTTCGGTAGCGCCAGGGGAGAGAAGGTGTGCGGTGGGTTGTTGTATTGGGCTTCTTCTTTATATTGGGCATGGCCTTTGTTTTATTTATTTGACATGGCCTTTATGACGGTGTAGTGCGCGGCCCACTGGCCATACAAACTCCACTACCCAGGAGCACAGTCATGTAATTTTTTTTCAAAAAAAAATGTGTTTTTTTTTTACTTTCTTCTCCTTAAAAAATATGTGTTTTCACTTTCTTTGCTTCCTCCTCTCTTTGTTTTTGAGGTGTCCTCTTCTCCCTTTTAAAACAGAACTGACCAATCATTTCCCAAGCTACATACATATTACCTCCGTTCGAAAATAATCGATATGGTTTTAGTTCAAATTTGAACCACACCAGTTATTTCCGAACCAATGGGAGTATATAAATGGGAGCACCTATACGTCAGGCACCTGAAATTTTTATCTTCAATCAGGACTGTTAGATCTTCATCGTATGGCCGAAAAGTCCGAAAAGTCGAAAACAGATCGTGCATTGTTCATCTTCAACCCCCTCTACTTCATCACTGGCTCCCGCTAGTAATAGATCATCAGTGCTCATTCTCAACGTCCCTCTTCTACTTCATCACTGGCTCCCACTCATACACGGCTCGGCTTCGCGTGGCCGGCGCTCCTCACGCCATCACCGCCTTCGGCCTCGTGCTACCCTAGAAAAAGTGACTGTTTCAGGTACCTGATATTTAGCAAAACCGTATATATATTCCAATGGTACAATATATCTGTTTTACATGGCAAACAGCAGCGCTAAAAAGAATCGATATAATGTCAAACATGGCCAAAGGAAAAATGAAAAGATGGTTGTTTCCACATTACAATTTACACAACAGCAAGCATCCAATCCATTCCTTGACTCCTGCACACATCAGCAACATCCCAAGGAGGAACCTTCACTCCCAGCCAGTCCCACCAGATTCCCAAACATGCTTTCAGGAGTACATGCATGCGTTTCTAGATCGAGTTTCAATGGCTCCATGAACTGGATGTCAAAATGAATACACACCGCGTCGTGGACGCAACAAAAGCACAAGTGAAATTCTACAACTAGGCGCATCGAACATCACCAGGGGGGTGCCGTATCACAGTATGGTGCATCCGCATCTGTTCTGCTTGGGGGAATTGCCCAGCTGCTTCTCTGAAAAGAACAAATCCAAAAAAGCAAAATTATAGGTTGTTTAGAAGTGTCGCATAAATTGATTGATAGTTTTAAGCATCACATAATTGCAATAATATGATAAACCCAACTATTTTGCATATAGTAATCCATGTGTGACCAGATAGATACCTAATACACTTTGTACTTACAACATCATTACTGTCTCAACAGTTGCAAAATGAAGGATTATAAGTCCATTAAACCCCCTTAACTATATATCTAAACAAATTTTGTAACATATGCTTTTGTGGGTATTCATTATTCTCTCTCTCCTTTCCATAGATCAATAGTCGGGAATGCTACAAATCTGACGTCAGATTTGTAAGCATGGCAAATTATGTTGTCGCGAGGATGGCAAATTCCTTTAGCAAGCATGGCAATTCCTGGCAAAATACTGAACATGGCAAGGATTTGTCATGTTTGTTAAAGGAAATTGCCATCCTCGCGACAACATAATTTGCCATCTTAGGCGTTCGATTTGTCATGCTAAAAAAAATCTGACGTTTGATTTATAGCGAAATCCTTAATTTTCACATGACTGGCCCACGGATGTGACAACATCACTCTTGTAGTTATACTTTTCAAATTCCGAACACGCAAAAACAAATGTAGCCAATTTGGCAGAACTTCATAAATCACAAAAGGACTGAAAAAACCATCAGTACCACTCTTTATTTGTGCAGAACTTCATAATACCATGTGCTGTTTAGTCACTCTTTATTTGTGCCTCTATCTACGTACGGAACACTGGCTCAGCACAGAGTTCAAATAAAATTTCTCACTAAAAATATGGTGTGATCAACAAATCACTACTAAAACGGAAGGAATAAATTTCACTCCATGGAAATAAGTGGGTTCGTCTTGCAGGCTGCAGCACTCATGCCTATACATGTGGATTTTTGAAGCACAAAATCTAAATGATAGTTGATTGTATCCAACATTTTTCATTCATTAAATGTAACAGAATGTAAGAGATCATTACAGAACCAGGAACACAATGTGAAAGAAAAGGCATAGAATTGTCGGCAATACCACGGTTTTTGTCAACTTGTGGAGGGCGCACTACCACATGCATTGTAATTACACCTCCAGGGACCTCTCCTATTGTAACACGCGACTCGGCAAGTGTCCGGTTATTCTCCAATATCTTTCCACCATTGATGAGCTTCAGGTCATTGACAGTTTTTGGAGTTATTTCCTTATCTGTCATAAGAAATGACAAGAACAATTCCTTTTAATAAAATAAACTAGGATTCCGGTAAGCATAACACGTTCGAATTATGGAGTGAGTTTTCAAAAGAACCAATCCAGATAACAGAATTTGAAGTCAAAATCAAAATCAAGCAAGGTGCCTTAGAAAGAAGAAAAACATGCCATTGCACATTTGCACTATTCCCAGTCATAATGCAAATTAAGCCCTGGACAAATCAGAATAAAATCAAACATCCTACAGAAAGATGACAGACAGTGATGGTGGTGATTAGCGTCCATATGTTTGGGTTAATAAGCACCCACACCATGACCTGATTGTTTCTGGGGGCTAATTCAGCTAGGAAAGGATTCAATTTTACGTGTTCTAGTCATTGACTCCTGAGTATATCATATCAAGAGAAGATCCCCACCTGAGTGTGATAATCAGATAAGTTCCAAGAGATCGTTAGGCATAATGGATCAATGGACAATGGACCTGCTATCATATTCATGGAAAGGACCTCAGTTAGCGAAAAGATGGACAGACAACTGCTTTCATATGCTAGCAGGATTCTGTTCACAGGATGCAAGAGAACAAACTGGCACTCTAAAGGCAAACTGCAGCTTGTGATCTCTTGCCATTTTTCACTTCGTCTTCATAGAAAGTTTAGGAAGACAGAGGTCCTTGTTTGTCCCTTCATTCAACTTGTAATTTCTGATCCAAATCAAACGGATTGTTGCCAAAAATAAATGCTCTTTTAGGAGTTCTTTCTGCCACAAGAGTGCTTCGGCAATATTCACTGTCCGTGGGAGGTTTTCTACATGTATGCATACACTGCCCGTGAGAGGTTTTCTAAAGGCAATATTCACTGTCCGAATGATGCAGCAGTCATGTGTTACTCTTCTCTTTTTTGAGGGGACAGCAGTCATGTGTCAATCGGCCAAGGTACGCATCAAGAGAAGAAGAAGAAAATCAGGCACACCAGTAACAATTATCTGCCGCTGACGAAGACTAGAACTGCACGAGCACCACGCAACGACCGTAAAAGAAAAAAGAAGCTATACATGACCCCCGAAACTCCATGGCAGCAAGAGCAACAGAGGCGCGCATCTTTTTCCGTCACCGGTTCAAGCAAGCGGATCAGGAGGCCGGCCAAATCGAGCGGAGGGAATCTGCGTCTCACCTTGCGGCCACCGGGCGAGGATGAAGTCCTTGAGCGCGGAGACGGTGGTGGCGGGGTCGTACTTGCTGGGGCCGATGTCCGTGCCGTCGAAGAGCCGGAACTTGACCTCGATCGGCTCCTTCCCGCCGGCCATCTCCCGGCCGGCTCACCGCCCACCGCCCGCCACCCACCTTCTTCCCCCCAAGATCCGAGAGGCCCCGGATCAGAAGTCCATGGCGCAGAAAGGGCCGCACAGAAGCCACGCAAATCGGCCCGGGGTCGGATTCTAGCGAGGAATTCTTGCTTTCGCCCGAGGGGGGTTGAAAGCGAAGGGACGGCGACTCGGCGAGGAGGAGGGGGGGAGGGGGGAGGGTGGGGGAGGGAGAAGACAAACAGAGACCGGGGCTAGTGGCCTCCTCCTCGGTACTTTAACTGGTGCTTGAACCCAAAAAAATCTCTTCTTTCCGGCCACCGTACGAGTTTCACGGGATTTTGAAAGGAGGTAATATCACCGGTCATCATAGAACTTTTACTCAATGTTTAGTTTGGTGTTAGAACTTTAAAAATACAGAATTGCAGTTACTTAACTTGACTCGAGCGTGCACATACGATCACAAAATACATTTTAGACGTATCCGTACATATGGGCCCACCTGTCGGTGGCTGATGGCGCTAGTCGACGCATCTTTGCACAAAACACCCTTATATATTTTTATTCTCGGAAAAAAGAGACCACCGCCACGCTTTTTTGCACTAAACAACGCTCGCATTTTTTTATTTGCAACGCCTAAAAAATGGGACGCCAAGTATCGAACACACGACCTGCAAAAATTAACGCCTAAAAACGGGACGGCAAATATCAAACACACGAGCCAGCCAAGCCAATCCACCCATCAAGTTATCTTATATACGAAAGATAACAAGTCTGAATGTATTGAGACCGTCAGGTCTCCAACCCAAGACAACACGCCAGTACAGACCTACCCACTACCACATCCACCTGTATACAACTTTAAAAGGGATAACTTTTTTTAGATTCCAAAAAGGAATAACTAGTCTTAATCTCATGTGGAGTTGAAAGCCCATTTTGCATCTATTTCTTTTTGTAGAAATTACGTAAAAATAACCTTTAAATATTCATGCTATAAATATTTACATGCAAACGAAATAACCTACTTTGAAAATTGTTCATGTATTATTTTAAAATACTCATATATTTATAATAATATTTATGAATTGTAAAAATGTTTTTATAACTAAAAGCATTCAAAACTAAAAATTTAAAATGTTTATATGAATACTCAATCGTTTCTAAGATTTAAATTATATAATTTCTTCAATACAAGCCATGAGTAAAAATAATGCAGACATTAATATTCATAAAAATTTAGTAAATGTTTGTATTCATCATTTTTTATAATTTAAATATAAACCATGAGTGTATAATTTTGTATAGATTCATTGATTAATTATTTTTATATTTAAATATTTTTATTTACTAATGATCTTTGTATGTACACTATTTTTTAACACACAAGTATGTGAACACAATTTTATTACTTACGTTTCACAAATATCTTTAAAAAGTTTACTTACGTTTTACTTAATATTTTTTATATAATACACAAGTTTAAATTTACTAATCATCATCAGTATGTATATTATTTATAACACACAATTTGGACATAACTATTTTACTTACGTTTGCAAATATTTTTTAAAAAACTGGCGTGTGCAAACTGGGCCGTAGTATCTGCAGCCCATTTAAACTTGACATGCATTACTGTTCATACATCTAAATTTGTTATCCGAGCTCTAAAAAAAACTAAATTTGTTATCCTTGGTAGCCACGAGCTCAGCATGGGTGGAGTGGCTGTAATGGCTGAACGGCTGAACATGGCGTGTGTTCGAGACATGACGTCCTTTTTGGCGTTAATTTTCTCAGCGTATAGTGGTTAGTTTTTTTACAAATAAATAATACGAGGAGGTTTAGTGAAAAAATGCGTTATGGCGGTCGGTCTTTTTTGCAAATAAAAAAAATACAAGCGTGTTTTGTGCAAATATGCGTTGGCTGAGCTCCATCAGTCATTGACAGGTGGGCCCATACATATGGATACACCCGCAACATATTTTTGAACCGTATGTGCACGCTTGAGTCAAGTTAAGTGACTGCAATTCCGTGTTTTAAAAGTTCTAGCATCAAACTGAACATTGAGCGCAAGTTTTATGACTACCGGTGATATTACCTCTTTTGAAAGATTGCTCGCAAACAGTAGCCCAATTGCAGTGCTCCTGGCGTCGAGGATTTTTCCAATCAAACAAAAAATAAAGTCAATTATGCATAGTAAGTGACGGAGGGGGAAATTTTTTAGTCAGGAGGAAACAATGATCGGGATGGACCGACGCGGATTTCTATCTTGGTGGCTTGACTACGTCTAGGCCTCTGGGATGCATCGATGCTCTATGCTATATTGGTCTACACCAAAATAAAATGGTTTGAATCGAAGTCACATTATGTCACTATGTGTCTGATTGGTACAAGATTTAATCCACACTTTATCAATCAAGAAATGAAAAAGATCAAACATGATGTGAATGGTACTCCCTCCATCCCATAATATAAGAGCGTTTTTTACACTGACACTCCCATAATATAAGAGCGTTTTTTACACTAACACTAGTTAGTGCCAGTGTTGTCAATGTCAACACTAGTTAGTGTCAGTGTTGTCAATGTCAAAAACACTCTTATATTATGGGACGGAGGGTGTAGCTCGCAAATTTACTATTCATGGCAAATTTCGAATGAAAAACTACCGTGCATACGAGAAACCGTGGTCCTATATGTGTACGATGCTAAATCCAATGGTCGGATGTACTTCCGTTCCACGCACCAATGGAGGTGTGTCGTATTCAGGTCCCTAAATTTTGAATGACAAACTACCCTACATTCCCAATGATGGTGTATTGTATACAAATCGGAATGGAGGTGTCGTATGCATAGCAGGCTCCTTTCGAATGTGATATTCACAATGAAATTTGTCCTTTTCCTTCGGTTGTGGATTGAGCTTACATTAAGATTTATTTTTATTTTTTTAGATTGTAGATTTATATATTGCCAACAAAAAATTACCAGAAGTTTTGTGAACCTCAACCATTCCAATCATGGATAAAACTTACATATATTATACTGTGCTTTTGTTTGAAGACCCATATATTAATCAAGAAAAATTACTAGCACAATACGGAATTTCACCCATGAACAAATGCTCCGGTTTTACAAAAAATAAAACATAACTTAGCAATATCATGGGCTACCCTCCTGACATTCGCCCGCTTGAATTTCGGTAGCAGTTTCACAACTTCAAGCTCCTCCTTGCTGGTATGCAAGAGTTGTAGTTACATCTTAGTACATGATTAACTTTGATACATAAATTGGTCGTTGTCAAAGAAAATGTAGAGTACCGGCCGCAACTATTTTTATTGTCTAGTATAAAACTGGCGACACGTCTCTTCATCCGAATTTATGTCTCTTGTGCTCAGGCAGGAGTATTTGTATTTTCCCGGATAACGACCTATCGAAATCCTCATTCTATTCATTGAAAGAAAAACATCCCCATTATACTGTGTGCTGTGATTAGGTCCATTATTTGGACTTTGGAGCAACTAACACAATTGTATAGTTCTTATTTGATGACCAGGAGATGCACGCACCAACTAAAACAGCTCTATATACATTTGTTTGATTTTCTTTTCCTGTCTAAACAGGATGCCAATTAGCAGAAAAAAAGTGGTTGTTGTACAGTGCATTTCTCTTTTCTTAGCAACCAGAGCGCTATTTATTAAAGCGCTTGCAGGCTGTACACAACAAAATTCCAACCTTTATAGATAACAAAATACCAAGAGAAATTCCACTGAACAAACATATTTTTTGGCCGGCACCAAACCTTTGACTATGCACCAACTTGCAATGAATGATGTAAGCCGTTGTGTTCTTCGATGGCGCTGGTTTCTAATTCTAGTGGCAAAAACCACCGATGTGTCGTGCAGCGGAGCTCTAGATTCCGTGCGACTGCCTTTTCTCCTCCGCGATCAAGCAATCATGGAGGAATGGAGGCAGTGCAAGCAAAGTCTGAAAAAGAATCTTCGAGGAAAATTAAATGAGTAAATTTGTAGATACTTTCTCTGCAAATAAATATAAGAGTGTTTAAACGGAGGGAGGCAGTAGTTGTCTGTCTATTTTCAATCAGAATATTTTTGTCGAAACTATCAAGGGATCTTATATTATTATTGCTTGACGTGACAGGATAAACATGTTGATTTTGCTGCACAGCCGGAGCAGAGAGAATAGGGAAAAAGATACCCGGAAGAAGGTTACCAGAAGCAATGGATAAACAGCTACAGGTTGGGATTGTTTATGTACTGTTCTGCCAAGGAAAAAAACGGGGTTGTTTACTGTTATTAGGGACGACACCTGCGAGTACCTAATCAGCAGGTAAGAACGACTCCTGATTGGTTGCCTAATCGCCATTAGCGTCCGCGTCGGCATGTCATTATTGATCCACACAAGGGATGACCATGCATCCAGTTGCCGTTTGCAAAGCGACTTTGAATCTGATCCCTGAGAAAGGAGAATCGATGTCGATATTAAATTATTGGTACTGTATTAAAACTGAAAATTCCATTCCTCGTGGGCTCATGATTGGATGCACATGCTGCTCCACTAGCGACTCCCTTTTCTTTTCTTGATTCCTAAATGATTTGCCCTGAATGATTGGTTATCTCGCACAATCTCTAGGTCGTTGTTCAGTGGGCAAACATGCTCTGCTCTGTAGGAGGAGATATGCCATTAACTTCTCCTTCTCTGAGGATGTCTGCTGCAGCAGTGCGGAATGTTGAGTGGTGCAGCCATTGCACTGCTGGCGCCTGAAAAGAAAGAATTGTAGACGCATTTGGCAGGAATTTTAAGTGAACCTTTCTCATACGACTGCAGAATTATTTTTAAAATGTATACGTATGCGATGGTTTGGAACCAATAATGCTAAACATACAATAATGCATCAACAACCAATGGAAACGTTGCCTGCATCAGTTCTCTGCGAGGATACGGACGCCACGGAAGAGAAGAGATAGGTGGATGGATGGACAAACGGACAGACTGCGGCGGGTTTGGTGATCCGCCGCCGCAAGCAGGCTTGGTGGCCGACGGAGCAAGGGGATGCTAATGGAGTGCTGCTTTACTTTCGAACAAGTGTCGACGGAGACGAGGAGGTGTGAGCTTTATCGCTGTCAGGCGTCAGCCCGGGAACAGAGTGGAACACCTTGATCTAGTGCTTTTTTTCTCGGACGCGACTCGCTGGCACGTGTTGGCCAGATAGCTTATCGCGGCACACACCTTTAAAAAGGAAACCCCCTGCCAGCTGTCGTACGTAAAAAGGAACCCACCCGCCACCCGCGCCCATCCCGCAACAGAAAAAGATTCGCTCCCCCAAAAAATCAAGGACCGGCAGCTGGACGCTGCTGCCCAAACCAGCGTCCATCCTATGCTGACCCCAGGTAGCATCATACCTACCCCCATGCATCTGGACCCTCTCCCCCCTCCTTCTCCTTCTTCCTAACCATCGTTTGCCCTCAAGGGCGCCATTGTTGCTGGATCCAGAGCTTCATGGCTACAGCTGAAGTTTGACCCAGCCCCAAAAATCCAACAACACCTACCAGGGAACTCTTGCCCCCACACCTCCTCCCCTGTTAGCCCTGCCCTCTCCTACATCTGCTGGTACGTCCATGTTCATCCTTTCCCCATGGCGTCCCTCATTGCTGCAGCAAAAAAAGGATTTGCAAGTCAAAAAAGCATAAGACTTAGGAGGGACGAAAAAACAGTCAAAAAAGCATAGGAATTTTAGACAAATTAGCATCCACATGGTTAGCAAAGACTCAGATCTGAAAAAGTCAGGTGTTGTTCCAAAAAAAACATGCTTGTAGGCAAGTTGCGTCCACAGGGTTGGCAAGTTGAGTTATATCTGCAAGCAAGTTTTGTTTCCCACCCTAACAACACAGTATTGTTGGGATGTATGCATTTACACTAGTTTCAAGTCAAGTAAATTTTGATGTTTTTGCAATCTAGGCAAAAACAATGTTAGTTTTGAGCAGATAATGTGTTTTTGGTAACAAGACTTTGACATTATCAAGTCATGAAAATAGAATTGTAAGTAGGTTTTGTTTTTGTGTGCAAAATTAACGCATGGTTGTAGGCAAGTTGCATCCACATGGTTGGCAAGTTAAATTATATCTGCAAGCAAGTTTTGTTTCCCACCTAAACAGCACAAAAATTTGTTGGCATCTGTGCATTTACACTAGTTTTCTAATCAAGCAAATTGATGTTTGCAAAAAAAATCAAGGCAAGAAACAGTGTTAGCTTTGAGCAGACATTATCTAGTCTTTGGCCAAGTTTCATACATAGGGGTGGCAACTTGTGACGCCCGGATAATTAAGCTACAGTAACTTTCTACTAATGATGCCACGTCATCTTGATTACTGTTGCTAATCTCACGTTAGTTCGAAACTGATTCAAATTCAAATTCAAAATCAAGCAAACAATAAAAGTTTTCAAAAATTAAAACTAAAATGTTCGGGGTGAGCCAAATAATCCATACTAAATATTGGTGTAGAAACCACACTCCTCTAAAGTATTTAAATGCACCATTAATTAAAACAGTGGCAAAACTGTTATTTAATAAATACTTTTAAATAATAAATAATTACAAAACTATTTTATTTAGGTGCCAAAGTTAATGTGGCAGTAGTATATTTATAAATACAAATTTAGGTGCTAGTGTTAATTTTTATAAAACTGAAATAAAAAGGAACAAACATAAAACCAAAAAAAAAGAGAAAAGACTAAACAAAGAAATAAAGTAAAACAAGAGAAAAGAGAAAAGCCCCCACCCCCCACTGGGCCACGGCCCAGCTAACCGGCCAGCCCACTAACCTAGCCGGCCCACCCCCACTCCCCATAGCCCCCCACTCCACCCCGAAACCCTAAACGAAACCAACCCACTCCCCCCTCACTCCCTCGTCTCTCCCTCCCCCCCGATCCAGATCGGATCGGGGCTGCCCCCATGGCCATCGCCCGGTGCCGCCTCGCCGGCCCCCGCCCTCGTCCTCGCGCCCCCGTCCCCTCTCCCTCGACGTCTCCCCTCGCCGCGCAGACCGCGACCGCGCCCTCGACGCCCGACGCCGCCCCGCCGCTCGAAGCCGGAGCCACCACGCCGGCCCGGCTCCGACGCCGTCGCCCTGGACATCCCCGCCGGACTGCGTCGTCCTCACCCCCGCCGCGCCGGACTGCCCCATCCTCGCCTCTCCCTCGTCGGTCCTCCCTGCACCTCGCCGCCCCTCGTCTCTGCAACGCCGGTGAGGCCACGGCCTAATCTCCTCGCACTCCCCCTCCCCGTTTCGACGTCGCCGTGCCCGCCGCCCCGCATCGGCGCCTCCCCTACTCTCTCTCGCGCGGGATCCCACGCCGCGCCTAACCGTGCGCCCGCGCCTGGGCCGGCACCCCGCTGGCGCCCCGTGCCGCGCCTCGCGTCGGCGAGCCCGCCCCGGCTCCCTTGCAGTTGCTTGCTCCGGCCATCGCCTTCGTCCCGCACGCGCCGCTCCGCCCCTGGCCTCGTCGCCGAGCGCCTCCCCCTGCCACCACCACCTCCAGCCGCGCCCCCCTGCGCCCGCTCCGCCCAGCCGGTTCGCGACCACCCCTCCGCCGTCTCCCTGGTCCTGGCCGCCGGCGAGCGCCGTGCGTGCCCAGCGCCCCTCGGGCATGCGCCCGTTCGGGCTATGCCCGTTAACCAGCGCGCCAGTTCTAGTTGCCCATTGGCCACTGACAGCCGGGGCCCGGAACCTTGAGAACGTTTATAAAAAAAAGAAATAAAAAATAATATAAATAAATAAATAAATAATAATAAAAAATTAATTAATTAACTTAATTAATTTTGATTAATTAAACTAAACAACCAATTAAACTAATTAAACATTAGTTACCTAATTAACCTAATTAGCTAACTAAGTAGTCAATGACAGTGGGGCCCACCCCTAATTAATCCTGATTAGGTTAATTAATATGTTTAATTAAAATGTGTCACTAACCAGTGGGACCCATTGGTCAGGTTGACCAGTCAACCCCTGTTGACTGCTGACGTCAGCATGACATCATGCTGATGTCATAAATCCAGTTTCGAATTAAATTAATTCTGTTAATTCTAAAAATGATTTTAAACTTTGAAAATTAATATAAAAAAACCGTACCTTGGATGAAAATACTTTGTACATGAAAGTTGCTCAGAACGACGAGACGAATCCAGATACGCAGCCCGTTCGTCCGCCACACACCCCTAGCATATCGAACACGCAACTTTCCCCCTCCGGTTCATCTGTCCGAAAACGCGAAACATCGGGAATACTTTCCCGGATGTTTCCCCTCTTCGCCGGTATCACCTCCTGCCGCGTTAGATCACCTCTAGCACCGCGTATTGCCATGTTATGCTTTGTGATGCTTTGATTGCTCTGTTATTTATTGTGTCCCCCCTCCGTTACTTCTTTCCGGTAGACCCCGAGACCGCTGCCGGTACCCCTGTGATTGACTACATCGACGACGAACCCTTCTTGCCAGAGCAACCAGGCAAGCCCCCCCTGATCACCAGCTATCGCCTATTCTTCTCTATACTGCTTGCATTAGAGTAGTGTAGCATGTTACTGCTTTCAGTTAATCCTATTCTGATGCATAGCCTGTCCTTGTTGCTACAATTGTTACCTTTACCTGCAATCCTACATGCTTAGTATAGGATGCTAGTGTTCCATCAGTGGCCCTACACTCTTGTCCGTCTGCCATGCTATACTACTGGGCCGTGATCACTTCGGGAGGTGATCACGGGTATATACTAAGGTGACTAAAGTCGGGTCGGCTCGTTGAGTACCCGTAAGTGATTCGGATGAGGGGGCTGAAAGGACAGGTGGCTCCATCCCGGTAGAGGTGGGCCTGGGTTCCTGATGGCCCCCGACTATTACTTTGTGGCGGAGCGACAGGGCAGGTTGAGACCACCTAGAAGAGAGGTGGGCCTGGCCCTGGTCGGCGTCCGCGGATACTTAAAAATAACACGCTTAACGAGTTCTTGGTATTTGATCTGAGTCTGGCCATTTGGTCTATACGCACTAACCAACTGCGCGGGAACAGTTATGGGCACTCGACGTCGTGGTATCAGCCGAAGCCTTCGTGACGTCAGCGACGGAGCGGCGCGCGCCGGATTGGACTGGAACGCCTGCTAGGCTAGGTCTGCCTCCGGCCGTCGCAACGTGCAGGTGTGCAATGGGCGATGGGCCCAGATCCCTGCGCCATAGGATTTAGACCGGCGTGCTGACCTCTCTGTTGTGCCTAGGTGGGGCTGCGACGTGTTGATCTTACGAGGCCGGGCATGACCCAGAAAAGTGTGTCCGGCCAAATGGGATCGAGCGTGTTGGGTTATGTGGTGCACCCCTGCAGGGAAGTTTATCTATTCGAATAGCCGTGTCCCCCGGTAAAAGGACGACCCGGAGTTGTACCTTGACCTTATGACAACTAGAACTGGATACTTAATAAAACACACCCTTCCAAGTGCCAGATATAACCCGGTGATCGCTCTCTAACAGGGCGACGAGGAGGGGATCGCCGGGTAGGATTATGCTATGCGATGCTACTTGGAGGACTTCAATCTACTCTCTTCTACATGCTGCAAGATGAAGGCTGCCAGAAGCGTAGTCTTTGACAGGATTAGCTACCCCCCTCTTATTCTGGCATTCTGCAGTTCAGTCCACCGATATGGCCCTTTACACCTATACCCATGCATATGTAGTGTAGCCCCTTGCTTGCGAGTACTTTGGATGAGTACTCACGGTTGCTTTTCTCCCTCTTTTCCCCCTTTCCCTTTACCTGGTTGTCGCAACCAGAGGCTGGAGCCCAGGAGCCAGACGCCACCGTCGACGACGACTCCTACTACACCGGAGGAGCCTATTACTACGTGCAGCCCGCTGATGACGACCATGAGTAGTTAGGAGGATCCCAGGCAGGAGGCCTTGCCTTTTCGATCGTTGCTACTTTTGTGCTAGCCTTCTTAAGGCAAACTTGTTTAACTTATGTCTGTATTCAGATATTGTTGCTTCCGCTGACTCGGCTATGATCGAGCACTTGTATTCGAGCCCTCGAGGCCCCTGGCTTGTAGCTTGTATTATGATGCTTGTATGACTTATTTATGTTTTAGAGTTGTGTTGTGATATCTTCCCGTGAGTCCCTGATCTTGATCGTACACGTTTGCGTGCATGATTAGTGTACGGTCAAATCGGGGGAGTCACAAGTTGGTATCAGAGCCAACTGCCTGTAGGAATCCCCCTTTCCAACTCCTTGGCCGAAGTCGAGTCTAGTCATTGAGAAACTTTAACTAACATGGATGTGTGGCTTACGGGCCCACGTCGCCATTGGGTGGTATTAGGATCTTTTACTCCTTGTCTATACTCTGGGACTCTGATCTCTCTTCTATTCGGGTTAAATGATTTTGCTAAAAACAAAACTAACTTTAGGTTCTCGAAAGTACTTTCTCCCGGAGAGTCCCTCACTTCAGATGATCGCCTGCTGCACTAGAAGATTTCGGAGTTACCCTGTGATGTTCTCTCGAGACTTTGTCTCCGTCGTTTTTGCAATTCCCTATCACCGAAATATCCCTATGGATAAATACATACATCTGTCGATCTTACTTTTGTTCCCAGTTGATCTTGTCATTACAAGATACCCTGAAATTCCCTCTATTGATCCGTGAATACTTTGTGCCTACTGCCTTGCAGTTCTTGCCACATGAATACCCTCTACGGATAATTCCTCGCACTTACCGAGTATCCGCTCTTCCCCCGTTGTTTATTTGATTTACAAGACACATTGAAATACTATCTGATCTTTTGATAATCCTCTGCCCGCTATTACTCGGCAAATACTTGTCTGCTTGCATTATGGTTGCGTTCCATATGAATAGCAATATTCATTAGTATCCTTTGTCATTATCATTAGAGTCCCTTGATTCAATATGCTGCGAATTCTCGCAGTCCTCAATTAGATCCTAGAATTCATCCTTCCGGCTCAGACGTCATATTAAAAATGAGTTGGATCTCGACCAATGAAATTGCCATCGATTGTACCCTTAAGCCTACTCAACCTATCCATCCTTGATCAGAGTGTTTGCTTCTGATCCCTTGATTTGGAGCTCATAATTCCTTTGCATTGGAGCTTTGAATGAGTCGGTTGTTTTGATAATCCGATCTCCTTGCTTTCTTTCTTCTGCTGGTTAAGTACCGATGCTCACATCAGGTCTCTTGTGGACCACCAGAACCTTCATGGGATTTTATCCGACGACGTCCTTCATATTCAATAACTTTGTGAGTCTTTTCTCGGATACATAATGCCTTTGGTAAATTGTATCCTCTGCTTTGTCAACCATGCTCTACTTTTGAGCTGGTGATAGTCACTCTCGAAGCTTGTGGCATATGTTTCTAAGTTGCCCTGATGGGTTGAACCTATGCCTTCCTTAATCTGTGTGAACCCGAAAGTTTTCCAAGGTTCATACTCCTCTGGTAATTCACCAGGTAGGTCTTCGCACTCAAATTATTTTTAGTAGAGCAGTGAATGAAAGGTTATGCATTGCAGAAGTGGGAGTCGACCTTGAACTTTGTGTTCATGCCCATGGACACGATGTAGATCTTATCATTAAAAGCTTCTCTTAAATTAATTATTCCCTTGGTATAAGTTCATCTTATATCTGGGATCTGGCCTTTTGCAATCGTGGTTTCGACCATGTTCTCCTTTAAACACCAATTCTCGTGCAAGTTTAAGCACTTGACTTCTGCAGAGCAATACCCAATCCAACCTCTATTTTGATCTGTCGTCGAGTATTACCCCCTGGTATCTCGAGATTATCACGGAACTGCATAACCTCTTATGAGTTCTCCATCAAGTATTACATTCTCATTGATTCCAATTTTTCACGGGCTCCGAGTTATTAAACACTCAAGGACATCGATAACTGAATCGAGTCCACATCACGATTAAACAACTCTTAGTAATCTCCTTTGCTTACGAGTTCGTACTCGATCACGTCATCCCTAGCCTACTCGGCTATGTCATTATCGTGCCAATTTTAACTGTGCTACCTGGTCCTTCCCAGCGCACAAATTTCGCCAGTGAGCTAATATTGCGTCGATCTTCCTCGTCATATCACTTCTCCTTGAACAGCAAACTTGATTTCGAGTTTGTGTCCTACCTGTGGTTCCAATAACCTTTCACTTTCATCATTCCTTTGACTTGATGTCATCGTCGATCAATTACATCTTCTTGAAAACCTCTCGACAAATTTGTCGTGATCATTGTCAACAGTTTGACTTCTTCCAAGTTGTGTGTCGAAATTCAGGATGAGAAATACCATCCTTGCCCCCCGATGAATTATGTTATCATCGACAACATTCTTGCCTCCCCCCAACACAAGCTTGTTCATATTTTGTGTTGTATCTTGATTTCCTTGCTATCTAGCTTATGATATGTTCTACCTTGGAGTATTTGTTGGAAATATGCCCTAGAGGCAATAATAAATGGTTATTATTATATTTCTTTGTTCATGATAATTGTCTATTGTTCATGCTATAATTGTATTATCCGGAAATCGTAATACATGTGTGATTACATAGACCACAACGTGTCCCTAGTAAGCCTCTAGTTGACTAGCTCGTTGATCAACAGATAGTCACGGTTTCCTGACTATGGACATTGGATGTCATTGATAACGGGATCACATCATTAGGAGAATGATGTGATGGACAAGACCCAATCCTAAGCATAGCATAAAAGATCGTGTAGTTTCGTTTGCTAGAGCTTTTCCAATGTCAGGTATCTATTCCTTAGACCATGAGATCGTGCAACTCCCGGATACCGTAGGAGTGCTTTGGGTGTGCCAAACGTCACAACGTAACTGGGTGACTATAAAGGTACACTGCGGGTATCTCCGAAAGTGTCTGTTGGGTTGGCACGGATCGAGACTGGGATTTGTCACTCCGTGTGACGGAGAGGTATCTCTGGTCCCACTCGGTAATGCATCATCATAATGAGCTCAATGTGACTAAGGCGTTAGTCACGGGATCATTCATTGCGGTACGAGTAAAGAGACTTGCCGGTAACGAGATTGAACAAGGTATTGGGATACCGACGATCGAATCTCGGGCAAGTAACATACCGATTGACAAAGGGAATTGTATACGGGATTGATTGAATCCTCGACATCGTGGTTCATCCGATGAGATCATCGTGGAACATGTGGGAGCCAACATGGGTATCCATATCCCGCTGTTGGTTATTGACCGGAGAGGCGTCTCGGTCATGTCTGCATGTCTCCCGAACCCGTAGGGTCTACACACTTAAGGTTCGGTGACGCTAGGGTTGTAGAGATATGAGTATGCGGAAACCCGAAAGTTGTTCGGAGTCCCGGATGAGATCCCGGACGTCACGAGGAGTTCCGGAATGGTCCGGAGGTGAAGAATTATATATAGGAAGTCAAGTTTCGGCCATCGGGAAAGTTTTGGGGGTTATCGGTATTGTACCGGGACCACCGGAAGGGTCCCGGGGGTCCACCGGGTGGGGCCACCTATCCCGGAGGGCCCCATGGGCTGAAGTGGGAGGGCAACCAGCCCTTAGTGGGCTGGGGCGCCCCCCATGGGCCTCCCCCCTGCGCCTAGGGTTAGAAACCCTAGGGTGGGGGGGGGGGTGCGCCCCACTTGCCTTGGGGGGCAAGTCTCCCCCCTTGGCCGCCGCCCCTCCCTTGATGGGATCTTGGCCGGCGCCCCCCTCCCAGGGGGCCTATATAAAGGGGGGGAGGGAGGGCAGTAGTACAACAGCCTTGGGCGCCTCCCTCCTCCCCCTGGGTATTTGATACTGGTGCGGTTGCTCATATTTGTAACTCAAAACAGGAACTGCGGAATAAACGGAGACTGGCAAAGGACGAGGTGACGATGCGCGTCGGGAATGGTTCCAAGGTCGATGTGATCGCCGTCGGCACGCTACCTCTGCATCTACCCACGGGATTAGTTTTAAACCTCAATAATTGTTATTTAGTGCCAGCTTTGAGCATGAACATTGTATCTGGATCTCGTTTAATTCGAGATGGCTACTCATTTAAATCCGAGAATAATGGTTGTTCTATTTATATGAGAGATATGTTTTATGGTCATGCCCCGCTGGTTAATGGTTTATTCTTGATGAATCTCGAACGTGATGTTACACATATTCATAGTGTGAATACCAAAAGATGTAAAGTTGATAACAATAGTCCCACATACTTGTGGCACTGCCGCCTTGGTCACATTGGTGTCAAGCGCATGAAGAAGCTCCATGCAGATGGACTTTTGGAGTCTCTTGATTACGAATCATTTGACACATGCGAACCATGCCTCATGGGTAAGATGACCAAGACTCCGTTCTCCGGAACAATGGAGCGAGCAACTAACTTATTGGAAATCATACATACCGATGTGTGCGGTCCAATGAGTGTTGAGGCTCGCGGAGGATATCGTTATGTTCTCACTCTCACTGATGACTTAAGTAGATATGGGTATGTCTACCTAATGAAACACAAGTCTGAAACCTTTGAAAAGTTCAAGGAATTTCAGAGTGAGGTTGAGAATCAACGTGACAGGAAAATAAAATTCTTACGATCAAATCGTGGTGGAGAATATTTAAGTCACGAGTTTGGTACGCACTTAAGGAAATGTGGAATCGTTTCACAACTCACGCCGCCTGGAACACCTCAGCGAAACGGTGTGTCCGAACGTCGTAATCGCACTCTATTGGATATGGTGCGATCTATGATGTCTCTTACCGATTTACCGCTCTCATTTTGGGGCTATGCTTTAGAGACTGCCGCATTCACTTTAAATAGGGCTCCGTCGAAATCCGTTGAGACGACACCGTATGAATTATGGTTTGGGAAGAAACCTAAGCTGTCGTTTCTAAAAGTTTGGGGATGCGATGCTTATGTCAAGAAACTTCAACCTGAAAAGCTCGAACCCAAGTCGGAAAAATGCGTCTTCATAGGATACCCTAAGGAAACTATTGGGTATACCTTCTACCTCAGATCCGAAGGCAAGATCTTCGTTGCCAAGAACGGGTCCTTTCTGGAGAAGGAGTTTCTCTCGAAAGAATTGAGTGGGAGGAAAGTGGAACTTGATGAGGTGATAGTCACCCCTTCCGAACCGGAAAGTAGCGCAGCGCGTGAAGATGTTCCTGTGGTGCCTACACCGACTGGGGAGGAAGTTAATGATGATGATCATGAAGCTTCGGATCAAGTTACTACGGAACTTCGTAGGTCCACAAGGACATGTTCCGCACCAGAGTGGTACGACAACCCTGTCCTGGAAATCATGTTGTTAGACAACGGTGAACCTTCGAACTATGAAGAATCGATGGCGGGCCCGGATTCCGACAAATGGCTAGAAGCCATGAAATCCGAGATAGGATCCATGTATGAAAACGAAGTATGGACTTTGACTGACTTGCCCGATGATCGGCGAGCCATAGAAAACAAATGGATCTTTAAGAAGAAGACGGACGCAGATGGTAATGTGACCATCTACAAAGCTCGACTTGTCGCTAAGGGTTATCGACAAGTTCAAGGGGTTGACTACGATGAGACTTTCTCACCCGTAGCGAAGCTGAAGTCCGTCCGAATCATGTTAGCAATTGCCGCATACTATGATTATGAGATATGGCAGATGGACGTCAAAACGGCATTCCTTAATGGCTTCCTTAAGGAAGAGTTGTATATGATGCAGCCGGAAGGTTTTGTCGATCCTAAGAATGCTAACAAAGTATGCAAGCTCCAGCACTCAATCTATGGGCTGGTGCAAGCATCTCGGAGTTGGAACATTCGCTTTGATGAGATGATCAAAGCGTTTGGGTTTACACAGACTTATGGAGAAGCCTGTGTTTCAAGAAAGTGAGTGGGAGCTCTGTAGCATTTCTCATATTATATGTGGATGACATACTATTGATGGGAAATGGTATAGAATTCTTGGAAAGTATAAAGGCCTATTTGAATAAGTGTTTTTCAATGAAGGACCTTGGAGAAGCTGCTTATATATTAGGCATCAAGATCTATAGAGATAGATCAAGACGCCTCATTGGTCTTTCACAGAGTACATACCTTGACAAGATATTGAAGAA
Organism: Aegilops tauschii subsp. strangulata; assembly: GCF_002575655.3. NCBI lineage: Eukaryota > Viridiplantae > Streptophyta > Magnoliopsida > Poales > Poaceae > Aegilops > Aegilops tauschii. The sequence goes on along the minus strand of NC_053040.3, from coordinate 415,606,072 downwards.
GTTCAATATGGATCAGTCCAAGAAGGGGTTCTTGCCTGTATTGCAAGGTGTGCAGTTGAGCACGGCTCAATGCCCGACCACGGCAGAAGATAGAGAAAAGATGAGTGTCATCCCCTATGCCTCGGCCATAGGGTCTATTATGTATGCCATGCTGTGTACCAGACCTGATGTAAACCTTGCCGTAAGTTTGGTAGGAAGGTACCAAAGTAATCCCGGCATGGAACACTGGACAGCGGTCAAGAATATCCTGAAGTACCTGAAGAGGACTAAGGATATGTTTCTCGTTTATGGAGGTGACGAAGAGCTCGTCGTAAAGGGTTACGTCGACGCTAGCTTCGACACAGATCTGGATGACTCGAAGTCACAAACCGGATACGTGTATATTTTGAATGGAGGAGCAGTAAGCTGGTGCAGTTGCAAGAAAAGCGTCGTGGCGGGATCTACATGTGAAGCGGAGTACATGGCAGCCTCGGAGGCATCACAGGAAGCAGTCTGGATGAAGGAGTTCATTACCGACCTAGGGGTGATTCCCAATGCGTCGGGCCCGATGACTCTCTTCTGTGACAACACTGGAGCTATTGCCCTTGCAAAGGAGCCCAGGTTTGACAGGAAGACCAGGCATATCAAGCGTCGCTTCAACTCCATTCGTGAAAGTGTTCAAAATGGAGACATAGATATTTGTAAAGTACATACGAACCTGAATGTAGCAGATCCGTTGACTAAACCTCTCCCTAGAGCAAAACATGATCAACACCAGGACGCAATGGGTGTTCGATTCATCACAATGTAACTAGATTATTGACTCTAGTGCAAGTGGGAGACTGTTGGAAATATGCCCTAGAGGCAATAATAAATGGTTATTATTATATTTCTTTGTTCATGATAATTGTCTATTGTTCATGCTATAATTGTATTATCCGGAAATCGTAATACATGTGTGATTACATAGACCACAACGTGTCCCTAGTAAGCCTCTAGTTGACTAGCTCGTTGATCAACAGATAGTCACGGTTTCCTGACTATGGACATTGGATGTCATTGATAACGGGATCACATCATTAGGAGAATGATGTGATGGACAAGACCCAATCCTAAGCATAGCATAAAAGATCGTGTAGTTTCGTTTGCTAGAGCTTTTCCAATGTCAGGTATCTATTCCTTAGACCATGAGATCGTGCAACTCCCGGATACCGTAGGAGTGCTTTGGGTGTGCCAAACATCACAACGTAACTGGGTGACTATAAAGGTACACTGCGGGTATCTCCGAAAGTGTCTGTTGGGTTGGCACGGATCGAGACTGGGATTTGTCACTCCGTTTGACGGAGAGGTATCTCTGGGCCCACTCGGTAATGCATCATCATAATGAGCTCAATGTGACTAAGGCGTTAGTCACGGGATCATGCATTGCGGTACGAGTAAAGAGACTTGCCGGTAACGAGATTGAACAAGGTATTGGGATACCGACGATCGAATCTCGGGCAAGTAACATACCGATTGACAAAGGGAATTGTATACGGGATTGATTGAATCCACGACATCGTGGTTCATCCGATGAGATCATCGTGGAACATGTGGGAGCCAACATGGGTATCCAGATCCCGCTGTTGGTTATTGACCGGAGAGGCGTCTCGGTCATGTCTGCATGTCTCCCGAACCCGTAGGGTCTACACACTTAAGGTTCGGTGACGCTAGGGTTGTAGAGATATGAGTATGCGGAAACCCGAAAGTTGTTCGGAGTCCCGGATGAGATCCCGGACGTCACGAGAAGTTCCGGAATGGTCCGGAGGTGAAGAATTATATATAGGAAGTCAAGTTTCGGCCATCGAGAAAGTTTCGGGGGTTATCGGTATTGTACCGGGACCACCGGAAGGGTCCCGGGGGTCCACCGGGTGGGGCCACCTATCCCGGAGGGCCCCATGGGCTGAATTGGGAGGGCAACCAGCCCTTAGTGGGCTGGGGCGCCCCCCATGGGCCTCCCCCCTGCGCCTAGGGTTAGAAACCCTAGGGTGGGGGGGCGCCCCACTTGCCTTGGGGGGCAAGTCTCCCCCCTTGGCCGCCGCCCCTCCCTTGATGGGATCTTGGCCGGCGCCCCCCTCCCAGGGGGCCTATATAAAGGGGGGAGGGAGGGCAGTAGTACAACAGCCTTGGGCGCCTCCCTCCTCCCCTGCTACACCTCTCCCTCTCGCAGAAGCTCGGCGAAGCCCTGCCGAGACCCGCTACGTCCACACCACGCCGTCGTGCTGCTGGATCTCCATCAACCTCTCCTTCCCCTTGCTGGATCAAGAAGGAGGAGACGTCGCTGCACCGTACGTGTGTTGAACGCGGAGGTGCTGTCCATTCGGCACTCGGTCATCGGTGATTTGAATCACGGCAAGTACGACTCCGTCATCCACGTTCATTGAAACGCTTCCGCTCGCGATCTACAAGGGTATGTAGATGCACTCCTTTCCCCTCGTTGCTAGTATACTCCATAGATGGATCTTGGTGAGCGTAGGAAAATTTTAAAATTATGCTACGATTACCAACAGTATTACCATCTTTTATGTCAAGAATGTCGTGAGAATTTCACCACCTCTTATGACATCTTGATACAGGTGAAACTTCTTGCCATATCCGTTCATTCCTTGGTCCCCGTGTTGTTCCTAACCGGAAAACCGACAATTGAACTATGGTGTGCGACTTCAAAACTTCTAGCAACCTTATTGCTTTGAAGTTAATGGTCAACATTTCATTCTTAGACCATTGGTTATCGAATCGCCATTCTAACATTGTTTGTGCTACCTAAGTCCGTATTTGGGGTGCACCGTCAACCAATGTTCAATCGTGTATGTTTCCTCGAGCATACCTCATTATATCATTTGAACTGACAAAAGCTATCTCCTTGTACACATAATTGTGGAAATCCATCTTTTGGAAATCTCAATGGAATGTCGCTGAGTCCATCAGCCACCTCCTAACCCTCTCCTTGGTTTAATGATGAACTCTTGTTTCGGAACTTGCTTTCATAGTTCATTTCCCGAGAATCTTACAATGTCATCCCATCAATTTGTGTTGCACCTTTCTTCTCAGACATCCTGAGTCTGAGGTATCCTGACACCAATCAGATCTGAATCTCGGTCAGATATGATGGTTGGAACATATTTCCAATAGTTATAACATTGGTCTTTATATGACCCGGTAAGGTGGTGTCATACCTAGCCCTCCGGCCCTATTGTTATAGTTTTCATTTTTAGCAAGGTTATCCATTCTTTCCATGAGGAAATTGTAAGACTTACTCTATAAGTTGTTCCTGATGGATCCTTTGTGTATCCATAGCCTGATCTTACCTAATGACCATGTCAATGCTATCTCGAAGCATGTCTATGGTACTCCGATTTTCAACAAGAACATTTGAACCCCAATGCTAAATGTTTCTTGCTCAATTATCCAAACACCGTTGTATGGGTAATGTCATGAAATTTCTCTCCCCTACCTAAAGAGTTTTCTACATTATATCCTAACATGGATATCATGCTCTGCTTGACCTTCGGAAGGATATACCCTTGAAATATGTGTTTAAACACATTTTCCTTTCCATTGATCCGTTTAATATGATAGTCATATTTTCCTTTCCATTGGTTGGTTTAACGTTGCTTGTGATCTATATGATCTAAGCAGTAATATTCTTCTGCTTATGTAAACACCTTGGTGTGCAACTGTGTCAGCAAGACTGTGTTACTATTGTTGATGACATTTCGGTAACCACCGATGGACGAGAACTTTGCCTATTGGCCCGCCTCGTTTCAACGAGCAGGAAAATGGTTCTCTTCGTCCCTCACCCTTGGTACCAGCGATGCTGCCAACAAAACTGACCGGTTATTCTCTGACATGCCTTGCTTACATGATCGCGCAAGACGTCACCCCTCTTCCTACTTTTAACCCACATGGTGGGTCCATAACCCACATTTCCACAGGATCGAAACCTGACTCTCCTGTACACCACTGCTTCCCAAGGTTGTTCTTCGCGCGTGACCTCGTATATAATTCACGACCACCTTCCGAGGGATCATCAATTCTGGTATCAAACACAATACTTATCCCCGTTGCTTTGAACCCCTTTCATGCCCTGTTTCAGACATCGAGCGATTGCGTACCCGCTCGAAACTTTCCATGATACCTCCTTACTTTGCTCTCGATATTTTCTTAAGTTCAATTCGAGAGTTACTTTCCACCACCTTCCCCGATGTTATTGACCGCTTAGTCAACCTTGCAGAGGTCCCATTCTCCCAGAATACCCCCTTATTCTTTCGTAAGTACGATGGAGTTCCCGAAGAATGAATGCCGACTTCATCATGATGACTGGAAGCAGAGAAATGAAGGCATCAACATAATGGATCAACCTCTTCGAGAAGAGCAACCAAGACCGAGAAGAATCGTTAGAATTTCGTAACCTATTCTTCCCCCTTACTCCCCTCTTAAATCTCGGGACGAGATTTCTTGTAGTGGAGGAGAATTGTGACGCCCGGATAATTAAGCTACAGTAACTTTCTACTAATGATGCCACGTCACCTCGATTACTGTTGCTAATCTCACGTTAGTTCGAAACTGATTCAAATTCAAATTCAAAATCAAGCAAACAATAAAAGTTTTCAAATATTAAAACTAAAATGTTCGGGGTGAGCCAAATAATCCATACTAAATATTGGTGTAGAAACCACACTCCTCTAAAGTATTTAAATGCACCATAGTAATTAAAACAGCGGCAAAACTGTTATTTAATAAATACTTTTAAATAATAAATAATTACAAAACTATTTTATTTAGGTGCAAAAGTTAATGTGGCAGTAGTATATTTATAAATACAAATTTAGGTGCTAGTGTTAATTTTTATAAAACTGAAATAAAAAGGAACAAAAATAAAACAGAAAAAGAGAAAAGACTAAACAAAGAAATAAAGTAAAACAAGAGAAAAGAGAAAAGCCCCCACCCCCCACTGGGCCACGGCCCAGCTAACCGGCCAGCCCACTAACCTAATCGGCCAGTCCTCACCCCCGCTGCGCCGGACTGCCCCATCCCCGCCTCTCCTTCGTCGGTCGTCCTCGCGCCTCGCCGCCCCTCGTCTCTGCAACGCCGGTGAGGCCACGACCTCCCTCTCCTCGCACTCCCCCTCCCCGTTTCGACGTCGCCGTGCCCGCCGCCCCGCATCGGCGCCTCCCCTGCTCTCCCTCGCGCGGGATCCCACACCGCGCCTAACCGCGCGCCCGCGCCTGGGCCGGCGCCCCGCTGGCGCCCCGTGCCGCGCCTCGCGTCGGCGAGCCCGCCCCGGCTCCCCTGCAGTTGCTTGCTCCGGCCATCGCCTTCGTCCCGCACGCGCTGCTCTGCCCCTGGCCTCGTCGCCGAGCGCCACCCCCTGCCACCACCACCTCCAGTCGCGCCCCCCTGCGCCCGCTCCGCCCAGCCGGTTCGCGACCACCCCTCCGCCGTCTCCCCTGGTCCTGGCCGCCGGCGAGCGCCGTGCGTGCCCAGCGCCCCTCGGGCATGCGCCCGTTCGGGCTATGCCCGTTAACCAGCGCGCCCGTTCTAGTTGCTCATTGGCCACTAACAGCCGGGGCCCGAAACCCTGAGAACATTTATAAAAAAAGAAATAAAAAATATAAATAAATAATAATTAAAAAATAATTAATTAATTAATTTTGATTAATTAAACTAAACAACCAATTAAACTAATTAAACATTAGTTACCTAATTAACCTAATTAGCTAACTAAGTAGTCAATGACAGTGGGGCCCACCCCTAATTAATCCTGATTAGGTTAATTAATATGTTTAATTAAATGTGTCACTAACCAGTGGGACCCACTGGTCAGGTTGACCAGTCAACCCCTGTTGACTGCTGACGTCAGCATGACATCATGCTGATGTCATAAATCCAGTTTCGAATTAAATTAATTCTGTTAATTCTAAAAATGATTTTAAACTTTGAAAATTAATATAAGATAAACCGTACCTTGGATGAAAATACTTTGTACATGAAAGTTGCTCAGAACGACGAGACGAATCCAGATACGCTGCCCGTTCGTCCGCCACACACCCCTAGCATATCGAACACGCAACTTTCCCCCTCCGGTTCATCTGTCCGAAAACGCGAAACATCGGGAATACTTTCCCGGATGTTTCCCCTCTTCGCCGGTATCACCTCCTGCCGCGTTAGATCACCTCTAGCACTGCGTATTGCCATGTTATGCTTTGTGATGCTTTGATTGCTCTGTTATTTATTGTGTCCCCCCTCCGTTACTTCTTTCCGGTAGACCCCGAGACCGCTGCCGGTACCCCTGTGATCGACTACATCGACGACGAACCCTTCTTGCCAGAGCAACCAGGCAAGCCCCCCCCTTGATCACCAGATATCGCCTATTCTTCTCTATACTGCTTGCATTAGAGTAGTGTAGCATGTTACTGCTTTCGGTTAATCCTATTCTGATGCATAGCCTGTCCTTGTTGCTACAGTTGTTACCTTTACCTGCAATCCTACATGCTTAGTATAGGATGCTAGTGTTCCATCAGTGGCCCTACACTCTTGTCCGTCTGCCATGCTATACTACTGGGCCGTGATCACTTCGGGAGGTGATCACGGGTATATACTATATACTTTATATACATGACACATGTGGTGACTAAAGTCGGGTCGGCTCGTTGAGTACCCGCAAGTGATTCGGATGAGGGGGCTGAAAGGACAGGTGGCTCCATCCCGGTAGAGGTGGTCCTGGGTTCCTGACGGCCCCCGACTGTTACTTTGTGGCGGAGCGACAGGGCAGGTTGAGACCACCTAGGAGAGAGGTGGGCCTGGCCCTGGTCGGCGTCCGCGGATACTTAAAAATAACACGCTTAACGAGTTCTTGGTATTTGATCTGAGTCTGGCCATTTGGTCTATACGCACTAACCAACTGCGCGGGAACAGTTATGGGCACTCGACGTCGTGGTATCAGTCGAAGCCTTCGTGACGTCAGCGACGGAGCGGCGCGCGCCGGATTGGACTGGAACGCCTGCTAGGCTAGGTCTGCCTCCGGCCGCCCTCGCAACATGCAGGTGTGCAATGGGCGAGGGGCCCAGACCCCTGCGCCATAGGATTTAGACCGGCGTGCTGACCTCTCTGTTGTGCCTAGGTGGGGCTGCGACGTGTTGATCTTACGAGGCCGGGCATGACCCAGAAAAGTGTGTCCGGCCAAATGGGATCGAGCGTGTTGGGTTATGTGGTGCACCCCTGCAGGGAAGTTTATCTATTCGAATAGCCGTGTCCCCCGGTAAAAGGACGACCCGGAGTTGTACCTTGACCTTATGACAACTAGAACTAGATACTTAATAAAACACACCCTTCCAAGTGCCAGATATAACCCGGTGATCGCTCTCTAACAGGGCGACGAGGAGGGGATCGCCGGGTAGGATTATGCTATGCGATGCTACATGGAGGACTTCAATCTACTCTCTTCTACATGCTGCAAGATGAAGGCTACCGGAAGCGTAGTCTTCGACAGGATTAGCTACCCCCCTCTTATTCTGGCATTCTGCAGTTCAGTCCACCGATATGGCCCTTTACACCTATACCCATGCATATGTAGTGTAGCTCCTTGCTTGCGAGTACTTTTGGTGAGTACTCACGGTTGATTTTCTCCCTCTTTTCCCCCTTTCCCTTTACCTGGTTGTCGCAACCAGAGGCTGGAGCCCAGGAGCCAGACGCCACCGTCGACGACGACTCCTACTACACCGGAGGAGCCTATTACTACGTGCAGCCCACTGACGACGACCAGGAGTAGTTAGGAGGATCCCAGGCAGGAGGCTCTGCCTTTTCGATCATTGCTACTTTTGTGCTAGCCTTCTTAAGGCAAACTTGTTTAACTTATGTCTGTATTCAGATATTGTTGCTTCCGCTGACTCGTCTATGATCGAGCACTTGTATTCGAGCCCTCGAGGCCCCTGGCTTGTATTATGATGCTTGTATGACTTATTTATGTTTTAGAGTTGTGTTGTGATATCTTCCCGTGAGTCCCTGATCATGATCGTACACGTTTGCGTGCATGATTAGTGTACGGTCAAAACGGGGGAGTCACACAACTCATGCATAGAATTGTTATGCAAGCAAAAAAATAACATACCCCCCTTCTATCAACCATGTTAATTTTTCATGGATAAAAAAAGGCAAAATGTGCTGTACAAATGAGAGAACATGTTCACTACTACGAAAAAATAAAGATATAGGGCGGAAAGATAGTAGAGAAAATACCTAGAAAGTTGCTTTTCTCTTGGAATTCGTCTTTCTTGCCACACCTGTTGTTTTTGTAACATTTGACAACAAAACTATGATTTCTAGAAAAAGGCATATAGTGTAACAACCATTATAGAAGTGTGATAGAAAGTTTTAAGAAGTGACAAATAAGCACTTGAAAAAGGACAACCCCCTAATCAGGTTTAGAACACGCGGAAACAAAGTCTAGAAAGAAGAAAATGCAACTCCTATGTAAAACTGAGATGTAATTCTGCTATAGTCTTTAGTCTTTCATGTTCTGCGCAATTCTTCTATAACTTCTACAGTTCTGCCACGTCTTTAGTCTTCATGTTCCTGCAAAACACAAAAACGCGAAAAAAATGTAGTTTAGATTCAAAAAAATTAATATGGTCCCACTCTTGTATCCTGGAAAAAAGTCAATCATTTGGACATGTATTGTTATTACACTTTTGCAAGCTAGACTTGCGTTGAAAATTACTATTACTTGCCTTTAAAACGCTATCTGAAACTTGCAAAAATTATTGTTCTTGCTTTTTTCAGGTTTGAAAATGATTGACCTGAATGAGTTGCCCGATGATACAAACTGTGGAGTTCCTATGACAGATGTCATGGGAGTTCAAGACCCCGTGTACTGCACGCAACCTGGTGCCCCACAAAACGGTGGAGAATATAATGAAGTAGCTCAATCTCCTAATCCCACAATTGGCAACATGTTGCTGCCCAGCCCGAAGCCATCCATGCAGATAGTGACACTTTTAATGACACGACTACAGTTGGTGAAACAGGGGAAACTATTCCACAAGAAGGTTTGGTAATAGATGATGATGATGAAGCTTGGTCCCAGCCAAAAGAACCCATTATAGGCATGAGGTTTGATACTCTAGAGTGTGCCCAAGCACACTACAATGCATATGCTCTCCGTCTTGGGGTTTCAATCAAAATGAACACCTCGAGGAAATCTAATCTTACTGGCCAGCTGGAAAAGCAACAGTTTGTTTGCAACAAGTTTAGGAAACCAAAAGTGGATGATGGTGGTGCAGAAGTTGCCCCTACCCTAGATGAGATTCCAGATTTTTGTGAACATGCAGATGACGATGATGCACATGATGATATAGTCTTCATTGATGATCAGTGTGCAAAAAAGAAGAGAAGAAAGAAACGAAAACGAGATACAATAGTGTAGACAGGGTGCAGGGCAAGGATGGTTGTAAAGCTAAAGAACGGTCGGTGGGAAGTCATTTTCTTCATTGCTCAACACAATCATGCACTAATTGACAAGCCATCACTCACAAAGTACCTTTGATCGCACCAAGGGATCCCTCCAAAAGAGAAGCTATTCCTAACAAATCTTCATAATTGCAATTTGACTACAAGTGTGTGTCACATTTTTACTGCTTTATATGCTAACTTTTCAAGGAGTAGCAAAAAAATCCTGCACTTACTGCTGTACAACAATATTTTTACTAGGAAGATGTGTGTGGCATAAAAAATTTGTTTGGCAATTTGGAAAAAAACTTTATGATTTGCTGGGCAACTTTTGTGTGTTTTTGGGAGTGCAAGTTGCCTCACTGCTGGACTATGTGTGGGGGAGCCAACTTCTGGTGTGGATAGGGAACATAAGTTGCCTCTCCCGCTGACTTTTTGTTGGGTGGGGGAACATAAGTTGCCTCCCCCGACCACCCCCCGCTAACTTGACTAGTCGAAAAATGCATATGAAAAGGATGAGGCAAAACTTCTGTGTGCTTGGGGATCGCAATTCGCCTACAACCCTGTTTCTTTGTCAAAATTTAAAAGCTTAAAATTTTTGGGCAACTTATGTGTGCCAGGGGAACATAACTTGCCTGCATCTATGGGAACTATATGAGTTGGAAAAGAAAAGGATGGGCAACTTCTGTGTTCTTGATGCACATAAGTTGCCCCCCACACAAAAAGTGGAGCTTTTTCTAGAAAAAAAACAAATTGATTCATTGTGTGCCAGGGGGCTAACTTGCCCGCATCTAAGGAAACTATATGAGTTAGAAAAGAAAAGGATGGGCAACTTCTGCGTCCTTGGTGCACATAAGTTGCCCCACCACGCAAAAAAAGTTGAGCTTTTCTGGGAAAACAAATTGATTCATTGTGTGCCAGGGGGACATAACTTGCCTGCATCTATGGAAACTATATGAGTTAGAAAGAAAAGGATGGGCAACTTCTGTGTCCTTGATGCACATAAGTTGCCCCACCACGCAAATATAGTTGAGCTTCTCTGAAAAAAAGCAAATTGATTCATTGGTTTGTGTTGCTTTGCTGTTGTTCTGTTTTCCAGTAACTTCGTTGCTTGTTTCTTTCATATCCTAACTTTCTTTCTGCATGCGATTTGTGCAGGTCGTATGATGCAAATTATGTCTGAATTTTATGGGACAGAACTAATTGTTCCTTATACAACTAAAGCAATATCAAATCTTAAATCGAGCTTGAACAAGGAAGCTACTAGTGAAGGAGATATGATAGAGACAGTAGCCTACTTCAAGGAGCAAGAGAAAATAGATCCTGATTTTTTCTACAAGGTCAAGTATGATGAGGAGGACAGGGTTATGAACATTTTCTGGGTTGATGGACTAGCACGCAAGGCGTACGCTGAGGCTTATCATGATTGCATTTCCTTCTACACGACATACATGACAAACATGTACAACATGCCTTTTGCACCATTCATTGGTATCAACTGGCACGGGCAGTCATTCATGTTGGGGTGTGGATTTGTCAGGCAAGAATTGGAGACGCGCTTTGATTGGTTGTTTGGGAGTTTCCTTGAAGCAATGCATGGACTGGCCCCTAACAACATCATAACTGACCAGGACATTGCGATGGCTGAATCTATTAAGAACATCTTTCCTACAAGTGTGCATCGGCGTTGTCGTTGGCACATCATGAAGAAAGCTCAAGAGAAACTTGGGGCACTGTTGGGTAGGAACCCTGGTTTGTCAAAGGATTTCAACGAGTGTGTTGACTTCAGCTTCACACCCGAAGAATTTGAGGCAAAATGGGCTGCTCTAATGGCGAAATATCAGGCTGCTATTGGTACACACTTTGACAAACTCTATGAGTACCGGACAACATGGGTGCCGTGCTACTTCAAGCACAGATTCTTCCCTTTCCTGCAGTCAACACAGCGAAGCGAGGGCTTCAATGCTGTCCTCAAGCGGTATGTGTGTTGGGCAACGTAGTAATTTCAAAAACTTCCTACGCACACGCAAGATCATGGTGATGCATATCAACGAGAGGGGGGAGTGTTGTCCATGTACCCTCGTAGACCGAAAGCGGAAGCGTTAGCACAACGCGGTTGATGTAGTCGTACGTCTTCACGATCCGACCGATCAAGTACCGAACGCACGGCACCTCCGAGTTCAGCACACGTTCAACTCGATGACGTCCCTCGAACTCCGATCCAGCCGAGCTTTGAGGGAGAGTTCCATCAGCACGACGGCGTGGTGACGATGATGATGTTCTACCGACGCAGGGCTTCGCCTAAGCACCGCTACAATATGACCGAGGTGGATTATGGTGGAGGGGGCACCGCACACGGCTAAGAGATCCAAGGGATCAATTGTTGTGTCTATGGGGTGCCCCCTGCCCCCGTATATAAAGGAGCAAGGGAGTAGGAGGCCGGCCCTAGGAGGGGCGCGCCAAGGGAGTAGGATTCCTACTCCTAGTTGGAGTAGGTTTCCTCCTTTCCTAGTCCAACTAGGAGAAGGGGGGAAAGGGGGGAAGAGGAGAAGGAAGGGAGAGGGGGGCCGCGCCCCAAACCCCTTGTCCAATTCGGACTGGGCTTGGGAGGGGCGCGCGCCAACTCGTGGCTGCTGCCTCTCCTTCCCACTAAGGCCCATTAAGGCCCAATACTTCCTTCCCGTATTCCCGTAACTCCCCGGTACTCCGAAAAATATCCGAATCACTCGGAACCTTTCCGATGTCCGAATATAGTCGTCCAATATATCGATCTTTATGTCTCGATCATTTCGAGACTCCTCGTCATGTCCCCGATCTCATCCGGGACTCCGAACTACCTTCGATACATCAAAACACATAAACTCATAATATAACCGTCATCGAACTTTAAGCGTGCGGACCCTACGGGTTCGAGAACTATGTAGACATGACCGAGACACGTCTCTGGTCAATAACCAATAGCGGAACCTGGATGCTCATATTGACTCCCACATATTCTACGAAGATCTTTATCGGTCAGACCGCATAACAACATACGTTGTTCCCTTTGTCATCGGTATGTTACTTGCCCGAGATTCGATCGTCGGTATCTCAATACCTAGTTCAATCTCGTTACCGGCAAGTCTCTTTACTCGTTCTATAATACATCATCCGCAACTAACTCATTAGTTGCAATGCTTGCAAGGCTTAAGTGATGTGCATTACCGAGTGGGCCCAGAGATGCCTCTCCGACAATCGGAGTGACAAATCCTAATCTCGAAATACGCCAACCCAACAAGTACCTTCGGAGACACCTATAGAGCACCTTTATAATCACCCAGTTACGTTGTGACGTTTGGTAGCACACAAAGTGTTCCTCCAGTAAACGGGAGTTGCATAATCTCATAGTCATAGGAACATGTATAAGTCATGAAGAAAGCAATAGCAACATACTAAATGATCAAGTGCTAAGCTAACGGAATGGGTCAAGTCAATCATATCATTCTCCTAATGATGTGATCCCGTTAATCAAATAACAACTCATGTCTATGGCTAGGAAACTCAACCATCTTTGATTAATGAGCTGGTCAAGTAGAGGCATACTAGTGACACTATGTTTGTCTATGTATTCACACATGTATCAAGTTTCCGGTTAATACAATTCTAGCATGAATAATAAACATTTATCATGAAATAAGGAAATAAATAATAACTTTATTATTGCCTCTAGGGCATATTTCCTTCAGTCTCCCACTTGCACTAGAGTCAATAATCTAGTTCACATCGCCATGTGATTTAACATCAATAGTTCACATCACCATGTGATTAACACCCATAGTTCACATCGTCATGTGACCAACACCCAAAGGGTTTACTAGAGTCAATAATCTAGTTCACATCGCTATGTGATTAACACCCAAAGAGTACTAAGGTGTGATCATGTTTTGCTTGTGAGATAATTTTAGTCAACGGGTCTGTCACATTCAGATCCGTAAGTATTTTGCAAATTTCTATGTCTACAATGCTCTGCACGGAGCTACTCTAGCTAATTGCTCCCACTTTCAATATGTATCTAGACCGAGACTTAGAGTCATCTAGATTAGTGTCAAAACTTGCATCGACGTAACCCTTTATGACGAACCTTTTGTCACTTCCATGATCGAGAAACATATCCTTATTCCACTAAGGATAATTTTGACCGCTGTCCAGTGATCTACTCCTAGATCACTATTGTACTCCCTTGCCAAAATCAGTGTAGGGTATACAATAGATCTAGTACACAGCATGGCATACTTTATAGAACCTATGGCCGAGGCATAGGGAATGACTTTCATTCTCTTTCTATCTTCTGCTGTGGTCGGGCTTTGAGTCTTACTCAATTTCACACCTTGTAACACACGCAAGAAACTCTTTCTTTGACTGTTCCATTTTTAACTACTTCAATATCTTGTCAAGGTATGTACTCATTGAAAAAACTTATCAAGCGTCTTGATCTATCTCTATAGATCTTGATGCTCAATATGTAAGCAGCTTCACCGAGGTCCTTCTTTGAAAAACTCCTTTCAAATACTCCTTTATGCTTTGCAGAATAATTCTACATTATTTCCGATCAACAATATGTCATTCACATATACTTATCAGAAATGCTGTAGTGCTCCCACTCACTTTCTTGTAAATACAGGCTTCACCACAAGTCTGTATAAAACTATATGCTTTGATCAACTTATCAAAGCGTATATTCCAACTCCGAGATGCTTGCACCAGTCCATAGATGGATCGCTGGGGCTTGCATATTTTGTTAGCACCTTTAGGATTGACAAAACCTTTTGGTTGCATCATATACAACTCTTCTTTAATAAATCCATTTAAGGATTGCAGTTTTTGTTATCCATTTGCCAGATTTCATAAAATGCGGCAATTGCTAACATGATTCGGACAGACTTAAGCATAGATACGAGTGAGAAACACTCATCGTAGTCAACATCTTGAACTTGTCAAAAATCTTTTGCGACAATTCTAGCTTTGTAGATAGTAACACTACTATCAGCGTCCGTCTTCCTCTTGAAGATCCATTTATTTTTTATGGCTTGCCGATCATCGGGCAAGTCAACCAAAGTCCATACTTTGTTCTCATATATGGATCCCATCTCAGATTTCATGGCCTCAAACCATTTCGCGGAATCTGGGCTCATCATCACTTCTTCATAGTTCGTAGGTTCGTCATGGTCAAGTAACATGAACTCCAGAACAGGATTACCGTACCACTCTGGTGTGGACCTCACTCTAGTTTACCTACGAGGTTCGGTAGTAACTTGATCTGAAGTTACATGATCATCATCATTAGCTTCCTCACTAATTGGTGTAGGAGTCACAGGAACAAATTTCTGTGATGAACTACTTTCCAATAAAGGAGCAGGTATAGTTACCTGATCAAGTTCTACTTTCCTCCCACTCACTTCTTTCAAGAGAAACTCCTTCTCTAGAAAGGATCCATTCTCAGCAATGAATATCTTACCTTCGGATCTGTGATAGAAGGTGTACCCAATTGTCTCCTTTGGGTATCCTATGAAGACACATTTCTCCGATTTGGGTTTGAGCTTATCAGGATGAAACTTTTTCTTATAAGCATCGCAACCCCAAACTTTAAGAAACGACAACTTTGGTTTCTTGCCAAACCACAATTCATACGGTGCCGTCTCAAACAGATTTGGATGGTGCCCTTTTTTTAGGTGAATGCAGCTGTCTCTAATGCATAACCCCAAAACTATAGTGGTAAATCGGTAAGAAACATCATAGATTGCACTATATCCAATAAAGTACGGTTATGACGTTCGGACACACCATTATGCTATGGTGTTCCAGGTGGCACGAATTTGTGAAACTATTCCACATTGTTTTAATTGAAGACCAAACTCGTAACTCAAATATTTGTCTCCGCGATCAGATCGTAGAAACCTTATTTTCTTGTCACGATGATTTTCCACTTCACTCTGAAATTCTTTGAACTTTTCAAATATTTCAGACTCATGTTTCATCAAGTAGATATACCCATATCTGCTCAAATCATCTGTGAAGGTCAGAAAATAACGATACCCGCAGCGAGCCTCAACACTCATCGGATCGCATACATCAGTATGTATTATTTCCAATAAGTCAGTTGCTCGCTCCATTGTTCCGGAGAACGGAGTCTTAGTCATCTTGCCCATAAAGCATGGTTCGCAAGCATCAAGTGATTCATAATCAAGTGATTCCAAAAGCCCATCAGCATGGAGTTTCTTCATGCGCTTTACACCAATATGACCTAAACGGCAGTGCCACAAATAAGTTGCACTATCATTATTAACTTTGCATATTTTGGCTTCAATATTATGAATATGTGTATCACTACGATCGAGATCCAATGAACCATTTTCATTGGGTGTGTAACCATATAAGGTTTTATTCATGTAAACAGAACAACAATTATTCTCTAACTTAAATGAATAACCGTATTGCAATAAACATGATCAAATCATATTCATGCTCAACGCAAACACCAAATAACACTTATTTAGGTTCAACACTAATCCCGAAAGTATAGGGAGTGTGTGATGATGATCATATCAATCTTGGAACCACTTCCAATACACATCGTCACTTCATCCTTAACTAGTTTCTGTTCATTATGCAACTCCCGTTTCGAGTTACTACTCTTTAGCAACTGAACCAGTATCAAATACCGAGGGTTGCTACGAACACTAGTAAAATACACATCAATAATCTGTATATCAAATATACCTTTGTTCACTTTGCCATCCTTCTTATCCACCAAATACTTGGGGCAGTTCTGCTTCCAGTGACCAGTCCCTTTGCAGTAGAAGCACTTAGTCTCAGGCTTAGGTCCAGACTTGGGCTTCTTCACTTGAGCAGAAACTTGCTTGCTGTTCTTCTTGAAGTTCCCCTTCTTCCCTTTGCCCTTTTCTTGAAACTAGTGGTCTCGTCAACCATCAACACTTGATGTTTTTCTTGATTTCTACCTTCGTCGATTTCAGCATCACGAAGAGCTTGGGAATTGTTTCTGTTATCCCTTGCATATTATAGTTCATCACGAAGTTCTACTAACTTGGTGATGGTAACCAGAGAATTCTGTCAATCACTATCTTATCTGGAAGATTAACTCCCACTTTATTCAAGCGATTGTAGTACCCGGACAATCTGAGCACATGCTCACTGCTTGAGCTATTCTCCTCCATCTTTTAGCTGTAGAACTTGTTGGAGACTTCATATCTCTCAACTCGGGTATTTGCTTGAAATAATAACTTCAACTCCTGGAACATCTCATATGGTCCATGACGTTCAAAACATCTTTGAAGTCCCGATTCTAAGCCATTAAGCATGGTGTACTAAACTATCAAGTAGTCATCATATTGAGCTAGCCAAACATTCATAACGTCTGCATCTGCTCCTGCAATAGGTCTGTCACCTAGCGGTGCATCAAGGACATAATTCTTCTGTGCAGCAATGAGGATAAACCTCAGATCATGGACCCAGTCCGCATCATTGCTACTATCATCTTTCAACTTAGTTTTCTCTAGGAACATATATAAAACATAGGGAAGCAACAACGTGAGCTATTGATCTACAACATAGATATGCTAATACTACCAGGACTAAGTTCATGATAAATTTAAGTTCAATTAATCATATTACTTAAGAACTCCCACTTAGATAGACATCCCTCTAATCCTCTAAGTGATCACGTGATCCATATCAACTAAACCATGTCCGATCATCACGTGAGATGGAGTAGTTTCAATGGTGAACATCACTATGTTGATCATATCTACTATATGATTCACGCTCGACCTTTCGGTCTCAGTGTTCTGAGGCCATATCTGTTATATGCTAGGCTCGTCAAGTTTAACCTGAGTATTCCACGTGTGCAACTGTTTTGCACCCGTTGTATTTGAACGTAGAGCCTATCACACCCGATCATCACGTGGTGTCTCAGCACGAAGAACTTTCGCAACGGTGCATACTCGGGGAGAACACTTGTACCTTGATAATTAGTGAGAGATCATCTTATAAAGCTACCGTCGAACTAAGCAAAATAAGATGTATAAAAGATAAACATCACATGCAATCATAATATGTGACATGATATGGCCATCATCATCTTGTGCCCTTGATCTCCATCTCCAAAGCATCGTCATGATCTCCATCGTCACCAGCATGACACCATGATCTCCATCATCTTGATCTATATCAATGTGTCGTCACATGGTCGTCTCGCCAACTATTGCTCTTGCAACTATTGCTATCGCATAGCGATAAAGTAAAGCAATTATTTGGCGCTTGCATCTTATGCAATAAAGAGACAACCATAAGGCTTCTGCCAGTTGCCGATAACTTCAACAAAACATGATCATCTTATAACACAACTTATATCTCATCACATCTTGACCATATCACATCACAACATGCCCTGCAAAAACAAGTTAGACGTCCTCTACTTTGTTGTTGCAAGTTTTACGTGGCTGCTACGGACTGAGCAAGAACCGTTCTTACCTACGCATTGAAACCACAACGATAGTTCGTCAAGTTAGTGCTGTTTTAACCTTCTCAAGGACCGGGCGTAGCCACACTCGGTTCAACTAAAGTTGGAGAAACTGACACCCGCCAGCCACCTGTGTGCAAAGCACGTCGGTAGAACCAGTCCCGCGTAAGCGTACGCGTAATGTCGGTCCGGGCCGCTTCATCCAACAATACCGCCGAACCAAAGTATGACATGCTGGTAAGCAGTATGACTTATATCGCCCACAACTCACTTGTGTTCTACTCGTGCATATGACATCTACGCATAAAACCTGGCTCGGATGGCACTGTTGGGGAACGTAGTAATTTCAAAAAATTCCTACGCACACGCAAGATCATGGTGATGCATAGCAACGAGAGGGGAGAGTGTTGTCCACGTACCCTCGTAGACCGAAAGCGGAAGCGTTAGCACAACGCGGTTGATGTAGTCGTACGTCTTCACGATCCGACCGATCAAGTACCGAACGCACGGCACCTCCGAGTTCAGCACACGTTCAACTCGATGACGTCCCTCGAACTCCGATCCAGCCGAGCTTTGAGGGAGAGTTCCGTCAGCACGACGGCGTGGTGACGATGATGATGTTCTACCGACGCAGGGCTTCGCCTAAGCACCGCTACGATATGACCGAGGTGGATTATGGTGGAGGGGGCACCGCACACGGCTAAGAGATCCAAGGGATCAATTGTTGTGTCTATGGGGTGCCCCCTGCCCCCGTATATAAAGGAGCAAGGGAGGAGGAGGCCGGCCCTAGGAGGGGCGCGCCAAGGGAGTAGGATTCCTACTCCTAGTTGGAGTAGGTTTCCTCCTTTCCTAGTCCAACTAGGAGAAGGGGGAAAGGGGGAAGAGGAGAAGGAAGGGAGAGGGGGGCCGCGCCCCAAACCCCTTGTCCAATTCGGACTGGGCTTGGGAGGGGCGCGCGCCACCTCCTGACTGCTGCCTCTCCTTCCCACTAAGGCCCCATTAAGGCCCAATACTTCCTTCCCATATCCCCGTAACTCGCCGGTACTCCGAAAAATACCCGAATCACTCGGAACCTTTCCGATGTCCGAATATAGTCGTCCAATATATCGATCTTTACGTCTCGGTCATTTTGAGACTCCTCGTCATGTCCCCGATCTCATCTGAGACTCCGAACTACCTTCGGTACATCGAAACACATAAACTCATAATATAACCGTCATCGAACTTTAAGCGTGCGGACCCTACGGGTTTGAGAACTATGTAGACATGACCGAGACACGTCTCCGGTCAATAACCAATAGCAGAACCTGGATGCTCATATTGGCTCCCACATATTCTATGAAGATCTTTATCGGTCAGACCGCATAACAACATACGTTGTTCCCTTTGTCATTGGTATGTTGCTTGCCCGAGATTCGATCGTCGGTATCTCAATACCTAGTTCAATATCGTTACCGGCAAGTCTCTTTACTCGTTCTGTAATACATCATCTGCAACTAACTCATTATTTGTAATGCTTGCAAGGCTTAAGTGATGTGCATTACCGAGTGGGCCCAGAGATACCTCTCCGACAATCGGAGTGACAAATCCTAATCTCGAAATACGCCAACCCAACAAGTACCTTCGGAGACACCTGTAGAGCACCTTTATAATCTCCCAGTTACGTTGTGACGTTTGGTAGCACACAAAGTGTTCCTCCGGTAAACGGGAGTTGCATAATCTCATAGTCATAGGAACATGTATAAGTCATGAAGAAAGCAATAGCAACATACTAAACGATCAAGTGCTAAGCTAACGGAATGGGTCAAGTCAATCATATCATTCTCCTAATGATGTGATCTTGTTAATCAAATGACAACTCATGTCTATGGATAGGAAACTCAACCATCTTTGATTAACGAGCTAGTCAAGTAGAGGCATACTAGTGACACTATGTTTGTCTATGTATTCACACATGTATCAAGTTTCCGGTTAATACAATTCTAGCATGAATAATAAACATTTATCATGAAATAAGGAAATAAATAATACTTTATTATTGCCTATAGGGCATATTTCCTTCAATGTGAACCCGCATGGCTCTATGCTAAACTTTGTGAGACAGTATCAGAAGATTCAAACTCATGTGCTTGCTAGGGAGGGTGCACAAGATTATAGGACGGGCCACTTAGAGACTGAAATGTGGTCACATTTCCCCATTGAAAAGCAAGCATATGAAGCCTACACTAGAGACTTGTACCGTAAATTCCGTGAGGAGTTCGAGATGATTGGGAGGTACAATGTATGCCCCTGTGGTGCACATTTGTATGAGCTTGAACCTAATAGGGAATGGGTTGCTAAATATGGGTCCAGACACTATTATGTAATAGCAGAAGTTGATGCAGGCAATTACACATGTGAATGCTGCAAGATGGACAGAGATGGTATCCTTTGCTGCCATATCTTGAAGGTTTTCACCCACCTTGGGGTTGATGAGATACCAGCGCAATACATCATTCGCAGGTGGACTCCGCTAGCAGTGCCTAATGCACCCCCTGTTGTGGAAGCAGCAGAAGCAGAAATGCCGCCAGCATCGAAGAGGCAAGTTTGGCACACCAACTTGCAGATGGATTTTTCAAGCTTGGCCAAAGTTGCCTGTGCATCCGATGCTGCTGCGGAAATTCTGAAGAGGCATATGCGTCCAGCTCGGACGAAGATTGGACACCTAAATTTATCTAAGAAGAAAAAAGCAGCAGTCCCTACACATGCACATTGCAACAATTCTCGGCCGGCTACTAGTGGTCCACCAACATTCGGGGGGCGTGTGCAGCCTCCTGGTAGGCATCCAGAAGCAGCTGTGCCGCCAGCAGGGGTTGCTGTGCCGCTAGCAGGGGGTGCTGTGCACTCAACTTCAACTGTTGCATCGAGTCCTGGATCTGCTCGTACTTCAACGCACTCAATTCATCAGCCCGTGCACAAAACTCCTGAACATGCTCAACCCATCCCTAGAGACCCCCCAAAATCTATGACGAAAGGAAGAACAAAGTCTAAACGACTTCAATCAGCACTTGAGCTACACCCGAAGCAAAAAAACAAATGCAGCTTTTGTGGATCTGTTGAACACACTGCAGGACAATGTGAGGCAAGGTTGGTTTGATAGGCACAATGCAGGCAGGTTTGGGAAAAAAAGAAATGAAGTTGAGAAAGGTCACAGAAGTTGCATGTTGAAAACAAGAACAAAAAGGGGGAGCTATGAGCAAAATATGAGCTGTTTTTGTAATTCTGGTTCATGATACGAATATCATGAGTTGACCTTGTATCGTAGTTTTTTTGCGAAACTCTATGTCATTTCTCCTGAGCTTGAAAACCTTGAGTAATTCGTACGCATTGTTGTTTGCTTTCACATATGTTAATTGGCTGGTTCCCAGGTGTTAGTTACCTAGTTTTAAATCTTTTTCCGTAGTTGCGTGCTACCAGAATTTGTTAGTTCGCTGGTTTGCAGGTGCTAGTCGCCTTATTGTTTCCTATTCAAATGTTGTTTCGCAAAAAAAAAAAGAAAAAGGAAAAATTAATTACCAAACTTGTGAATAGAAAGAAAAACTTACCTATGGCAACTTCAGAATATCCTTCCACGGAGCTTTGTTGTGGACACTTGAAACCCATGTGTTGGTGAGTTGCTTCCTAATGTTCGGTATGTCATCTGGTTCATACTTGGGTACAGCCCTTGCATCCCATTTACTTGTATTGGTCAGCCCGTAGATCCCACAATCAACGCTTTTGTACCCAAAAAAAGAAGCAAAAACAACATGTGTGGGGGTAAGCATATCTTTGTGCATGAGACTGAATTTACAAAGTATGAATACCAGAAAGGACTTTAGGCAACTTGTGTGTGTTCTGGGCACACAAGTTGCCTCACACGTAGGCGACTATATATGTGCGGTCTGGGCACTCCCCCACCCACCCCTTTCTGCTTTGAGGACAACATGTTAGAGGGGGAGGGGGTACAAGAAGGAGAAGGGAGTTGGGGCAATTTATGTGTGCTCTGGGCACACAGGTTGCCTCCCACCCACCCGCCCAATCAGGTAAGTTTTGGGGTGTTAGGCAACTTGTGTGTGTTCTGGGCACACAAGTTGCCTGAACATATATGCAACTTAAATGTGATCTGGACACACAAGTTGCCTCCCCCACCCACCCTTTTTGCTTGCTTACTCGTCGAGGAACATTAAACGAAGGGGGGAAAAGCAACAAAAAAATACACACAAAAAAGAAGAAAACAGGACTTGCTTACTCATTATTTTGTTTTGGAACGTCAATGTTTACAAGACTGAAGTCATCCAACACAAAGTGAGACTTGTGGTAGTGGTGGTCCCACATGCGACGGATAGTTGCTGCTATTTTCCTTGCATTAGTGTCCAAATCTACATCATCGAGCGTCCTCTAGGAGTCAAGCACCTCAAATCTTCGGTCTCTTATATTCAGATTAAAGATCCA
Organism: Aegilops tauschii subsp. strangulata; assembly: GCF_002575655.3. Taxonomy (NCBI): domain Eukaryota; kingdom Viridiplantae; phylum Streptophyta; class Magnoliopsida; order Poales; family Poaceae; genus Aegilops; species Aegilops tauschii. The sequence continues at coordinate 415,583,622 of NC_053040.3, read as the reverse complement.
ATAATGGTTCGATGTTTTCTTCTTTGCTGGATTAAGGTTCTCCAATATAGGAAACATAATCTGTTTTGTTGCACACAAAAAAAGGTTAACGAAAAAATCAAACGAATGCCTTATCAAAATGTACAAAAAAATGGACTCCCTTCATTTGCAGGCAACTTGTGTCTCCAAAAGAAAGTGAACACATATATAACTTGGGATATATTTTGTGTAGACATCAAGAAAATGACTCACCATGTCTTTTCGGTCCAAATGATTAGACTTGTTGAATCTGCCATTCATTTCTTGTGTGTTCCATTCCATCTGTTGTAGCCTGATCTGAAAAAGAAAAAGGAAAACCATCAACACATGATGACCTATATTGCGCATAAGAAAGAAGAAAAAATGCAAAAAAATACATATAAATAGAAAAGCTTGAAGGCAAAACTTTTACCGAGAATCGAAGAGGCATGATGACCTTCTTTGAGTCCGCAGGCAAATTCAGCATTATAGACTCGATGCCAACTACGAACACGTGCGAAAGAACGACACCCTCAACCTTCATTGAGTCTGCAAGTTCCCTCAGGGTGACATCATATCCATTGTAATCAATGATTTTTGGGCTAGAAACAGAAAAAAGCAAGGCGATTAAAAATGAACAAGCAAAAAAGTAACCCAAATGCATTAAGATGCCTGGAGCAAACATTGGTCACTGCTGTGATTAGACAAGTTTGGTACCTGATGTCTGTATCTTTTGATTCATCTGCACTGATCCTTCCATGAAAAATCATTGAAGCATATAAACGGTTTGCTTCAGGTTTGCACTGGAACTCTTTCTTGTTCCCAGGAATCATGAATGGTGATCTCAGGCATGGAGGCAGCTTGATGAGCCTCCTCTCATGTTGAAATGTGACTGGCTCGACTGAACTACTACTACTATAATACTTGCTGCCCGAACATGCTTCTGTTTTAGTCATACCTTGGGTATCATTAACAGGTGTGTGCAAGTTATTTGGTGACAAGCTACCGACGTCTTGCCCACCAATTGGTTCTTTTCGCCTTCGCTCTGCTGCTGCACATGCTTCTTCTATAGCATCCCAATCATCATCTTCTATATTAATAACTTCATTTACATCATCTTCATCAAGAAATGGTTGTTTTGAACTCGCATTCACATCATCTTCATTGCGGATTGGTTGTTCCGAACTCATTGTCCATGCAGATTGACTGCTGGTATTGGTTGCTTCTTTATGACTTGGAATAAAACCATCTAAGATAATCCCAAAGTTGGGTGCTGGACAGTATTCGTCCCATATCCCTTTCAACTTTTGCTTGGGGGGGTCATCAACTGGCTCTTCACATGTGTTTGCTGCTGGAAGGTTGATTTCTTTATTGGTTGGAACAACACATCTTGCTAATATCTCATCTATGTTTAGTGTGTCATCGGACTGCTCCTGGTGTGTCTCCGGTGGACAGTTCTCCTTGTTTGCATCCTTTGTAGCAGGTCTGCTGAATTTGGAGCTCCTCACAGGCAACTTGGTATCAACCTTGGGCGACTCTGGTACTGGAGCTGGTTGTTTCATGTCGGTGTTTGGATTCCCAACAACTTGATGGCTCCCTGTAGGCAGCATCAGATTAGTCTTGAGCAAATTTGCGACTGACTTGGATGGTTTGAGATGAGTTATAGGCTGTCTATCAAGTTGGGGGCTTGTTACATGTAACTTGGCATCCTTGGTGATCATCTCAGGGCAGCTCCCTTGATTAATTGTAGTGAATGGCTGTCTGACAAAAGGTAGTACTGGTACAGGTAGCTTGGCATCAGTCTGTGGCAACTTTTCAAGTGGACTTGCCTGCCTCACTGCATTATTTGCCCGACTCATGAAATTTGGCAATGTTGCAGCCAGCTTGCTGTCATTGTGCCTCAGCTTGCCAGGGGGCTTGGGATCATTCTGTACAAAGGTTGCATGTGAGCTTGCTTCTCTGAAATCAGTAAATGGGAGGCATGTGTTTTTTGGACATGCTGCATGCAAATTGAGATCAACTATGGGAAACTTTGCACAAAAGCTTGCTTGCTTGTTAACTCCCATACAAGTTGCCCCAACTTTCAGCTCACTTGCTCCATCTTTCAGCTCACTTGCTCCCTTGGTTTTATCATTCAGTCCCTTCGTAAGCGGTTCATAAGCTGATCCTTGCTTACATGTGGTGCCTAAGGGCTGCACTGTTCCCTTTTCTCTAAAAATTGAAGCGTCAGCAATTGGTGCTTCAGTTGTTCTTCGTACTGCCTGAGCTCCCATATAAGTTGCCCCAACTTCCAGCTCACTTGCTCCATCTTTCAGCTCGACTCGATGGTGAACTTTTTCAGTTTGCTGTTTATGCTTGAGTGATGAAACAAGTTGCCTAGTTTCATGTCTTGGCTCGAATGCTCCAGCTTCAGTTGGTGCCAAGTTGAACGATACCCTCTTTTGCTGCCTTGGTGGTAGTGGGGGCATATGCCTGTTTGGTTCTTCTTTTCTTTTTGCTATCGGGGTGTGGAATCCACAAATTTCTTGCATAAGCTCCTCCTGTGTGTGTAGTGGGCATAACTCTTCCATGTTGAAAGTGCATGCCATTTGCATGTTCTCGTCCTCCAGAATGCTTTGGAATATGATGTTGCTATATGAAGCAGGTGTTCGTCCGTCATAAACTTTCGGCAGATCAAGCTTCTCGGCTTCTAGCGGTTTCCATTGCTTGTTGAACTCCATCATAACAATGTCTATAAGAGATATACTTTTTGGGCCATCTGCCCCCTTTGCTTTGCTGCCATGCTCTTGAATGAAGAAGTCTGTAGAGCAATCGCCTTCGTTGGTGCTACCTGAACTTGCTGCCGGCTCGTCTTCTGCAGAATTACTGCCCGAGGTACCTGCTCCGGTGTTGTGACCTCCACCCCGGTCCTCATCATCTTCGTCATTCCCTTTCCTATTACCCCCTCTCTTTTCGCTTGTTTGGTCATCGTCCTCGTCCCGATCATCATCTTCATTCGGTTGTTCTTGATCATCCTTCTCCGTTCCAGCCTTTTCAGATCCCTCCTCACTGTGCACCTCTTCAGTGGGATGGCTTCCATTACCTCCATCTGAGCTGGTCTCACCGTCCCCCTTCCCCTGATCATCATCAACATGTTTTTTCTCAGCCGCTCCTTGGTCCTCCTCCAGATCATCATCTTCTTCAGTTGTATTGGTGTTAGTATTGCCTGTTTGTGGGTCCTCATCATCATCGTCCAGATCGTCATCTTCGCTGCCACCTGGATCATCATTGTCCGATTCGGTTTCGCTGTTTTCAGCCGGTTCGTCCTCATCACTCTCGCTATCTGATTGGTATGACTCTTCATCCTCGATAGAGCTGTGCTCAATCACTTTTGGGGTGGATTTCCCCTTCTTACTGGCCCTTTGAGACGTTGCCCCCATTGTACAATGTGCATCTGTGCTTGTCGTTGCTTCGCCGTCATCAAGCTTGCCTACTCCAACTACCAGCTTCCCAACAGCATGTGACATTTCAGTGCACATCTCATGAACCATCTCTGTCAGCCTCTTTTGTTTCTGCACAAGGCACGAAAACACAAGTAGGCCATTGGAAAAACAAAGATGTCACAAAATTTGAAATGAAAAAAAAGACTTTCCTGACAAGATATATAGTTTGCATACTTACAGTTTGGTTGTAGCTTTGAGGGAGCCTGGCTGCAACAAATTTTGTGATGTGATCCATGCTGCCAAACAAGCTGTCTTTTGCGCACCGGGAAAATTCTGTCTTGAGCTGCAATAGAAGCATGTTTTGTAAAAAAACCAGAAAGTGTCCGCGACTATACGGGGGAGGGGTGAAAGCAACACCTAAAAAAGTTAATTCGGCTAGTTTTCGAATAAATGTAGTTGGCTTGTTAGAAAACTAACAACACAGAGACAGTTGCCGATGATTCTAGCATCATCTGCCTGATTTTTGAATCACAAAGCTAACTTCACACCCCATATCTGGATATGACTAGGGAGAAGGATGAAGAACAATAAGTTTCCCTTTGGTGCTATAAAGAATAGAAAGACAAATTGGGGCAACTTATGTGTATGTGGGGCACATAACTTGCCTGCCTGGCAACCTCTTTTTGCCTGCTAGAAAAAACACTAAAACAACATAAACAAGTGGGAGTTGCTGGTGTTTGTACCATCAATTGCCAGAACTCAAGTTATGGGAGTTGTCATGAAAACATGGAAATTCTAGTGGTTGTAGGTTGTGAGTACAAAATAAAACAGAAAGTGTCTGCGACTGTACGGGGGAAGGGGTAAAAACAACACCTAAAAAAGGTTGATTCGGCTATTTTTCGAATAGATGTAGTTGGTTTGTTAGAAAACTAACAACACAGAGACAGTGGCCGGTGTTTCTAGCATCATTTGCCTGATTTTTGAATCACAAGCTAACATCACACCCATGTGTGGATATGACTAGGAAGAGGGATGAAGAACAGTAAGTTTCCCTTGGTGCTATAAAAAATAGAAACACAACTTGGGGCAACTTATGTGTATGTGGGACACATAACTTGCCTGTCTGGCAACCTCTTTTTGCCTGCTGGAAAACCCTAAACAACAGAAAACAAGTGGGAGTTGCTGGTGTTTGTACCATCAATTGCCAGAACATAACGTAAATTTGCAAACACTCATAAAAGGAGAAAAAAATAGACACCCCTCCTCTCCTTATCCAATTAACGGCAACTTCATTAGTGTCTATTTGAAAAGGTTGTTTGTCATGCTATCATGCTATTTATGTTTAGCAGAGGGGAAAACTTACACACAACTTTCCATACACGCCTGGCCCTTTCTTGTCTTTCTTCATGACTTTGGTTATGAGATCATCATTCCAAATGGCCGCCCTGGGCAACGTGCTAGGAATTGGCTCATCTACCTCCAATGAATCAAGGTATAGTATCTGCATTGTTTGGATTAAAGAAGCATCAAACTTCATTCCCATAGTATATTTGAATTAGGAAAGAAAGAATGAATAAACAAAAAATTGTTAATATTGTATTTGTACTTACTACTAGGTGGAAGACACAGCAGCAAACCGCTTTCTTCTTCTCCCCGAACCCCATGAATGCTAGCCTTAGTTGATCAACAACAAAGTCGCATATCTTCGAGTCTTTGATGACATTTGTGTTCAAGATAGCGGGGAAGCACCTTGGAGAAATGCTCAAGCTTGTTATTGGAGCGAGGAAACAAGAAAAGGCAACTGCCAGCCAAGCACGGAGAAAATTGTCATCAGCAGCCCCGTTCATATTTTCAATCATTTTGCACCACGATGTCAGCGTAGGGGAGGTTTTGCCCTCAATCTTGTAGATGTTGTTGAATTCCCTTATGACATCGGGATTCATTTCAAAGCAGACTTTCCTCCCTTTGTTTGGCAAGCCCCATATCCTGTGAACACTTTCTGCATCAACCGGGATCTTGTCCCTGTCAGGTATAATTATTTGAGACATCTCTGGGTCATAGTGTTTCATGATCCACTGACTGAGATCCCCTGGCATGCTAGTGGCTTTTATATCCAACAAACCACCGAACTCTATGTCTCTGATAACAATCTTTTGGTCATCGACAAGGTCCTTGTTTAACTTGAAAAGCCTTGCAGGTGATGACCTGTTCCTGGGACCCTAAGAAAGGTTGTATAGATATGAAATTACCTTGAATAGTCAATATGAAAACGGCATAAAAAATGCAACAAAAAAACCAACTTGTGCGTGGGTGAGGCACATGAGTTGCCCCCTCTCACCTCTGGGTGTGTGTTATGCTAGGAAAAACATGATCCAGGGACAGGTGGGGGGCAACTTATGTGTGGGTTGGGCACATGAGTTGCCTCACCCCCCTCCTTTTTTTTCCTATTAAAACATGATTATAATCCATTTTTTGTGTGGGTTGGCACATAAGCAACCATTATATAGAAAACAGAAAAAAACATCGCATCTGCTTTGGGACATAAAAAGTTTCTGATTAAGGGATTTGAAGTGTAGTTTACAAGGATTCTATAATACCTCAGTGTCAGCAACTTTACGGCGCTTCTTCTTTGGTTGTTGCTCTCGAGAAACATCCCCCTCATTCACACCTTCGACTGGAGCATCCTCATTACTGCTGGTGCTAGGAGGCCGCTTCCCTCGGTTTACTACACGCTTTTGCCGCTTTCGCTCGTAAACAATTGTTTGGTTAATAGCTTGCTCTTCTGATACAGGTGCCTGCCAAAAAGCAAGAAAGATAAACACTAAGATGCGCTTATGAAAAAAGGGGTAGAGCGAGGTATGGGGGGTGGGGTGGGGCCCGGTTAAACCACCACTCGGACTTCAGATGCAGGAGATGGGACCCTATCGTGCTACGACGATGTTGACTCCAGTTGATCACGCTTTTTGCTTGACGGACCAGCCATGTTTGCCTGAAAAAAATAACAGAAAATTAGCAAAGGATTAAACTCTTCACATGTTGCAATGCACATTTCAGTATCGTATTGTTGTCTGTAAAATCTACATGAAAATTGAACGCGGATAAGGGACAAAAAAGACTAGTAACAATTAGCATAAGCACGTCCCACAGCCTACCTGATAGCGAACATTTTTTGGTAGCAGGCAAGTTTGGGTAGCAGGCAAGTTTGTTATTAAATTAGCATAAGCATGCCATTAAATTTAGGTAATGAACTTGCCTGCTACAAAAATTAACTTGCCTAACACCAAAAACTTGCCCAACCCCAAACCTGCCCAAGACTTGCCTGCTACACAAAGGACTAGTGGATAATAAACTTGCCTGACGTTTTTACCTAAATTTCCTGATAGCGAACATGAACTTGCGTGGTACCTAATAAAAACACGGACTCCAACCCGAACCAAAAAAGCAGGGCCAAACTTGCCTGAAGTTTGGCATAAACTTGCCTGACGTTTGGCACAAACTTGCCTGTTGGAAAATAAAGTCGAGGAAAATTCCTCCGCAATCTGCAGCGGGGGCACGCACACCTCCAAGCCTATTTTCGACCACGAAAATCACACGAACCAGACGCGGGGGCGAACATACATCCATGGATATCTAGAACCCATTCATACCAAGTACCTAACCTAACCACCCCCGAGGCTACCCAAAACAGTAGCAGGGAACTAGCGCAAGTGAAAACGCTGACCAGGTCCACAAACGAGCACTGCTGCGAGCCCTAACCAGCGCATGACGAACCTAGTAAAACTCCGCGCCACCAGCAATGGAGAGATCCAGAGCGGGATTTACCTTCACGCCGATGAACCGCCTCCTTCCTTCGCCACCGCCCGCACAGAACGACTCCCGTCTCGCTTCGTGTCCTTCGCCGTAACTGCCGCTCTGCGTGGCCCGCCGATCTCTCTTGCGAGAGCAGCTCCCCCACGGCCGACGAGCCGCGCGGGAGAGCAACTCGAAGCGCCGACCACCCCGCGACGCCGAACCACTCCCGAGAGCACCGATTTGGACTGCGGCGAGGCGGATTTGGACAGGCGCGTCGTCGATTTGCGTCGATTTGGGCGAGGAGGAAGGAGGAAGGAGAAACCACCCACACCACCGAATGGAACTGAGATCCAGTGCCTTTATCAAGTGAAGTCACGCTGCAACTTTACCCTACTAATCTCCATCCAATCAACATCCTACGGTTCAGATCACACAAGGGGAAAGGCTCTCAACACTTGGCAGTTTTCAGGATAGCAGCAAACATCAATAAGCTGCAAATAACGATGCAGTGGCACTTGAACTCAGTTTTATTTGAACAGATTGAAACCCAAAAAATAAAGAACTGCAGATACTCATGAGCAGACTATAAAACAAAATTTGGTTTGGTTATACAGTAGTGCATTATGCAATCAAAGTGGAATAAATCAATTGCAGTTGACACTAAATCCAGTAGAACTTGATATTAAAAGGCTGCAGCGCATAATGTCCGAATGCTACAGTAATAAGTGTCAATGTTGAGTAATCATCTACACAAAAGCTATGCTGAAAACTGCTAAGTGTTGAGAGCCTTTCCCCATGTGTGATCTGGACCGTAGGATGTGGATTGGATGGAGATTAGAAGGGTAAAGTTGCAGCGTGACTTCACTTGATAAAGGCACTGGATCTCAGTCCCACCGAATGGGGGGAGAGTGCCGTTGCGAGAGGTGGAGAAGACACGGATAATGGAGGGGCCCACCACGCGCTAGACGTTTCCCCCGACCAGATATACGCGCGACGTTTCGTACCGACCAGGTTCCACCTGGTCGCGATTGCATGCGATCGCGATGCATCCGACGGCTCTCGCAGGGTGTGCTCGGGAATGTTAAAAAGTGCAGCTGCACTTATTAGAATTTGGGTTTTTTTCTCAAATCTGATTTAGTGCTTTTGCCACAATTCAATCTTCAGAATGGGATAGAAATTGTCGCGGGCCTGTGCGCTCAAAATTTGGGCCGAACTGATCGCGGGCCTGTGGATCGTGTACCATTTTTAAACGAAGATCACATGCCTAAAAATGTCTTGTTTCAATATGTAAATAATTTCTCGTGGTCTGATTAAATAAATTCTCATTGTAGCTACCAAAAAAAATACCATGATTTAATTCCAAAATGGCAATGGTCTAATAAGTCAAATTACCATGGAACCTATAATAAAATTGCTCATGGTCTAATTAATAAAATGGTAAAAATAATAATCGCAAAATTTTCCATGGACCAATTAATAAAATTGCTATGGTGTATTTTTTTTCATTTTTTTATGAGAATGTCGTCTTCTTGCTTACCCGCCTAGACCAACAACAAGGCAAAAATTTAGGAAGTATGTTCCTTAAGAGACATGGCAACTATTGGCGAATTGTCAATGGGGACAATGCAATTTTTGAAGTTTTATTATTTGACAAGATGGGACATATAGAAATTCCAGAATTTGCAGTGGTCTAATAATAAAATTGCCATGCTCTGAATAGATAAAATTACCATCCTAATTATGATAAACTATCATGGTCTAATAAGTAAAATTTCCATTGTCTAAATAATAAAAATTTAATGCTATGTATGATAAAAATATGCATGGCAAATTTAGAACTTTTTCTCTAAAAAACACATGGAGACTTTTGGCAAAAAATGTAATAGGCACAAAGTAGAAGTAGGGATTTGTTTCTTCGAGAAAAAATTGCATTTTTCTATGGGCCCATGGCTAAAATTATGGATTTTATTCCATAAATACCATGATAAGTTTTTGAAATTTATAAAAGGGCACATGGCAAATTTATCAGATTTGTTCTTTAGACAAAAAAGCATTGTTCAGGAAATTAGTAACTGGTAACTCCTCGGTCGGCTTGGGACTAGCGATTAACCGGTGAATCGTCCAATTAACTAGATTAATCACTCGATTAAATAAGAACCTGCCAACATATATCTAGTTTTTTTATGTATTATATCAACTCTCATGCTCTCAGCTATGTAATATACCAAAATATGCTACAGTTTAGTCAAACCCTAGCTACTGAGAAGCGAGAGGAGGATAAAAGGGGTTACGAGCCAAATATTTGGGCTTTGTTTGCCCACAAGTTAATGGACCATCGTTGATTGATCGGTCTGATCGGCCAGTTAATCAGCCTGACAAGTTAATGCGGCGAATAGGTATTATTCGAGTCGCCACCCTACAAGTAGCAAGCCCATTAACTAATTAAT